>NW_028327172.1:212431652-212743737 GCF_987537825.1 Furipterus horrens
TGACCTCAGAACATTGAAATGCATGGCCATCTACTAAGAGAGAGAGGGGAAAAGGCAGGCATGTAAATTCTAACGCGGCATGAAAAGCCCTTTAATAGAAGTCTGGTCATGGCGTGCTGTGGGTTCTCAGAGGAGAGAGTAGGTGACTCAGCATGGGCTGGGAGATCTAAGGCTTTTCTGAAGAGAAGGTACGGGACCTTATCTAGGAAGATGAGTAAGAATATGCCCCCAGAAGAAGCGTGTGTGGTTTCGGGAACATTCCGGGCAGATGGAGCGACAAGGACGAAGGTGCGGGGTTTCAGAGAGGCCATAGCACCCCATCAGCTGCCCACGGTGCCACTGAGGATCGAACCCTGCCTGGGGGACGCTCTTGTTTACCCTGAATTCCTCCTCTGTCCCACTCCGCCTCTCCCAACGAGAAAAGAAAGGTGTGCACCCCTTGGCCCAAGACTGTTTATTTTCCGTTGGGTATCCTCTTACCTGTAGTCTCATTATCAGCCCCCAAAGGCCTGGGGTTTACTGAAATGCACACGTGGGGGTAATGATTAATGCACCCCAGGCTGCAGGGCAGGGATGCGGCCTCCTCACAGGCAGCCCATTGTTCTTCCCGGAGACAGACTCCCTGCCTCTCGCACGCTGACCACGGCTTCCCCAAGCGGAGTATTTATGTGTTGAGTGCGGCACTCCGTGGACTTCAGGGTCTAATGGGGTGTGAGAGGGGCCTGGGGTTTTTCATCTTGTTTTCAGCTGTGCAAACACCACACACTTCCCTCTTCCACTCGGGGTCTAAGTTCAGGCCTTGCAAGATAGCAAGGCTGCAAGGTGGTGGCAGGGACTCCCCCCTGTGGAAAGTGGGGGACCTGGCGCCTCCCACCCCAACACCAAACACATTCAAACTGTTTATTTTCTCAGCCCCATACCTAAGCTCTCAGGTAAACATCTTGCTTGGTGGTTGATATTTTAGGGCTTCTCAGAAGCTTTGTTTAATTAAAGGCAGCAGGGTGGGCTCTCCATTGTCCAAACCAAGTAGAAACTGCTTCCCCCAAATGCAGCCAGAATGAATGAATGAATACATACATGAACAAATGAAGAGATGTTCTCCCATTGTCATGCCATTTCTTCCTTCCTGCTTTCTCTCCTCTCCTGCCCTCCTTCCTTTTTTCTTTCCCTCCTTTCTTTCTCCTTTTTTCTAAGTTATTAACCTTGACCTAAGATATCTTCCTCACAAGTGGAACCATTTAGGAAGTATTTGGACTGAGTGTTAGGGTGCTCCTCCTTCCTGGAACAGAAGCAGAACAAAAGGAACAGAGGTGTAGCAGATAGAAACCAGTGTACCCTGAACTCCTGCTCATGTTAGGCATCTCTCACCGGGATGCGCACATACCCTGTTATCCCACTGAATTCCCACGGTGACTCGGAAGGTAAAGCTAGTGTCCTCTTCTGTAAATGAACAAATTGAACAAGATGACCTAAGAACTCAGCTGAGGTGGACATCTGTCCAGCTTCAAGGCCCGTGGTTGTTCTCCCTCCACTGTGCTATTTTACCACCAGCTTCACATCATTTTTTTAAGAAATAAAGAGGTGGGCATATCATCATGACATAACTATAGTTTGCTCAAACACCACTGCTATCTGCTATTCAGATGGAAAATATAGCATGTTTTGGTGGAAACAGCTGATAGTAACAGAAGAGATGGCTGCCTACTATGGGAACTAAATATAAAATAATAAGCTATACTTACTTGGATGCAGTTAGAAATCATTATTATCTTGCAGCTACTAAACATTAAAAAACTAGGAAGATGAGCAATTACTGTTGACTTTAAGCACCAGCCATAGCACATTTAGATAATTATCCCAATAATGTATTAGTGTGTGCCAAGCCCTCAACTAAGTGCTTAGTGCATTCTGTTTCCTTCTCAGAACGTCCTTAAGATACCAGGAGTGATTATTCACCTCCACTGATTTTTCCATTTTATAGGTAAAGACACAGATTCTGGAGGCAGGTAAGGTTGGCAGGACCATACTAGCAACATTGTCTTTGCAAGGTCTTCACACATGATTTTCAGCACACATGGGAGCATGCGCTGAGACTCAAGAGTGGAGCCAATCAATTTTCACTGTTTTCCTTCCCTAACACGCATTTTGGGAGCAGTGGCTTTTCCTCTGATCATCAGTGGCATCATCCACACAGTGGACGTAATAATCACAGCAGCCTGTCATTATTGATGTGAGGGTTTCTGAGGTGATGAACCCAGCAATTGGCACCACAATCCCTCTGCTCCTAGAAGTGGCCCATCTTGTCCTTGGGTGGCTGTAACAGAGAAGTTAACGCTTAGCTTGAAAAAACAGTTGAGATTTCAAAGCTCAGCTCTGCTACGTACCAGCTTATTCACCTTGTACTATTTTCAACTTCTTCATATCACCACTGTCTCCTCCGTAAGATGGGGATAAGAACAGTTCTCTCAGAGGGTTGTTGCAATAATTAAATGATGCACGTAAGTGCTCAGCCAGTGCCTGCCAAATGCAAAATATTCAGCAATCTCAGATGCTATTAATATAAATATAATAATAGTTAGTTTTGCATAGCTATCAACCGTTCTATATTGGGATGTGTCATACGGAATGACCACTCCCTTTCTCAATGATAAAAAGATGGAATGATACAGTTTTGGGAGCAGAAACTATTTATCTTAGAATACAATAGACTAGGGGACTTATAAACAACAGAAATTTATTTTGTACAGTTCTGGAGGCTGATAATTCCAAGATCAAGGGACCAGCAGATTAGATATCTAGGGAGGGCCTGCTTCCTCATTTGTAGACAGCCATCTCTTCACTGTGTCCATACATGGTAGAAGCAACCAGAGATCTCTCTGAGGGTCTCATTCATGAAGGTTATTTCCTGATAAACTAATCACTGCCAAGAGCCCCCCGCCTCCTAATACCATCACATTGCAGTTGGAGTTTCAACACATGAATTTTAGGGGACCACAAATATTTAATCCATACCATTCATCCCAAGCCTTCCAAAATCAATGTCTTTCTCACATGAAAAATACATTCATTCTATCCTAACAGCCCTAAAAGTCTTAACTTTTTTCAGTATCTACTCTGTACTCTAAAATTCAAAGTCTCATTTGATGAACTACCAATCTGGATTTCTAACAGGACCCCTGAACTGTTCCAAATTGTAGACTAACTCATCCAGCGGTGAATTTATATTTCCATGGACAATTCAAGCTCACGATGTCCACATTTCAGTTCTTCTTTTCCCTGAGTCCACCATTCCTGCTATAACCACAGTGAACTTTGTAAAATGAAAACCAGAGTATGGCATTGCCCTTCTTTGTTCATATCAGAGTCTCCCTTTAACCAGTCTTAGGTTCATGACTCTGAACTGTTCTTCTTCACCTGTTCAGCCTCTTCTCCACCATCACTTCCACCTCCGCCTTGCCTTGCACACTCGCATTCAGATACAGTACTTTGGCTTTCCAAGTAATAGATTTTCCATCTCTTTCTGCCTTTGTTCATGCTGTTCTTTTGTTCAAGAAAGCCCTTTGTCATTAGCTAGCTACAGAAAGCTCTTGTCTCCCAAGTCTGAGAAGCATCTTTCCTTCAGTGAAGGTGTTCCTGCTCACCCCAGACTCATACACAGTTACCTCATTCTTTACATCCTGGAGACATCCCACACCTGCTCTGATCATAACGTGTTGGGTCTATGACTTAGCTTCTTCATGAATTGTATATTTTATCTATTCACAATGTTATTTATCCTGTTTATTATAATTCATCCTAAATTTAACCTTAATCTTTGCTGACACTACTTTCTTTTTGAATAATCTATTTAAAAAATTATGTAGAATACCAGCACTTTAAACTAGGGTGTTTTTTAAAAAAAAATAGATTTATTATATTTGTTTAGGTCTACCAGTAGCCTGGGTTACTCCCCAAAGATCCTGAGGTGAGAACTTGATACAGAGGAGATATTTTGGGGAGAGATCCCAGGGAAGGAGTGGGGAACTGGGAAATGTGAAACAGAGAAGGAAGAAAGCCCATTCAAGGGCATGTTATCAGGTTGATCACTGATGATCACCTGTAGTTCTGTCTCACTGGGCTCCCGGTAGCCTGACCCTCAGCTCTCTGTCCCCTTTATGAAGAATTGCCCCAGGGGGTAGTGGCTCTTCAGCACTGCTAGGATGGTGCACAAACCAGCACAGCTGAGTGTGGTGCTGGGACTTCTCACGCTGCAGAGGTGTAGAAGTCCTGGGGTAAGGCTAATACAGGGCAGCAGACGCAAGGTGCAGGTAGGTCCCACTGGTCTCCAGCTGATTGCTGAGACAACGTCTAATGCAAAAAGATTGGCGAAAGATGTGAGATCGATCACAGAAGTATGTAAGGCACTCTTGTTTCACATATTAACAGTGGAATCTGGAGGATTCCAAAGTGCTGTTCCATTCCCCATAAAGTGGTGGGTCACTCCCTAGCAGTGAGAAGAAGTCGTGGAACAGCTTAACCCTGAGTAATGTGACCGGACTATCGACTCCTTTACTAAAGCTCAGACTGTAGTTTAGAGACTGCAAAATGCATTCAATAAATTGAGAAACTCTGGAGAAACTGTTTAAAGAAGACTGAGTCAGGTCGGAGGTGAGCCCTGTCCACTAAGCACTTTCTTTGTCCTGCTGCTTAGAATGCAGATGTAACAGGGGGAGCTGCAGTGGTCATTCTGTGACATGAAGCAACATTGAGGATGGGAGTCACTTGCTAAGGATGGTGGCGAAGAATGATAGAAGTTACTTGGGTTTCTGATATCTTTGATATGCCAACATGCCATCCTGATCTAACTGTTGCTGGATTTATTTTCCCCAAGAGGAAAACTGAAGTCTTATCTTATTTAAGGCACAATTATATGCAGCCAAACGGAATCTTTGGTGATATTGCTCCACTCTGAGTATTTGTCCCATTCTTGTCCCTCCAGACAATGGTAGTTGGCTTACCTTCTTCTGGAGTTTGTTGAAAACAAAAGAAAGAAGCCCAACCATTTTTGTTTAAAGCATAAATAATGTCCCATCTAAAATTAGGTATGTGCTGAGTTAGAAAGGGGAATATTAGCTACATGAAGTGAAAACATCATCTGCTTGGGCAGGTATGTCTGGAGTCCCTAGAACAAGGCATCTTTCCGTCAGACCTCAGTTATCTGAGTCTGCTGTGTGGCTTGTGAGGAACATCAGATGGGACATTAGAACCTGCTCTCAGGTGGGAAAGTGACAGTGACCTCAGATTGCTGACCCTGGAGGGAATTCTGGTTTCTTTGCTTGGTTCAGTTTCTGTAGGAGTGTTAAGTCACTGAGATGCTCCGTGTGACCTTTAGGTAGAGCTCATTTAATAGCAGGCCAACAACAGTGGGGTGCAGATGGTATTCTGTAGCTGGACTGAAGTGGCAAAAAATGCTGGAATGGCTGCTGGCTTTGCCAAACTGTTTGCCATCACAAGAGGAAAAATAACCGAGAATTAGAAAAAGCTTCAAGAAACACTACAAAAAAGTGGATGGATGCATAGAATTAATTCTACAAGTTGAGAAATGCATCTCAGTTAAATATTTTTAGTACAGTGTAAAGTCATCAATTTTTTGATTGGTTGAAATAAAATGTTTAAAAGTAGCTAATATTTATTATGCATTGCCTTTTATGCCAGGCCCTGGGGTATTTAATGTTTATTATTTCATTTAAGCTTCATTCTAGCCCTATGAAATAGACACTATGATAATCCGCATTTTACAGATCAGGGAACAGAGAGAGGTTGGCTAGTTTCCCCAACGCCGCACAGGTAGGAGTCTAGAACACGTGGTTTTGAACTTCAGAGGTAGGTGGTTGGTCCAACAGCACGGAGTGGCCTCCACCGTGAGCACAGACCACGGACAGTGCTAACCCCTTCACATTATACCAGGCCTTCCTGGGGGCATGGCCTCAGGGAGGAGCCTGTGCAGTAATTATAAGGTGGGTGTTGGCCAGGACTGCTGCTGATGCTTCTGACACTTTGAATCTTCTCTGTTTGCACATAGCACTTGTCTGTGCTGCTAGTAGACTTCTACTCTTCCTCCCTCCATCCCTCCATCCCTTCCTTCCTTCCTTTCTTCCTCCTTTCCTTCCCTCCTTCCTCACTCCCTCTCTCCCATCCTCCCTCCCTCTATTCCTCCCTTTCTCCTTCCTTCCATACTTATTGAGTATTTATAGTCAGTTCTCAATATTCACAGTACTGATGTCCTTTGAAGGCACCACAAATACCCATTAGCAAATACCAATTCATTGCTGCTACCTGGGGCAAATACAGAATTAGGTCACAACCCTTTCACCAACCAACCAATATATAATCTGAATTTCTACTTAAGCACATCTTATTTAATGCATAACCTTGATTGATTAATTTTGAACTCACAGCCAATGGTGCTGCGATTCATGCCTGAAGAAAGCTTACCATCACACAAGTATTTTCTCACAGCTTTCTTGTACTTAGGAACAGCATTTCAACACTATTTCTGGGGGCCATTTTAAACAGAATCACTATCAACAAGTCACACAAAATTAAAATATCTGCCGCATTAAGTAGGCAGTGAAAAGGACACTATTTACAGTAGGAAAGCCAAAGCAGGAAGGCAGAGGGCCACTTTGCTCGACCTCAGCAGGGAACTTGTGCGTGAGGCAACTCAATTTTTTGCCACTTTGTGCATGTCCATGACTGACCATAAAACTGCCGTGAATATGAATTTTGGGTCACAAGTACATTTTGGTGGGCAGGCAAATTCACTAATACAAAACCCATGAAAAATGAGAATTCGCTGCTGTGTGTAAAGGTACCATGTGAGTTATTGAGGATCCATTACTAAGCAAATAACAGAAGCTGTCCCTTCCTCTCATCAACTTAACGTCTAGATGAGGCAAGCAGAACATAATAAATACATAAAACAGAAATAAAAACTCTTATAAGTACCACAGTATGTTGCACTCTTTGATTGATAGATTGATTAATCATTCATTTATTTAAGAGGGCATTATTGTGTAATTACTATATATCAAGCACAATGTTAGGCAATCAGAATGTATTATTACTCTTCACTTACTTGTCTGATCATCTTCCCTCTGTAAAGATGTTAGTTATTGAGGACAAAGAGACCATCTTGTACAGTTTTATTTTTTTCATGCACGGACAATTATTTGATGGGTTATTTATTTATTAATAGAGTTGATTTTAGGCATAGAGAGAGAGAGAGAAAGGAAGGGAAAGAGCAACATTCATTTGTTGTTCCACTTATTCATGAACTCATTGGTTGCTTCTTGTATGTGCCCTGACAGGGAATCAAACCCGAAACCTTGGCGTATAAGGACAATGATCTAACTAGGTGAGCTACTTACCAGGGCCTATTTGATGGATTTTAGATTGGGAGTCCCCCCAGTTCTGTTATTTTTCTTGGTAAAATAAGGAAGGTTGACAAGACAGTCTCTGTAGGCCCCTTCAGGCCTGACTCTATGTGACACACTCAGTAAATATTTGCTGAATTGATTTATGGGACATTCTCTCCTGGTGGCTTCAGATAAGAAATACAGTGGCAAAGCTCTCTGATGCTTCAAGTAAAAAAAAGTCATATCTGAGCAGCATAGAGTCCACTATCTGGCTCTGAAGATCAACCCTCTAACTTTTCCTGACATGGGCTCCGTAGCTCCGAGTACATAATAAAGACGCTATGGAAGCAGAGCGGGCAGTTCTCACGGTGAACACGAAAGCCCAGGAGCCATGTTCCAGCACATTATGGGTAGTTTATAGAGCACATCAGCTCATAACACGAGATGAACTGGCACTGGGGAGTTCCATGGAAGCCGTCCAAGTGGACCACCAAGGAAGAAAAATGAAGGGAATGTCAGCCAGAGAAGGCCTTAGTCTCCTCTCCTTAGCGCTTGAGTGTCTAATTCCTTATAGTGTTTCTTTAGCAAAAGGTTGTGCACCCTAATAGCTTACAGTTTCTGACTTTTGAATAAGACATGGAGGCATTAATTTGTTCATTCAGTCATTTACTCATTCATACATTTAAGAGGCAAGCGTTTGAGTCCCTCCAAAATGCCTGTCATTGTGGCAGGCACGAGATTGCTGGGGATGAGGAGAACTCTGCACGGTCTCTGCGTGAGTGGAATTGAAAGTCTCGTGGGAAAGATAAACCGTGGGAGAAAGCACAACCCGGGAGGCCTTCATGATGTGAAGTCAGAGTCAAAATCAGCGCCATGAGCAAAGGATGTCAGCGGGGAGAAGGCTGGTGGGGGAGAAAAGACCTTGAGGACAGAATACGTGTCTGAAGAGAGCCCTTGACCCTGTAGAGTATTAACAGACAAAACTGGAGGCCAGAAGAGTAAGCGTTTGTGCCGATGCTGGAGAAGGAGTTAGGATCCAGGTCCTCAAAATCCTTATGAGCAATGACAGCAGAAAATATATATCTTTCATTCAAGATTCAATAAGAAGCCATTAGAGGATTTGAAGCCAGAGAGGGTTATGGTCATATTTGCATCTTAAGATGAGCCTTGGTACTCACAGGGTGAAATAGATTGGGGTCAGTTCAGAATGTAAGGGGGGAAACTAGGTTCTTATCATAGTCTAGGGAAGGGGTGCCCCCGGCTGGTGTTTGGACAATGGTAGAGAAGCAGGAGAGGTGTGCATGGATTTAGAACAAGAGGTAAAATTGGTAGGACATGGGCGTTGATTAGTTCTAGAAACAAAAAAGGGAAGAGAAGACATAGATGCCTCCCTGGTATTTAGGTTGAGAGACTGGAAGAGTGGGATGGTTTTCAGGTAGGATGATTATTTGCTGAGCTTTGGAACACTACGTGACAAAGTGACATAAATAATGGCTTTGCGGGCATTGTGAGAAATCGATATGCAAATGCCATGAAAACGGTGAATGAAAAGGTTTTGTAGCTCTAGCAAGGGGTCTAGGCTAGAGATGGATGAAAGTAGTTTTTTTCAAAGACTGACCAGGGGCCGATTCCACACGCAAGCCAGGCTTGTGCTCTAACCAGAACTGAATCAGCGACCTTCCTCTTTGCTGGATGATACCCAACCAACTGAGCCACACTGGTCAGGGCAATGGCTGAAAGTCTCAGTGAAGCCTTTAGAATGCCTGTCACCTTCCAGGAGAGGGAGTGAAGAGCCAAGGAGAAGAGACCAAAGCAGAGGACTCCCAGTGTTTAAGGATGAGGTAGGAAAGAAGAGATGCTAAGGAGCTGCCAAGGGGTATCCAGGGCGAGTGTTGGGAAACCAGGATTATATTCCTGCTGGCACGGAGACCCGCCCTGAGAAATACCTACACAAGTCCAGGTTTATTGTGACAGTGTCGCAGAAGAGTTTCACCCACCATATTACCCAGCATGACCAGATTGTGAAGTCTCACCTTTGCTAACCAGGGAAGTTCTAAGGAACTGGTTTACCTTGCTGTTATAGAGATAACGTATATTACAGCATATAGCTATTGCCATGTGTTTTGAATGTCGGGAAGCTTGAAGGCACCACTTTAGTCAATACTTTAGTTTTATGAAGAACTTTAAAATCTTTGGGCATGCATTTCTGTTCATGGCTCTGTATTGCTTCATTTTCTCATTCAACTCTTATTTTTTTCTCATTTATTTTAAACTACTTTTGTCCTACCAAACACTTCACATTTTAATAACCCACCTAATGTCATTTTTGAAATGAGATGGGATATATATTCATTACATTAAAATATTCTCATTGAATAACAATGTTTCTGTCATTAGATTTATTATTATATTCAATTGAGAGGAAAAACAAATAAAAGAAACCCAAGAAACCTAATTTTATTTGAAAAATTAAAAAAGAAATTTAACTTGTCCCCCCAAAAACCCTTAATGATTCTGGCATCCTTGGAAAATGAAATCAAATGACTAATAAATAACTTATTCTGGGTAGACACTTGTAATACAATTTTGCTCTAGGTGCATATTTATATCAGTGTTTACTATTTGTTGATAAAATGTCATTTAGGCTATAGACAAGACTATAATACAATTACTATGTGCCACTCATGGGAACTAGAGATTGAAATTCAAAAGAAGAACAATACAGGTAGCAGAAGGTTGTATTGAAAGACACTATTTTCTCCTTATAAACCACCCGGGGTAGAAGAGTCCAGGGTACTGAAGGTGGTGCTTCAAGGACCTTTGACCTAGAGATCTATAGTTAAACCCACCACATTGGAACCAGGGTCCTGTCCCTCCTTTTTTGCTGACTGTGCAGTGGCTATGGAAGCGGTGGTGGTGGTGGTGGCGGTGGTGGGAGGGAGGGCAACGGTGATGCAGAAACATTCCTCCCCACAGCTGTTTTTTCTGTAAAGCGCTTCCATCCCTGCCCAAGTCCCTGTGTACACGGGGAGATACAGTCCTGAGAGAGGATGGGAATAGTGAATAGACCTGCAGGTTTTCTCAAGTCATGCTACCTACTTGAAATGGTGTGCCAGACTGTCGGAGACTGACCAAGACAAAGAGCTAAGCCACGTGTCCAGCGTGTGTCCGGAGCAGGCCGCACGAAGCCACACAGGAGAGGACAGCCCAGAAGACTTCTGTTCAGTCTTCAGCACCCAGATCTAGTGCCCTTCCTCAGTGAGGACATTCCCAACTTTCCCCAAACCCATGGGCATTAGTTACTGGTGATTAGTATTTTTTTTCATCCTAGAAATTAACAAAAGATGGGAGTGAAGCATTGACTAAAGGGTCACTGACCATGAAATTAAATTTAGACTTTTGATATATTGGATTTCCTAAATTACCACAAAATGATGAATTTCTTTATATTGCCACAAATTATGCTGACAAGATTGAAACAAGTCACCTATCACATACTTAAAGTTTTACTGTATTCAAGTCCAAACTGCTTCACATTAGCTTTCAGCTTTATATTCTTAATAAATCCTGGATTTATTTTACGAATGGTGCCATTACACAGCATTATATTTTTTGTGATTTTGATTTAGCGTGTTTTCTATTTCTAGTATACTGAGCACTCCAAACACACAGAAGTATGACCTTGGCCCCCTGTAGGTTTCGATTCATTCTTCTCGCTTAGGCTTTATTACGTTATCATGATGCTTGTCCTGGTTTGTCCCCTCGGTACCCTAAGGCCTTTTGTATGGCAGGGTCTGTGTCTTATATTGATCTTGGCATACAAATACTTGTCAAAGTAAAGTGAAAAACAGTGGTATTTAAACTATGGTGTCCATAAGAACGACTTTGGAAAATGGTCAAAATTCCATACTTCTGAGCCTAAATCCCAGAAACCTGGAGGCAGTAAGATTGAACTGGAACTCAAGGACCACCTCTTTAGTAAGATCTCTAGGTTACCCTGATGTGCTGATCTTGGACCGTTTCATACTTCAGCCACAGGTGTTAGATACACTTGACCCCTTATGTGAATACTGATCAGTTAGTTGGGCGTGGCTATCCAGGGAAGCTTTGAGGTCTGTAGGGCATCTCTAGGGTTCAGGGGGAGAGTATTTTAAACTGGAGGAACAGGGGACTCAGAAGGGATGTGTGTTATGTACTATCAGCTTTGATTTAAACCAAGAAGCGTGAAGACAACTAACGCTTGTTCAGTGTCTTCTTTGAGTCAGACTCTAAACTATGTAATTTACTTACACAATTTTTATTTATCTCCTCCCCTTCATGTGAACCAGGAAATAATGTAAGTTAAATAATTTGATCAAAGTCTCACAAGTAAGTAGTCCTGCTGGGATTGAATTGCTCTTTATTATTCTCTATGTCCTCTTCCTTTCATAGCAAAATTGAGAAGCGCCTCAATGACCAGCTGACCACAAATTATTTCTGATAGGTAAAATCAGGTTGACCCAATACAACGCTAGGCATTTTGTGGCTTTTTAAATGAATTTTCCAAGAACTCTCCAAGTTATTCTTCTGGCTGACTGATGAGCTACTCGCCTGGAGCTAGAAGTCTGAGTTCAAAGATGGTTTTTCTGGGAGCCTGAGCACTGACAGGGCTCGGAAGCACTTATATTTTATTCTAGCAGTCAGTTGCAGTGTGAAAAAAGTGAACATATTTTCAAGTATCCTGTGCCAACCTATACAATACAACTTTAGAAAACTGGATATTGAATTTGGTTATTTTGTGTTTTAATGTATACTATCAAAACACTTTAAAATGAAAAAGTGACTTTTATGATCTGCTCTATGAACTCTGTGATTGTGCATGCCTCTGTTTACCTGTGTTGATTATTTGTTAGGTAAAGAAACAAAGTTAAATATACTAAGAAATCAGTTTTGTGTCCATTAGAACTATCGAATGGTTAAGATAAAATTGGAAATAAGGTAACAACAATGAAAAATATACACATTCATTTATACAGATAAATGCAAAATAGACTGCTTTATAAGTATGGCATGGGGTGGGAATAAATTTTAATCACTTGCTGAGAGTCAAAAGATACTTATAGAAATATATTTATTCAAATGACTCTACTGCATGCCAAGAGTCATGCCAGGCATTGTGAACAGTGAATTACATTAGATAGGATTCTCTGCCTTCACCGAAAGCAGTACTTTTGTACAGATAAGTAAACCCATGGGTCACGTTCCATACGTTGAAAGCATACAGGTTGAGATATGAAAAATATAAATCAGACTTGGGAGTGGGGGAAGGCCTTTCAGTAAAGGTGATGCTTGAATTGACCAAAAAAAAATGTGGGGTAGGGTTGGGAAAGTGCCTCTCAGGTGGAAGTGCCAGCCTTGAGAAAGACCTAGGGTACAGGACACAGTGATAAAGCCATGACTTGTTCAGTATTGCTTGGACGAGAGGTCAGTAAAGGTTGGCAAGGTAGGCTCAGGAATCAGGCAATTCCTGATTACATGAGCACTGACGTTACATCTCTGGTCCTGTGGTCCTTCATACACAGAGGTTGGATGAAGTGGTCTTTAAGATATCTTTCAGCATTAATTTACAACAGCCAAGATATGAAAACAACCTTTGTGTCCATCAGTGGATGAACGGATAAAGAAGAGGTGGTACACACATACAATGGAATACTACTCGGCCATAGAAAAGAATGAAATCTTGCCATTTGTGACAACGTAGGTAGACCAGGAGGGTATTATGCTACGTGAAACAAGCAGAGAAAAACAGCCACTGCATGGTTTCACTTGTTTATGGAAACTAAAAAATCAAACAGACAAATAAAAAACTAAACCAGTCTCACTGATACAAAGAATAGATTAGTGGTTCCCAAAGAGGAGGGATTTGAGGTGAGGGGAAAAATGGACAAGGGGATCAAAAATTAAAAACTTCCAGATATACCATATGATCTCACCTATAAGTGGAACCTAATGAATAAAACAAACACATGAGCAAAATAGAACCAGTAACAAAAAAATAAGGAACAAACTACAGTGACCAGAAGGGAGGGGGGAGGAGGATAATGGGGGAAAGCAAGGAAAGGAGGTCTAGTCAAGGGACAAGGATAAAGGACCCATGGACATGAACTACTGGGTGGCGACTGACTATGGGAGCAGCGGGTGGGTGGAGCAGGGGAGAACAATGGGGGGAAAACTGGGACAACTGTAATTGAACAACAATAAAATAAAATAAATAGAAAAAATAAACCTTCCAGATATGAAATAAATAAGTTATAGAGATATAATCTACAACATGGGGAATATGGTAAATAGAGTAAATTAACACTGTATAGTGACAGATGGTAACTGACTTATTGTGGCCATCACTGTGTGGTGTATACAAATGTCATCATTATATTGAAATAAATAAATATTGTATGTCAATTATACTTCAATAAAATATATTAGCTTATTTAATCCCTATAACAATGTAGATATTGTTATTATCTCAAGGTTACGAATGAAATACTTAAATATAGAGAAGTTATAAAACTTACCAGAATCATAACTAAGTGGCAGAGACAGGACTCAAATTCACTCCATCTGGCTCTGAAGTTCATGCTCTTAACAACTATCTTATGTTAAGAAAGAGAGAGGCGATGGCCTTGCTGTGTGAGTGGATGGCTCTCTAGTCCTGAACTCCAGCTCAGACAGGTTTGCCGTGCATTAGAATAAAGGATGAGAGAAACTTGTTCTCTGGAGATGGACAGAGTTGTCCAAGGCAAGGGGAGGAGAGAAGAGAGTGGGCCACACATGCCCGGCTTCTCATTCTGACACCACCAGTTGGAGGTGAAGAGGAGAGACAGCTGTGCTACCTTAGCTTCTGCCCCCTGAAGGGGGCATTAGAAGAAGGATAAACTCCCCAGCCAACAACCGGGAAACAGCAGGTCAACACTCTTCAGGGAAACCTGGCTTCAAGGTATGTTGATCGCTTTCTGGCAAATTGGAATATCAAGTCTTCTACATCATGTCTTGACTTCTGTTGTAGAGTTTAAATGGTTAAATTGAAACGTAGAAGGAAATGTCAGTTTTGGTAATTAGAGTCAACATGACCTTTCTGCTTTATTTACTTGCCAAATTACTGTCCACGCTGATCACTCCTGCACAAATATCGCTTCCTCCGAGGGAACTCCGGTTACTGTGCATTGCCTCCCCTGCCCCCATCTTTCCCCGGCCCACAGTACACGCCATCTCTCACTGCTCCATACGTGTACCTCTGAACCAGCGGGGTGCTCTGGCCCCTGCATGCATCGGTTATTTCTTTGCCTTTCTGAGATCTCTGGTGCGGCTGATAAGAGATAAAGGCCTATCTGAGTCTATGTGCCAAGCGTCTAGCAGACTCCCCAGCATGTATTAGGCTCCTATAGTGGACTTTTGACCAAGCGATTAAATTCTCAAGATTGACTTGAATTCAGAGAGATCTTTAGTTCAGTACCAGCAGAAACATGCAATTGATTCTTTCATACTAAATGTAACAGAATGATGATATTATAAGAAAACCAATGAAACAGCAACACCTCTCCAAAGAGCAGCTGCATTTCTCATTTTAAGGGAAAGAAAAAGATCTTATACATGAAATAAACTCTTAGCTTTTACACTTTCTTGTTTGCGAGTTTAGTGGCGCCAGATGAGGAATATGGTGGATACATACAAAATGATTGATCGATTGACTGGAATGTCTAACGTGTTTAGTTTTCTGTAAGGTGTCAAGAAATGAGTGCATCTGCTGATTTAATAGGCTTAAACATTCCTTGCCTCTCTCCTTATCTTTTTTTTCTTCACCCACATGCACATCAGGGAAAAACTTCCCTCTTTTTTCCACGTGGTGCCATAAATTTTCAGGTCAAATGATATTAAAAATAGATAATAGCCAAGGCCCCAGGAGACACTACAGAAAGACTAAACAGTCACAATGGGGAACATCATTGTTTTGGTTTTCTTCATGAGGTTTTATGTACTCAGCTGCTTCTCAGGCAGCCTTTCACTGCGGTGGGACCCGGACTGTTCTGAATTCCGGTTCCACATCACTTCCTATTCTTTACACTCAGCTCCGCGCCACACAAGTCAAGGGAAAAGCCCTCCAGCTGTGCTCAAGTCCTGAACATGCTTGCCCTGCAGGAGCGGCCGAGGTTTGGCTCCTGCTGTCAGGATTCTAGACCTCTGCCTCGGGGTGCTGATCTTTATAAGCGCTCTACTGTTGTGGGAGCTTGTACTGGTGGAGAAAACGTAAACAGAGAAACTAATGATCTCAAATTAAGTTAAGCTGTTGTTGGTTTTTTGGAAAGAGTGTAGGGATTATTATTGGTTCCAATTAATATTTCTTCTTGGCTAATATGCTCACTATCCGTCTCAAATGTTACCCCTTTCAGGAAGCTTTCCCAAAACCTCCATTCCTAAGTGATCTCATTGTTAGCACTTCTTGAGTCCCATCATTTCATTTGCATTCACATATTTGTCCATGAAGCACTTGCTACATTGAGTATTTCACATCTAATTCTTCTTAGTCTTCCTCTTCGGTCATCAACCATGATGAAAGGAGGCATTCCGTTTATACTGCTAAATTTAATTGAAATAATCTGTGTTATGTTCATAATTTTGATGCTATTAGATCTACAATATTAACTTATTACTGTTGAATTCAGAACTACCTTTTTATTGTTTTAATTAAAACTAACGTTCCTTCTATTACCAATATTTATCTGTATAGCTCATACTTAGAATTACTGAAAAGTCAAAGTATGGCAACTCAGATTATACCCTGAATAAAACAAAACAATAAGTAATACATTATCAAAGTTTCGTAGAAGTAAAAACTGAAAGGGACCCTTAGAGATATCTTACCGACTGTTCTGACTTCACATATGAGAAATATGAGGCTGGAGGACAGTGACTCAGGCCAGAGAACACAGTCAACAACCAGTGACTGAGCCTAGGCCAAACTGAGGTTTTCAGAGAAGCATTACCTAAGGCGGTCAGACAGGTGTGGGTTTTCTTAAACTGTCATTCCAGTTGTGTATCCCTGGGCAGTTACTTACAATCCCAAAGATTAAAAGTGATACTGTGCTTCATAATCAGAAATTTATGTTTGGTGTCTGCCTGCCTTTGTGTGGCGGAGATCTAAACCCCTTGGAATTTCCCAATTGCTGTGAGCCATCAAGGTGTCTTTTGTTATGTTAATGAGGCGACGCTGGGAGGGCAGCTGAGGTTGAGGGCTGGTTGCCAGTGATTACAGGGTTGAAACATTCAGTCCCACCTCCCTGACCTCCGATGGCCAATGATTTAATCAATCACACCTATGCCGGGAGGCCACCACAAAACCCAAGAGGATGGGTTTGGGGAGCTTCTCGGTGGACAAACACATGAAGACTTGGAGAGGTTGGTGTCATTGAAGAGAACATGGGGGCTCTTCCCTCTGTCCCTCTACCCTGTCCTACGCACATCTCTTCCACCTGGCTGCTTCTGAGTTTTATCTTCAATAATAAACTGGTTATCTGGTGAATAAAATGGTTCTCTGAGTTCTGTGTGCTGCTTGAACAAATTAATTGAACCCAAGGAGGGGGTCCTTGTGGTACAGTCAGTCGTCGTCGGCAGCCGTCCGTCTCGAGAGACGATGGTGTAGCTTCTTAAGAGTCTATCTGCACCGCCGAGAATGGCTGTGCAGTCCGACTCGGGAGTGACACGGTATCTGTCTCCTCCCGTGTTGAATCGACATCTTGCGATGACGCTGGAGTGTCCTCTCCAGTGAAGCTGAAGCTACAGAGCCTGGGCAGGGTGATATGGAGGGTCTGCTGTTGCCCATGCAGCAGACCCCCCCTCTCTTCGCAGCTGAAGGGTCCAAGGGAAAGACGGAGTCAATACAGCTTGGCTTCAGGTGCGCCGCAGGAGTTGCCGGTGTTGACTACACGTCAAACCGCCTTAGGGACTCCGGCTCCGGATTTTCTGTCGGGGTTTACTCCCTTAGCCTTTCCCCTGAAGAGGTATGCCGCAAGGCAGCGGAGGTTTTTTGGAGTCAGAGTTTTCCTTCTCTGATGTGCCCTGACTGGAAGATCGAACCAGCGACACTTAGCTCGCAGGCCGACGCTCAATCCACTGAGCCAAACCAGCCAGGTCGGTACAGTCAGTATTTCAGTGATTATTGATGGGAAAGGGGAGCAAAAAGGAATTAGACATTGAGCTTAAGAAACTGGGGGGCATGAGCCTATTTGCTTCACCAGGAAGCTACTACAGCTTTTTACACCCCGGGAGATCATAGCACTGTTCTGTCAAGGGGATTAACACTCATCCCTTCCCCGCTCCAGTGCCTGATTGTTGCGAGGGTTCAGGGAGAGGTACAGACCATAGAGACCCGTCAGTCTAGCCTAGGGGTGTAGACCCGCCCAAAGCCTGCAAAAGCCTGGGAAATTGAGTGGTCATTTTGAAAGAGCATCTGCTCCATTCCCATCTCAAGCTAATATAATCTCAGGGGAACAAGGAAGTTCTCTCTCTTCACCCCCACCCTCTTTCTCTCTCTCCTGACCAAGCATGAGCCCCGTGCACTCATGCATCCTCTCTCCACAGCCATGTGGCCTTCACAGCTGCATGGCCCGTGGCTGTGAAGGCTCCACACTCAGGCAGGAGCCTGAATACCACAGCACGGCAGCTGTGGCTAGAAACACATGCTAAGCTCCCCAGATGGTGGACTGGACTGCACTTATTATAGAGGAGCAACTGGATGCTAGCTTTTGTGCTGGCCCTATTGAAGACAAGGTTGCACATTTTCCATGGTGAGATGGACAGAGATGAGACATTGGGAACTCAGGAGGGGAAGCCCCTTAACTTTACATCATCTATAAAGTTGACCACAGAACCTTATCCTCCCATGTGGGTCTCAGGAAATTCTTTCCCTCATGATACAGCAAGAACTTGCTTTCTACTGATAACACTTGGAACCTCCAGTCTATAAGAGGTCTGTCAGGAACACAGGTGATACCTGGAGCTTGTGGCTGCATCTGAAGTGTGCAAGGGGGGATAATCTGGTGGGACTGAGCCCGTGACCCATGGGATCAGATGTTCTCTCTCTCTCTCTCTCTCTCTGGGTCAATAGAGTTGGAATTGAGCTGAGCTGTAGAACACCCAGCTGTGGTCAAAGTGTTGGCTGGTCATGTAGGGGAAGACTCCTAACCCCTCCACATGAATCAGAATCAGTGACCACAGCCCTTGTTGACTTTTCCCATTTGTAACAGAAGACACTAATTCTGCAGCATTTGTATGAGGTTGAAACGATACAACATATAGGAAAGCATTTGGCTCTCAGTAGTAGATGCTCAGTCATTATTAACTGCTGCACAGAAGACTAGTATCTCACATAATTAAGTGGGCTTCTGTGTGCTTAGGTAATGATGCTTGATAAATATTTCCTCCTCTAACCTTTCTTAATGTTTGATACCTTATAGTCAAAGACTAGCGTTTCGTCAAGCACACGTGGCTCTTTTTCCCAAAGCGGTACATGCTGCACACATGTCCACTGTTAACACTAGTGTAGAGATGACTTCACCCACAACTCTTAGCAAGGATCACACTAAATACATACGTAACTTACACTGCTGTTGATTGTCCCATGTGCCACACTGGCCCCCACTGGCCCGACTTGGCCAATGGGATTTTCTCGAAAGAATGGAGAAGGATGATAATGAGAGAATGAGTTGGAGAGGATAGCTGACTCTTGGATTAAGAGGTCATGTGCAGTTTTGCCCAGTGTTGGCAATAGGACAAATTAAAGCCTCAGAGGGTTTTGGGAGAGGAGAAGCTGCGAGTGAAACAGAGAATTGTTGGCTTGGATCTGTGAGATGAGCCGATAATGCCCCCACAATGAAACACGCTCCACTTGCTTGCCTGAGCAGATTCTCTTTCAAGCAATCAAAATCTCCTGCCCAGAACTGTGTAGTAGTGATACAGATACATTTCAATGACAAAAGGGGAAAAGAAATGACTCAATCCAAATACCAGAAATATACTGGCACTGCTAACTATCACGCAGAAATGTTTACTTCAGCCTCTTTCCAACGCGACATCACCTTAGCTTTTTCATAGGCTTATAGGCCTTTGGCCCCAGGAAATGGCTCTTCTCCCCCCCCCCCGCCCCCCCCCCCCCGCCCTGATGCCGGCCTCTTCCTGTTCCTCCTCTGAATTCTTGAATGGTGACCATGTGAGCTGCCACCTGAATGTGTGGTCTGAGCTGGCCTTTGAAGATTGCCATAATGATCTTTGCTGACTTCTGCCCTGGGCTTTTATTTGGGACCCCTGGTTGGCTGTTTGCTTTCCTAAATGTTAGCAGACTTGGAGCTGATGAGTTTTAAGTGCCTGCAGTGATCAGCACCAGATCTTTCTTGAACTGTGACTTTCAGTTTTGCATTTACTTTATATGTCAAAAAATACTACAGAAAATGTCAAGAGAGAGAGCATCCAGTCCTCTTGCCTTCCATCCTTCCTTCTTCTCCCCACCTTTAATTCTCCCTCTCTTAATTCTACCATTTCCCAAACAGTATGACAATAATTTAAAAAAAAATTACCTTTGCTCCATGGTTTCAATGTTATACTCATTATATAAAATTTGAAAAATTTAGAATTAATTCTTGATTTATTGCTTCTTAAATATTTTGTCTCAGAGAGATAAATTAATAAGTAGGTAGTAGAAAGGTAGACAAATCAATACAGTGAAAAAAAAATTTAATATTCTACACATTTTTTGTTTCTTTTGTCTACCACTTCACACATCATAAGCACATTTTTAAAAGTTGAATATTATTGGAAATCATTATTATATAGATACACCATAATTTATTTAACTAAGTCTACACTTCAGATAATAATTTTGTCTTATTTTTTCAAAAATATATAAATATTATAATGAACAGTTTCCATATCTTTGTAAACAAAAATCCAGTGCAGATTTGATGTTAACATAAACAAATTTATAAGGTTGCATGGCATAAACTTTTAAAGAGATTTTGATACACATTTTCAGACCATCTTCCAGAAGGTTTATTCCAAGCTACATTTAAAGATGCCATTAGAAAACACATAATAACAATGTAAATAATTGTGATAGTTAATTCAGTATTGTTCTGGTAAACTACTAATGAAAACAAATAAACATGAAATATATTGTACTTCTATATAACTACATTGAAATATGTCCTTAAGGCATCTGTGGAATAATAGAGAGCTTTGCCAGAAAGATTTCTTTCCCTTGTAAGATAGTTTCACAGCACAAAAGGTAATCAGTTCCATGGCTTTAATGGTCTATACCAAATCAAGAAAAACTGAATGTTAAAACTATTTTGTCAGTAAAAGATATGCAACGATAATACTCATGCATCTGGGTAGTAAGAGTGATTAAACTGGGGGCTTGAAGTCAGATAAGGAAAGATCCGTAATGTTGGAGGGTAAAGAAAGAATATTGCTTTCCAGTTAACAATGAGAACAAATGAATCACCTTTCCTTTTATACTTTGTAAAATAGCTTACTGTTTTTTTAGTCTATTAAACACATACATAGCCATGACAATTTGAGAGCAAAACCTTTACAGACTAAGAGAAAATCCATAGTGGGGAATAAAAGCTAAAAACCACGTCTATACAGAGTCTGCAATTTTGCTTTTCCTGTGAGGCAAGAACCCTGAACTCTTTCTGCAGAGCTTTCTCCTGAGCTGAACACCAGAAAACAGGGTTGAGACCATTGCTAAAGCACCTAAAAAAGGCAGGAAGAGAGAAAAAGTATCTACAGAAACTGCGTTTGCAATCTAAATGGGCACACTCATCACTCCATGTGAAGTCAGAGGGTTATGCCACATACAAAGGATCTTAACTTGTGGCAATAAAATATGCTGCATGCTTGGGACATGTGTCCCAACTGAAAATAAAATCACATATGTATTCTTTTAAAAATCTTTTTTTAAAAAGAGTTCTTTGAGAGATGATTGAACGAAGATGTGATATGTAGATACCAGGAATATGACCCAGAGGTAAGACAGGATGAAACATTGCCATTTGTGACAGCGTGGCTGCACCGTGACAATATCGTGCTAAGCAAAATAAATCAGACAGAAAAAGTCAAGTCATATGGTTTCACTCATATTTGAGATGTAACACTGAAAGCAACAAGCGAACAAACAAGACAGACGGACAACCACAAACTCCTAGACACAGACAACAAGGATGGTGGTCACCAGAGGGAGGGGATGGTGAAGTAGTGAAGGGAAAAAGGGGTCAAGGGTACGTGATGGAAAGAGACTTGACTCTGGGAGTGAACGCATAACGCAACACACAGATGACATGTCATAGAATCGTGCACGTGAAAGCTATATGGCTTTATTAACCAATGTCATCCCAACAAATTTAATTTAAAAAAATAAAGGTTTAAATCTCTTGCTGCGCTGATATGAAAGGAGGAAATGTCAAGGTCCACAAAATAAGTGAAAATAGGAACTTGAGACGTAAAGGAAGAGCAGTTGCGTTTCTCCCTGAGGATGCCCACGGGAGTCTGCAGCTCCTGCGGGTGCTCGCGGATGGCTTCACTAGGTGTGCTGGTTACAACCTGGGTCGAATCGTGCGTAAAGGCGTTTTCCCAGTCATTTCCTGAGTCGCCCACAGATGCTAGTGACTGGGAGAGGTACTGAAGACATCACAGAAACAGGGACAAGCCGGGTTTTTGTATAACAGCAAGAAAGGACGGGACGAGGAACAGGGGACAATGCCAGTACTGCAGCGGGAGTGCAGGGGACCTTGGAGAGAGCGCAGTGACAGAGGACCGTCGGCAAGGGCGCTGCGCACCGGCTGGTCCTGGAAAGGTGACTCTGGGGAAGGAAAGGGTTTCGGTGGCTGATTCCTCGGCAGAGAACCGCCGCAAGGTGAGCCCTTAAGATCTCTTTGGGATGCGGCAGAGAGAGGGGGTGCCAGGAGGAAGGAGGTCAGGAATCGAAGCCACGCCCAGGTGCTGCAGGGCCTCACTAGGCTCCCTCCAGGCCAGTGTCACCTGTCCCATGGGGCGGGCCTCTCCTGCAGGTGTGGCCTGGTTCCAGCGTGCGCAGAGCTGGAAACAAGGCCCAGGGCGGCGCTGGCGGGTCTGCCCAGCCCCGGGTTCCGCGCTCTGGGACCGATGCAGTTAGAACCAGGTGGAAGGGTGTGCCAGGTAAGAAGCACAAAGCCGAACCAGCAGGACTGCTCCTCTCTCGCATTCTAGAATCCAAGACACGTTATTGCACTTCTTCCTTGCAACCAACACGCAGGTTCCCTAGACCCTCTTCTCTTTCCAGACGGAGACCCTGAGGCTAATAAAAGTATGGAGGTCACACGTGCCCATGACGGGGTGGCCAGGATATTTGGGGGTTCCAAGCTTAATTGGTTCTGGGGGTGAAAAATCAGTTGCTGGTGGTAGCCCAGCAAGATTTAGTGTTGTCCTGACATCTGCAATGGAGTCCATGCGCCGGGGGGTGACTGAACATTAAGTCTCGCCACCCTCTATTAACTCTCCGGGCAAGGAAACACGCGTCTGCATTTACACTGCGAGTCTTGGCGGTCATGCCCGAGCATGTGTTTCTCCGTGTCCGTGGCAGGAGGCCACATGCCATGCCTAGGTGCACGTTAACATGACATAAATGTTAATGTCCTGTTCTAAAACCAAAGCCTGCGGGAGAGAGGAAATACCACCCCCGCCGGACCCAGGGCCCGTGTTTGGATACTGCAGCCTATATTTTGACTCCAGAGTGTGATGACTATGTAACTTTTCACAAGGATTTCATTTTTTCCCCCCTGTCAAACCACATTATTTTAAGGGTGACAATAACTTGGCTGCAAATGAGCTGAAACCATCAAGGTGATAAATGAGTTTCTGGGGGAGGGAGGCATCTGCCAGGCCCATGCGTTGCAGGACCACACACCTCCGCGGTCCTCCACCTTCTCAGCAGAACAGTGTGTCATAGATCCCCCCTCTCTGCATCTCCCAAGGCTCCTTCTCCCCCCGGTCTCCTGCTTCGTAAGGCAATAGAGGACCGTGAGCACTTGACTTTGGAAAATATACCGTATTTCACAGAGTTTGGGGAGGAGGGGAAGAAAGACTTGATATTTTGCTCTGGCTGTTAGCAACGATCTGATTTATAAAACCGCCTTGGAGACAACTCCTCAGCCAGTTTATTTTCTCTGTCAGCCAGGTCTGTCTCTGAAGTGGGGCTGCCCATGGTCAGCTCAGTGGTCAGCCTGCTTCTGTGAGCTGAAACCTAAGAGGTATGTCCGGAAGGGCCTGGGGAGCTGGTGGGCTGGATTTCTAGGCAAGAAAGATGACTTTCATTCCTTTTTTACTGGAGAAAGTAGGGGGTAAGGGGCAGCTGATGCCCAGCATTTTATACACACAATCGCTTGTGAGTTATTCCCCTTAACTCCCTTAGCACGGCTACAGTAACCGATTTGCTAAGGGATTCCTCCTGAGGCCTAACTGCCGGGATTTGAACCGAGAGCTGCTGCCTGAAGGTCCTTTTTCTGCCTTCTCTGTTTTTCTCCACTGCGTCAGCACACACGTCACCTGGAAGTGCTGGGCCGCCTGAGTTCACTGCCTTGCACACCAAGTAACGAGGCACCGACCACTCAGGAGCCAGGCTTTTTAGTCCTATGTGAGTGGACAGGGTCTTAGCACAATGCCTGACACAGAGCTCTTGCCCTCTATTTGCTCTTATAACATTGTTCCTATTTGCTATTCTTATCTTCCTTTTTCATGATGATGATGTTTTGGGGGCAGATTGACTTCACATTCTGCCTTTCAATGGTGCCGTGAAGGGAAGCGCAGGCTTCAAGCTGATCAGAAGCCTTAGTGTCTGATGAGCACATGACAGGTGCAGGGAGAACCGAGAGGAGTGTGAGTCAGCCGGCGGAGATGTGGCGAAGGGATGGCCCCTCTTTAAGGCTAGTCAGATGGAGAGAAGAGTTCCAGGCAGGAAGAGGCCCCGCCCCCCTGATATAGGCTACTGCTTTTCTTTATATTTTACTTTTTTAAAATGTCACGTGAAAGTGGAATTTAAGTTACAAGTGGAGTTTAAAATCCAGAATGTATTTAGTGCAATTATTCGTTTGCACTGTCTGACACACTCTCTTGACTGGGAGCAATGGAGGGGAGAGGGCGTGGGTTTGTCTTATTCAAGGTCACACAGTTTAGTTATGGGAGCCCGTTCAGGGGCATCTGGGACATAGAGACAGTGAGGTAGGCGAGTCTTTGAACTGTCATGAGCCTCAGTTTGCTTTATTATTCAATAGAGATAAAAATGCCAGCAAAGACTTAACTAATATATAATGACATGAGTTTATTATTCATTATATATATATATATATATATATATATATATATATATATATATATATACCAATAACTCAAAAACTAATCTCCAGTCCACCTTGGCTTCTAAACTCTAGACTCCGATGATGAACTGCCTACTTATTATTCCCATGTGGTTATTTAATGGCATTTGCAACTTACAAAATGAATATTACACTCTGCATATCCCCACACCTGCTCCTTCCTAGATTTTCAATCTTAGACGATGTCACCAACATTCACCTAACTGTTCAGACCACAGCCCTGAGGTCACCTTTGACCCAAATTTCTCTTTCTTTCTCACATCATCATCATTTTATTTTTCCAGTTACAAATTTATTAAAATTGTCGATCTTTTATCATCTCTGGGCTTTTAGTGATACTAAGAAAGACCTCCCCCACTCCAATTTTAATTTTAAAATTACTGCTACCAGGATTTTGGAGGGATTCAAAATCATCAAACTCTTTGGAGTTTATTGTGTTGTAAGGAGTGGGGGAGGGGTATAATTTCATTCTTGCTCCCAATGGCTACCAGGTCGTTCCAGTACCATCTGTGAAAAAGCGTCTGTTTACTGATGTGCAATGCCATGTCTGTCACATCCTAAACTCTGCGATATGTTTGGATTTCTCCCCTCTCTTCTGTTGTGCCATTAACTGCCTTCTCTGGGCTTTGTTATAGGGTTTAATATTCTGTGGGATTTGTCTACTCCATTACTACCTTTTTCCCACTGGAATGTTCCTTTTTAAGCAAAGTGTAGTGAATTAAACTTCCAGACTCTTTGGGTTCAAATTCAGCCTCTGCCATATACTAATTGTGTGACTTTGGGCACGTTACTCAATTTTTCTGTTTCTTGAAATCACCATCTGTGAATGTGGGAATAAAATAAAGTTTTTCTCTTAAAATTGATGAAAGTGTATTATTTTATTTAATATGTCTACAATGCTTAGAAAAGCACCTGGTACATAGTAAAAGGTTAAGTTATTGTAATTTTTATTTATTTGTTTTTCCACATGAAATATTTATATTGGCTAAATGAAAAAAAATATTTCACTGTGGTTGCATTACATTTATAGATTAAGCTGAGAAGAATTGAACTTCTGTGATGTTGGATTTTCTTATCCAACCACAAGGTACGCCTTTTCATTTAGTCAACATTTCTGAGTCTCTCTCAGTAACTTTTTAGTATTTTATTATAAAGATCTTGTTAATTTTCTATAAATATTACTCTGTGGATGCTTTATCTTTTTTGTAACTGTTGTAATGGATGCCTTTTTATTAGATTTAAAAAAGGCCTTGTTATTTTACATAGGAAAATTATTATTGTATATATTAATTTTGGTTTTAGCCACTTTAATATTTGCCATTTTTCTATACCATGGTCTGAAGGTTTTATTCCCCCAAATTCAGATGCTGAACCCTAACCCCCAAGGTGATTATATTAGCAGGTGGGGGTCTTTGAGGGATGGTTAGGTCATGAGAGCTATGGATGAATGAGATTAGTGCCCTTATAAGAGAATCCCAAGAAAACTCTCTTACCCTCTTCTGCCAAATGAGAAAAAAAGCATCTGTGAACCTACTTTTGCTCACCCATACACACACACACACACACACACACACACACAAAAAAAAAAATCTATGGATGTCTATTACTAATTCTACAAGCAGTTGCTGGTTCCATTCTATATTCATCCACAGCTACACGTACTAGGACCATTTAACCTGAGAGGTGCTAACATTTCAGTGACAACAACCCAATCAGTACTATGAGTAATCACGCTCTCCTCTTTTAATCCTTTCATTCCTGGCTTCCTGTAAAGCCCCACAGTAAAGGCTAGAAGACAACAAAGCTGACCTGTTCGTTATTTGTTTTCATTTCTCTTCAGGGCTGCACCTGTGATCTCAAAGCTCTAGATGACTAAGCTTGGCCACTGGGGAAGCTGAACTGACTTGCCCTGACCTTTCATGACCTCCCTTTGGGCTAAATCTCAGCCTGGAGGAACAGACTGGTGTGAAAAGAGCCCTGGTTCATCTGTGTTTGTCAGGAGATGGTCACAGGGGTGTCTTTCTGCAGTGCAGTCTTCTCTTCGTGCACCTTCTGTTTTACACTTGGGTTCATGAATGCATCTGTTGCTTTTACTCTAATCCATTATTTAAAATATTGCATGTCTTAGTGTCCAATGCTCGCAAGTGATTCTGCTTTAACAACCTCCTTCCAATAGGTGAGAGTGGGAACAGAACATAATCAGTCACCAGTATTTACCAAACTTGCTCGGTGAGGACAGCAGACTCGATGAATGTGGACGGGCTGCCAATTCCTGTCACAGGTGTCTGGACTGAACAGGAGCAAGAGATTCGGAAGCCCACTTTCTGATTCTACATTTACTCCTAGGCTGCCATTTACAATTGCTCTTGATCTGGGTATTAGTATCACCCTGAGTAAGTCACTCCCTTTTCCTGGTGCTCATTTCCTCAACTGTAGTATGAGAATAGCAGCCTACATCAGAGGGTTTCAACCCTGGAATCCCCTCGGGGGCTTATAAAAATGATGGTGCCCAAGTCCCATCTCAGCTCAGTTGAATTCAAACAGTTGGGGGCCGGGCAGGAGTGATTTCTGACCTGCCCCAGAGGTCTCGATTATGTAGCCTGCACGGTGAACCAGTTGGAATGATCATTCTAAAACCATTTTATTTCTCAGAATCTCTGAACCTATGAGGTTTTTCAAGAACTACCTCCACTCCTTCAAGTAAATATTAAAAAAAATAAATTTATTTAAAACTTTTTCATTTATTTAAACAGGTACTGATTGGAGATGTGTTTTTTGTTAGACCACGTGGCAGTTCTCATAGAAAAAAACATGCTGATTTCCCAGCCTGACCACAGAACTTCTGAATCAGAGTTTGTGATTCCATGGGGCTTATAATCTGTGGGCTCAGGGAAGACCGAACATGGGGAAACCCTTGTTAAAGTTATTCCAAATTTCAAGGTGCTGGCAGCGGATCTTCAACCCAAATGCAGGGCCCTTCTGAGCATGGGGCCATGTGAATACATAGATTGCACACCCATGAAGGTGGCCTGCACAGGAGTTGGCCCTTAAAAAGTCCCTCATCATTTTGATAGGTCACCTGATTTGGGAACCTCTGAAGAAGGCAATTAAAAAACACATCATTTATAACATCTTTCCCAATGCAGTGAGAATAGGTCAACACAAACCACTGGACTAATCAGGATCAAGGATTAACTCAAGAATTTTTAAATATAATAGGGTTTTATTGAAAATGTTCAACAGGAAGTTGAGGAGAAGAGAATCTTTGAGGGATAAAGAATCTAGGGCAGGAAGTTTGACACTCTAGCCATTTGGGATCCAAGGATCTCTACAGGCTGACTCCCTTGGTTAGAACTCTGCTGCTTGCAAGAGTCAGAAAGCCCAGCCCCCTTACATGGAAAGAAAACTCCATTCTAGAAGAGAGTGACTTCAGACACACTTGGCAGAGGACAAGGTTCTCTCCATTCTTGAGTTGGCTCTGTTCTCATTCTTCCTGAGACAGAACCTCTCCGTGGGGTCCAAATGCTGTTGCTGCCCCTCAGACCTCAAGGGTGATGGTGGGAAAAGTTGTTTTGCTCAGGAGCCCAAGTGTCTGCTAGTTCCCAGTGACCTAAATGGTTCCGTATGTTTGTTCCTGGCCCAGTGCAGGTGGACTGGGGGTGAGAGATATTAATCAGTGAGAACAGCGAGAGCCCAGGGAGGTAGAACCATTTCTTCATAGATGAGGACGTTGAAGTAGAGAGAGTGACAACGTCCCACATTCTTAACCACGTAACCATCTTAAAATTTCTGATTAAACAGACTCTTGGTTTTTCATGGTTCCTTCTTCCTCATACCTTCAGCACACCTGTGGCCCCTCGTGACTTACTTTCTACCATCTGATATTTTGGTGGAAATATTACTGTTGTTAACTCTCTGATGTTCTGTTTTTGTTGTTGTTTAGATTCCCAACTGAGATGATATGGGTGGCTTCCCTTGGCCTTGTTTGAACAGAACTTTAAATGCCAGGCCTCCTCATCCGCCATGGGGCAGCTTACTTTAGTAGGTGAAGGACCTTCTCCTGGTCTGACTCCCCTGGTCCAGTGAAGCTGGTCAGGGCGACATAATATACAGGCCGCGTCTCCCCCCCCCCCCCCCTCCTTGTCTACCATTTTTCCACACCAGCTGGAGCTTGGACAATGCTTACTTCCCTTAGAGTTAGATCCTAGCGTTGGTCTATGGTTTATACGTGTGCGTACTGAACACTATATTATCAGGCAGAGTAACATGCATGGGCTAAAGCTGGTCTGAGCACAGTGCTGTGAAATACAGAAGGAGGAGGCCTCATCTGGAGTGCTTTTTCAAGATGTGGCCCCCGGGGGGGGGGTCTTCAGGATGAGTGGGGAGGCACAACCGGGTAAAGGGGACCCAGGAACAGCGCATGGAGGCCGGAAAGCTTGATGTGATTGTGATGGTCATTGTGATTAGTCACTTCTTTTTTTAAAAAATTTATTTATTTATTTATTTATTGTTTTGTTTACTTATTTATTTTTAGAGAGCAGGGAAAGGAGAAAGAGAAGGAGAGAAACATCATTGTGTGGTTGCCTCTCACTTGCGCCCCCAACTGGGGACCTGACGTGCAACCGAGTCATGTGCCCTGACTGGGAATCAAACCAGCAACACTTGGCTCACAGGCTGATGCTCAATCCACTGAGCCACAGCAGCCAGGGCTGTGATTAGTTACTTCTTGGAGAGAAACGTATATTGAACCACTGCTATATTCTCAAGGAATAAGTGAATAGATAGAAAAATAGGCACATAACCTCAGGCTTCTAGAAGCTGACCCTTTAGTCAGGAAAACAGGGAGAGTTACCACGGACGGTCTCCTAACCGCTGTGGGCTAGAGCGTGCTTTCCGGTAGTTTTGAAATCCTACGATAGAAGTTTCACATCCTCTGTGAGCAGTTCTTTGGCGTTGCCCACAGGCCTTTGGCCAATCCCCTTCTGTGACAACTGAGGTCCTCTGAGAAGCAGATACCATGACGGAATTCAATGTGCAGATATTTATTAGCAGGAATGCTGGCGAGGAATAAAGGGGAGGGCAGCCCTTAGGACATGGTGCAGGTCTGACACCTGCGAAGGGACAGCGAGGGGAAGGAGGACATTCAGATCACCCTGCAACTCCAGGAATGTGTCACATAAAGGGGGGTTTGAGGCACGGAATGTCCACCAGACGGGTCCTGCATGGGCAGGAAAGGCCTAGTCCAGAGCAGCCCCAGGAGAGTGAGGCCATGCACTGGGTATCCTCAGGCACACCAAAGTGTGGCAGCTGGAGGCGTGCAGGCTGTCTGTCAACTACCCTCCTCACGGCAGCGTCTCTCCTCAAAAGGGGTCCCAGTGGCCCATAAAAACAATAACTCACATTTTCTATGGCATGACACATTATGTTAATTAAATTATTGGTATATTTTGCCCTGTTTTTATACCTTCATATAGATTGTTTATATCTTTCACATTAATAAAGTTAGGTCCTTGAGTAGAAAGACCATGTATTATTATTTATTTTGGAAATCTCAACATCTGGCAAATATATAGTGCTATTCAGTAAACAATTATTGAATGAATGAATGAGTGATCCAATCAATCCATCAATCGATAAAGCATTTTGAGCGAGGAAGTTCAATGATGGGCGTCATTTTTCTGAGGTTATTCTGATGTCGCATCGATTGTAGTTGTGGGGCAGCAAGATGACTCTGGGCTCTCTTGTCTGAGAGTCTTCGATCTGAATCAGGCTTCAAACTGCGTATTAGGTTTGCATCTTTGGCCAGATGACTTGGCTTTCCTGGGCCTCAGTTTCCTCATGTGCAAAAGGAACAAAGCACTCACCTCATGGCTTTGTGAGGGTGATGCTCATGAGTGGCTGGTCTAGAGCCTGGCATACAGGAGAACCCCCGTCAGCGTTGCTGGGTTACCTTCTTTCCTTCCAAGACTGAGTCACCCAATTGCTTGTGGAAGAGAGTAAATTTATTTGTCTGCTCTTTATTTGAGGAGAAAGGCAGCCAGGATAATCCCAACGCTGAGCTCCATAGTCCAACATTTGGCATGACAACAATCTGAATGAGCGCTTCCAGCTCCATTGTCCTAGTCCCTTAACCAGCCTCTAAATAACTAAAGCCACAGAGCAGGGGAAACTGAGGGATAGGCTGTCAAATGAGTCCCCTCAGTCTGCATGTCAGGAAGTAGAAATATTAGGATTCAAATCCAAGTCCATGCTGAGTCTGTGCTCCTGACCAGTGCACTGGTTCTCTGGGCAGGGGCAGGCATTTAGGAGACCGCCAAGGCCTGACCTGACTCCGGAGTTCCCTAAGTGTGTGTTCCCAAGACCCCAAGAAGTTGTTTAATGGTGCCCATCCTGCAAAGTGGGAACCGGGCCCCATCCTGCAGAGAGTAGGTTTCAGACCAGGAGAGCAATCTGTCCCCCTTTTGTTAGGGTGTTCTGCCCTCTGCTGGTTGCTTTTATAGTACATGGGTCGTTTCAAATGCGTCGTATTCACCTTACTTTTTTATTTAGACCCCCTCTGCGGTGTCTGAGTTACTTCAAATAAGAATACTTCATAATATGTGTAATTAACTTATAAATACGTGATTATTTGTAAGAATATGTGCGTGTGCTCACCCACAAAGCTGTGAGGCAGAACACAATGCCTGTCACACAATAGATCGTAAATAAATACTGCAAAACAAATAAGATGAATACCTGGCAACTCACACACAGGAAGAAACCCATATTTAAAGATTTGGGTTGGATATAGACTTAAGGTCATAGAAAAAAAAAAGAATGGCATAGCTTACAAGGCACCTTAAGAGTTAGTGTACTGCTGTGAAAAAAGAAACAAACAAAACAAACTAGTATTATTACCACTGTTTAACCAAGAAGGGACTTATGACAGGGAGATTAAATACCTAGATCAAGGTTTCAGCCCAATGAGTCATCAGCAGGTATTTCAACCCAGATACCTGAGTTGAACTTGGCTTCTAGAGCAAACCAACACAACCTTGCCTGTAGGCTCTAGGCTAGTAGGGATCTTGACATCAAAACCTAAAATGAGTATGGGGTTACCAATGGCCCAGGAAGCATAAAATGGAAGTGAGAGTCTGTGTTTGCTCAAGATTAACACAGGCCGGTGTAGAAGGGGGTGAGGCTGTGTAGGAAGGAGAGATGTAGGAAGTCCTCATGACTATGACGAACTCAACATGAACTTGTCACCTTGATACGTGGTTTGTAAGTTCAGTATTGTTTCAAGCAAGTGTCAGAAGTGTTATGGGGGTAGGGTTTCCTGTAATGTTTTCAGATGAAGGAATCGAGGCTGAAAAAGGGCTTAGAGGTTGAAACTTTGACGGTGACCTTTGTCTCAGGAACTGAGAAGAGGTGGCCCCCAGGTGCCCGACTTGGGAGCCAATAATGGGAGCATCTGAACAAGGCAGGTTCCCACAGCTTCTAGGTGATGAGCTTGCTGGATTCGAGGACCCTGTCTCACTCAGCGTATCTTGAAGTTTCATGTGCACATGATATCCTGAGCATCTCGGTGAAATGCAGGCTTGGGAGTGGGACTCCCAGTTGTACTGTTCTAGCAAACTCCCAGGTGACACTAACTCTGCATGTCCACGGACCAACATTTTAGTAACAAGAGTCAACATTCCTCTAAACATTCAGCGTGGTGTCTGGCAAAGAGCTAGTGTTCCATGGTTTCCATGTTCCTCGAAAGACAAATGAAGGAATGAACGAATTGGTCAACCCATCAATCAGCCAAGGTGGACATTTCTGCAATTACAGTGGAATCATGAGACCACAATCAGTATCCTCTTCTTGTGCCTGAAATCGAGTTATTAACAAATGGCCACTTTCCCTTATTTTGGCCCCTACATGGTCATACGGAGATCCTTTCGTGTACTTTTTTGTTAGTGAAAGTCATGGTCACGGTGAGAGGAAGCCCTGTTTCCCAGGTTGGGACCTTTCGGAGACAACAGTTTTAAGTAAGTTCATCTTGAAATATTGATGAAAAATTCTGAAATTGGGACTTAGGAATTTTCTCTCTTATTCCCTTCCTTGCCTCCTTTCCTCTTCATCTCTCTTTATTTCTTCCTAACACAAATAAGTGTAAACCACTGGGGTCTTTGTGATTTCAATCCCCTTCTGTTTTCTGTCTCTTTGCGGCATTCTCAGGCGCATGTCACTTTTCTGCATGCGACATGCCAGCCCACAGGAGGCATGCCCAACCTCCTTCTCCGCCTCGCCTCACCCAAACCCAAAGAGAGAAGAATGATTTTGGAAATGATTTTGGAAGTGACTCTGGCAATTTCCATGCCACGTGCCAACTAAGCCACTGTTCCTGAACTGGGTCTGCAAATTCATCACCCAGATTGGCAAAGCCAGAAGCTTGCCTTAGGTACACGGATTGATGAATACTTAATTACCTCCAACACCACAGTGCTCCCCACCTGCCCGGTTAGCATTTTGCTGCTGCCCAGAACTGACGAGGTCACCCCGAACCTCCGCGGAGCATCACCAGGGGCTCAGCTCTCCACAGTCTCTGGGGAGACAAGAAGTGCTGGACGAGGGAGAATGAGAGCACTGTCAGGAGTGACAGCATCTGTCTTTCTGAAGTTTCAAATTTGTGTCATTTCAATTCCAAGTATAAGGTTGGAGAAGCTAGGAAAGTGTCTGAATACCACACTGAGGATGTTTCTCTCTAAATTCAAATCTTAAAGTGGAACGTAAGTGCATATGTATGTATGTATACACATATATGTGTCTATTAAAATAATATGTTTTAAAAATATTTTATTTATTTATTTTTAGAGAGAGGGGAAGGGAGGGAAACATCAATGTGTGAGAGAACCCTCAATCAGCTGTCTGTCTCAGGCCCCCAACCAGGGGCATGACCCACAACCCAGCCCTGTGCCCCGACCAGTATTGAACTGGTGACTTTTTGGTTCACAGGCCAGTGCTCAACCCACTGAGCCACACCAGCCAGGGCTAAAATAATAAGTTTAATAAAACCTATGTTCTACTTGAGTGCTTTGAATCATCAACAATAATGACCAAACTGGCAGCCCCTCTGTGCTTTCAATCAGCCACAAGGGAAATTGGGTTTCCCATGATAATAACAGCAATAAAAATAACATATATAATACTATATATTAATATAAACTATTATACAATTATCTATTAATAATAATGACAATTTTCTAGAAGTTATTCTAAAGGTTATAGAGCCATGGTATTATAGCAATTTGGAGAAGAAAGGAAAAATGAAAAGAAAAATTATTCCTTCCCCTACCATTTTAACACAATCCTAGTGAGTGTTAGATTTGAGTTTTTAACCTAACACTTTATTAAGCATGTCATATCTCATAGGCATATCCATCATGACCCTGCAGTTCCTTTTTCATACCATTCATTACCAACATATTACATATAATGGTCCAATATTCATGCTGATTATTTCTAATCATTTTTAAATCTTCATTGAATAAACAGTTTACAAACAAATCCACTATAGTATTTCTCTTTAATAATAAACAAGCTTTCAAAGGGAGACACTGAGACAGTCTGAAATAGTGTCTAGAATTCTACATGGAGGTTTAAAAATCAGTGTTCTGTCCGTATTCGAAAACCACAAGTGAGCCAGCCTGAAAAGAGGGGGTCAAGTGCCTTGGATTCTAGGACTGGATCAACCAACCCGTCACGCTCCTCTCATACCTTCTTTCCAGTAATCTCCGATGTCCTGAAATCAGACTTGGTGACAGCTGTTTGGCTTACCTTAAAGTGAGCCCTGCCTGAGGAGAGTCGTGAGAGTATCACGCGCCCCTGAGTCATGGTCATTTTAGGCTACTCGTGAGACTCTTCCTATGCCTTGATTCTTGACAAGGCCAGGGAGCCTTGGCAGCTACTAGAAGCCACCACACCCAACATTAAATTCAAAAGCAAGCCAAGAAAACAGTGCCCATGGCCAGCCAGGGTCCAGAAGAATGTGGAGCCAAGCCAAGGGGGGCTTTGCTTGCAATTTTGGAGCTGCCCAAGAGGTCACCTTTTCTTGGGATCTCAGAAGCTCTCCGCCCTGACGTCCATCTTTCTTTTCCTGTCATGTTGCCACGTAGACGCCCTGGTCCTCTCTCAGCTGGGGTCCTGTCTCTTTATTCTAGGCTTGATGGTCATTTAATTCCAGCTGGTTTCCCTCTGCTTTGAGCTAGAGAGAACTTCAGAGCCATGAGGATTCTGAAGAAAGTGAAGATAAGCCAAGGTATGTGGCTTTAGAAGCAATTAAAGAACCAGAATGCTTACCCTGCTCGTGGATTCTGGGACATTATTATTTACAAAATCTCTCTCTCTGTCTCTCTCATCTCAGCGCGTGTGAGAAGGCGGGGAATGAAGTCTGTCTTGCCGCTTTTCTATAACCACAAATGAATAGACGCAATTCAGTGGGACCAATGAGTGACTACGGTTACCACAGGGCATAAAACAATACAACACAGGTAAGAAACCATTGATGAAAGTAATATGAACACTCTCGGAACTTAGAAGTAACAGCAAGGCGGTTACCATCAAATAACACCCTGTGTTACGTCTTTCTCTTGCTGATGGACACAGAGCCATCTGGGGTGTGAGAGGAAGAACCAATACAGATGGAAACCTACCATTCACTAGTTTTTCCCAGTGAGACGTTACTTCATTTCTTTCTGTTTGCTGCCTTTAAAGGCGATTTTGCCAATGTTTTCAGAGAACTGTCTCACAAAGGTCTTTCAGTAAGCTGAGTTTCTTTTTTATTTTTTTCTCATACAAATTCATTGGTCAACTGTCACTTGGGTGACTTCCGGCCACCCCACCGATGCAGAGATAATCCAGCTCCCTGCGTCTCTGCTTGCTGCCTTCCTGCCCGGCCCCCCTTGAAGTGAAGTTGGGCCAGGAGGCGACATTTTTGTCCTGTAACCTGAGAACGGAAGCAACCGTTACACCTGGCCCGCCTCCCAAAGCAGCACCTGGAGGTCATGCTTTCCAGGTGGGGACTCAAGATGCAAACAGATACACGGTAAAGGACAGCCGTGGAACCCACATCAAACGAGGATGTGAGTGAAAAATAAACCGGTGCTGTGCTCAGCCTCTGGGGCCTCAGAGCTTCCCTGTCGCATGCCTTGGCACTAATTAACCCTGCTAACAAAGCTTTGCAGCAAAGCAGGTGTGAATGCCCGCGTGGCTGGAGCCAGGGACACCTCTGTGTTTCTTGCCAGGATTTCACACATCGGATGAGAGAAGGCACAGCTGCTGCCTAGATTATCCAAATATGCTGCTTAATTATCTGCAAGAGATTGTTTTTCTAATGTGAATTTTCCACAGGGTCCGTAATCATCTCTGTCCCTTCTTAGGATGTTTTCGTTGGCAATGAGGTCATCTTTAAGAGGCTGGTAAAAGCTGAGTAGCTGACATTTTGTGATTAGTGTCTGTCACCAACATGTCACGACCTAGAAAACTGTTCTGGCAGCATGTGGGTGATGCCAAATATACGGTTGATGAGTGAGTGAGTGAAGAGTACACCCATTTAAAATGTCTCATTCGCAGAAATAGCAATTTATTGACTTGTTTCCTTGGAGGACAGATAGCCGAGAAGCGTTGAGGCCACAATGTGCTGCAGAAAGAGAAGAAGCTGCGAAATTTGAAGTCCTGAATCTAAATCTCAACTCCACGCTACCAGCTTGGAGACAGTCTAAGAGATTTCTATTCTTCCTCAGCCTCTGCCCTACTCCCCCTAAAATCAACATGGAGGGGATATTTAATCGAGGTATTGTAAAAATTAAACACGGGAAAGTATTGAAAGTACTTGAGATTTCACTAGACACACTATAAAGACATTTCTCCACAAACACCGTTTGTTTTCCTCCATCAACATTAGATTCCTCGAGGAATCACACACAGCCTCACAGCAGATGAACAGGGAGTCTCACGCAGATGACTTGTGACCACCAGGTGGCACCATCGAGTCAATAGAAACCATTTTCCCCCTCCCTGCAATAAAGTGGGGAAATGTCAATGCAGAAAGTCTTAAGATGCATATTTATCCAGTGTGATCACAACACAGATATTTGCTAACAAGCATGAGATCCGAGTTTTATCATATCAAGAGCTATGTATGTCTTCATGTTTATTGCTGTCTCATACTTAGGAAATAATTCACCTTTGGGGTCTGCTGCATGGGCAACAGCAGACCCTCCATATCACCCTGCCCAGGCTCTGTAGCTTCAGCTTCACTGGAGAGGACACTCCAGCGTCATCGCAAGATGTCGATTCAACACGGGAGGAGACAGATACCGTGTCACTCCCGAGTCGGACTGCACAGCCATTCTCGGCGGTGCAGATAGACTCTTAAGAAGCTACACCATCGTCTCTCGAGACGGACGGCTGCCGCCGCCGCCGCCGACGAATTCACCTTTGACATATCATTATCATCAACATCATCATTAAAAAGCGATGGATATGAAGACTTCTTAAATTTTCTTAGCCCACGCATGTTTACCAGAGAGATAACAGAAAAGTTTCAAATTCTTTTCCCGGAGCACGTTTACGTTTTGCCAGTGCAGAAGGAAGGCTCCTCCCATAAAGACGGTCCCTGCGCGATTAGAAGGAGAGTTACCCCCAATCTCTGGGCGGGCGAGCAACGTGAGCGAGCAGCTGTAGTTCTAAGGCATGGCCATCCTTCCTCCTCACTTTCCGGGGCTTCCACGGGGGGAGCGCTCCTCAGGCCCTTGGAAACTCGGCCGGAAAGCTCTGTTCTCCCCCCACGAGAACCCCACCACGTCATAAACTCTGGGATTCCCTCCACCCCACCCACGACACGTTGACAGTCATTAAGCTCCGGCTACTGTTCCATGCTCTGAGCTTCAGGCACCTGTGGGCTGGGGAGGAGCGGGGGAGAGCTTCTTTCTTTTCTTTCTTTCTTTCTTTCTTTCTTTCTTTTCTTTCTTTCTTTCTTTCTTTCTTTCTTTCTTTCTTTCTTTCTTTCTTTCTTTCTTTCTTTCTTTCTTTCTTTCTTTCTTCTCTTTCTTTCTTTCTTCCTTTCTTTCTTTCTTTCTTTCTTTCTTTCTTTCTTTCTTTCTTTCTTTCTTTCTTTCTTCTTTCTTTCTTTCTTTCTTCTTTCTCTCTTTCTCTCTTTCTTCTCTCTCTCTCTCTCTCTCTCTCCCTCCCTCCCTCCCTCCCTCCCTCTCTCTTTCTTTCTTCCTTTCTTTTTAAATTGAAATAGTGGACAACAGTGTGGGGACTGACTCTGGGAGCAGAGGGTGGACTGGTGAAGGAGGGCAAAGGGGAAAAAATTGGAACGACTATAATAGAACAGCAAAATATTTTTAAAAAATGGAAATAGTTAAAACATTCAGAAAAGTAGGCAATAAACTCCCGTGTATTCACCACCCACATTTCACAAATGTTATCATTTATCGTATTTATTTCAGCTCCTTGAAAAAAATGACAGACAGCTAGAACTGCCACCCGCAAACCCATTTCCTTCCCTCTCTCCCCGGAGGGAACCATTACCCGGGAGACGGGCGTCTCACGGTGCGCATTTCAATTCCTTGGCTGCGCATGCAATGGCTGGGAAGGTAATTCTGTGCGGTGGGCACGCTCTGTCTGCTTGGGAAATGCAGGGAATGAGACAGGCGGGGGTAGCATAACTCGGTGCTCACTCGCCTTCCTCCCTCCCGGAGCCCAGAGACCCTCGCTGCCAAGGGCCGACCCCATCTCGCTACCGGGTGCTCCTTTCCCAGGATGCTGACGGAGAAAGGAACGTGTTCCTTACACTCAGAGGGCACAGGGTTAGTCCCAGCCCTGCTAAGAATAAATTAGAGAGCCTTGGGCAAGTGACATCATTTCTCTGAGCTACATCAGGTTATCAATGTAAAAATGTTGGAAATAAGACTATTTCCATGGGGATCATTAATCTACAATTACATACTGTAGATTTTTATTGGAATTGAAAATTACATATTTGTAATGGTTGGAAATAGAAATACAAACTCAAGACGGCATCTTCAGGACAAAAAACAGCAAACCTGCTTGAGTGAAAAGCAGGAGCATTAAAAACAATTGCTATCTGATATGATTACAATCAAGGTGATTACTAACTGCTGTGGGAGCCCAGGAGCAGGAAATGCTAGCTGTGCCTTCAGGCATCAGAGGGAAATTTGTTACTGTTGCTGGTTTAGTCAGTTTCCCAAACTTCCTATTTCTGTACCCCCTACACAAAGATGTCACAGGGCAAAGGAGGGGGAATCAACATTTATTGGACACCTACTAAATGCCAGGCACTGAACATACTCAATCTCACTTCCTTTTTCTTCTCTCCATTCATAGCTTTTCCTTTCTTTATTTTCTGCTTATACTGTTCTTGGTATTAAGAAGATGTGTTGTCCCTGTGTGCCAGATAAGGAAGCTGAGGCTCAGAAAGGGAAGTCAAAGTGTCCAAGATCACAGGGTAAGTATGGACTGCAAGCAAGTCCCCACCCCCTCTCCTGGCACCCCCTGGTCAGGGCTGGGGACTGGGGGTGAGGCACCAGAGGCGTGGCCCCAACCTCCGCTCATTCTCCTCTGAAACAAGCTACGTTGGGATGATGCTTCCAAGTCAAAAACGGCCTTGTTTTATTCGCCATCTTTCCAGGCATCTTGCATGGTGCTCCCTCCCCTCCCCCTCCCTGGCTCCTCCTCGAAGCTCCCAGCTGCCTGGCTGCTAAGGCACCCACCTGTCCTGACTCTTCTTCTACCTCCTCCTCCATCCTCTCAGCCTCCTCAGGGGCCCACCCCTGGTAGGTGGCTGCATCCTGGGCCCATCTGCCGTCCATGGCTACCTTGACTTGACACATTTTTATCACATGCCCTGGTGGCTATTCTCACAGTTTCATCCCAAACTCCATGCCAGGTACTCTTTGCCCGGCTCTGCCTCTCACTGTGGGGACTCGTCCTGGAGTGTCTTTCCCAGAGAGGCATAGTAACTTTGCGGTTATTTGGCTTATTAATAATAGACGTGGACCTTCTTTTTAAACTTAGCTGAATGTTTGACGAGCCATAATGTAAATGAAGCCAATTTTCATGTACTAGTCCTAATTTATTCTTGCTTTTATTTTTTTATTATCGTCGGCAGCCGTCCGTCTCGAGAGACGATGGTGTAGCTTCTTAAGAGTCTATCTGCACTGCCGAGTATTTTTTTATTATACTTTATTGATTATGCTGTTACAGTTGTCCCAATTCCTTTTCCCTTTGTTCCCTTCCACCCAGTGACACCCCTCCCTCCAGTTGTCCCCCCACTTAAGTCTATGCCCATTGGTTGTGCAGATAGTTCTCACATCTTCCTGTCTACACCGCTCCCTCCTACTATGCTTCTCAATTCCTGCATCATCTTCCTCACTTTCCCCCTCCCTGCTGATCTCCCTCCAAAATGTTCCCCATACCTATAATTATTTTCCCACTCTCATTGCCTACTTAGTTTGCCTTTGTTTCAATTCCCTAGCTTCTGTTGTTGGTTCTTGTGATGCAGTTTTCATTTTAATGTTCAGAGTTTTGATCCTCTTTCTCCTAAACAATCTCTTTAACATCTCATATAACAGTGGTTTGGATCTGATGAAGTCCTCCAGTTTTACTTTGTCCTGGAAGCACTTTCTCTGCCCTTCTATTCTGAATGACAGCTTCGCTGGGTACAGTAATCATGGTTGTAGGTTTTTTCTTTTCATTACCTTGAATATTTCTTGCCAGTCCCTTCTTGACTGCAGAGTTTTTCTTTTTTTTAGAAATCAGCTGAGAGTCTTATTGGGACCTTTTTGTGTGTAATTCTCTTCTTCTCTCTTGCTGCTTTTAATATTCTCTCTTTATCCTTAATTTTTGACATTTTGATTATAATGTGTCTTGGTATGGTTCTCAATGGGTTCAGTTGTTTTGAAACTCTCTGTGCTTCCTGGACCTGTAAGTCTATTTCCTTCCCCAAGTTAGGGAAGTTCTGCTTCATTATTTTTTCACATAATTTTTCTATTTCTAGTTCTTCTTCTTCACCTTCTGGCAACCGTATGATTTGGATGTTGGCCCACTTACAGCTGTCCCATAGGTTTCTGAGCCTCTCCTCATTTTCCTCACTTTTTGTTTCCTCTTTCTGCACTGGTTGACTGTTTGTTCCTTCCCTATGTTCTGATTTGTTGACTTGATCCCTGGTTTTCTTTCCCTCACCACTAGTTCCAAATGTGTTTTTGTTCATTTCAGCAGGACTAGCCTTCACCAGTTCCCCATCTTGTTTAAGATCTTCTGTTAAGTCTGTAAGCATTTTTATAACAAAAGCTCTGAACTGTATCTCAGAAAGATTTCCTATCTGCTGGTCCATTAGATTAGATATCTGCTGTCTGGTCAGCTTCATGATTGGAATCTCTATCATGATCTGTGCCATCCTGACAGTTTCGTGTTTATCTTTGCTTCCTGGGCGGGGCTGTCACACCTCCTTTGCTATCGGGGGCAGGGCCCCATGCACCGTCACTATCAGGCAACCCTTCTTACCATGCTGTGATGTTTTCTGTTGGGGGGAGGGTGGGAGTCCAAGATGGATTCCTGCCGTTCACTCTCCACTGAGATACCGGGAGCTTCCTCCTCCGTCCCTACCTGCTCCGGGCCTCACAGTCCAAGGCAATGGGGGTCTGCATTCCTGGTGTTGGAATCGCAAGCTGATGGGTCTGGTCTGCAGGCAGGGGTGCTCCTCAGGCACTTCTTGCCTCCCCTTAAATACGGGCCTCTGTGTTTACTGCCGTCCTGCTGCTGTCACTGCAGCTGCCACGTCCAGCACAGCTTGACCTCTCCGCCCCAGCTTCGCCCCTCCTACCTGTCCAGATGAGCACCACTTCTTTATAACTTCATATGTTGGACTTCCGTTTGTTTTCTGGAACTTCTGGTTATTTCTGGTTTTGCAGTAGTTGTAGTCCTTCTTAGTTGTGGAGGGAGACAGAATGTGTCAGTCTAGGCCTCCACCTTGGTCAGAAGTCTCCTAATTCTTTTTTGCTACACAATGAACACATAAACATTAACATTAGAAAAATAATAAGTCCCACCTAAAATCATGTCACCTCCCACATCCCCTGTAGAATGTGTAACACTTTCTTGGGACACTGACTTGGTCCTTACTACGTACTGGTCATATTGTAGGGCTTTCTCCATGGTATCCCATTGAACCTTCTGTGTATGTTCTAACTGAGTCACTGTGCCAACACCTGTCATATGGTTATCCCTGTTTTATGGAAGAGGAAATTGCAGGTTAGAGAGGTGAGCTAATGAGCCCAGCTGGTAAGTAAGGGACCAGGAGAAGGAGTCAGTTCTAAGTGACAGATCCCACTTTGCCTCGGTGCTCTGCTGCCCTACCCAGGCTCTCTGCTATGGACCACGCTCCCTTCAGTCCTGAACACTCAGATTCTTTGTGTCTCACACTTCAATGGTGCCCTGTTGCTTACAGCAAAAAGCTCACATACCTTAGCATGTACAGAAGACCTACATTAGTTTGGTGTCTCCCTCCTGTCCCATCTCATTTTTCACCATGACTGTTCCCTTAACACGTATATGCAGCTTCACCTCCTTTAAGATCCGCCCCCTCCTGAGTTCCTTCCCCCATTTCCAGGGTCGATGGCCTGCCTTTCTCCTAACCCTGCATGCACCTCTGTCTCACCTCAGCATATCCTGTTACAACTGCCCGTCCTGTCTCCATCAGCTCCCTGGAAGGCACCGTCCCCTGCACAGAGAACCTGTGTGTTTTCACTCACCTCTCTGTCCAGCAAGCCTAGTCCAGAATCAGGTTCAATGAATCGTGATTAAATCCGTGAACACATTTTCTCTATTTAATGAAAAACTTCATGAGAAGAGGAACTCAGATCTCTTCTTATTAGTTTCCCACAAGAGACAAGAATTTGTTGAAATGAAGCATTCAACTATTTTTTGCATTTAGGACATTATCTTGTTATTCTGACCTAATCTAAAACTAGATTCTGTGTTGATGGAATTTAGCCCGCTTGTGAAAAACCTATTAAATCATGTGGTCACTTCATTTTGTATATTGAGGCGACCTTTTATGTAGAAAGGGCCGGCTCCTTAGGCCTTTGCCATGTGGTCCCTTAAGAGTGGATGGTTCAGCCTTCTGAGAAGTGGGCCTCTTGCTTCCACTGATGAAGATGTTGAAAGGGAAATTCTGACTGCTCAGCTCTTGGAGTTTCGCCCTGTGCTCTATAACTCTTTTTAATTGGCCCCTTGGAAATCTTCCCTCTTTCCAAAAATACCATTTTGCTGTAGGGAGACAAGGACAATCTCTTCTCCCCGAGAGATAATCGCAGATCTCCACTGCAGAATCAGATAAAACTGTAACACATTGCAGAGGCCCTTGTCATCAGAATGCGTACGCTAAATCGTTGGGTGATTTATGGGGGTCACATCATCTTTATCTTGAATCATGCTATTTAATCTCTTAACCCTTCTTCTGGCTGGTAGATTTGCCCTCTCTCTACTGGATGAAGTGTTACCCAGACCTCGGGGTTGAGTAGATGTCAATCCCACTTTAGCTTTCACGTATACCATTCAAACTATCTCAGTTGAAATCAGTTCTTTCTCTTGAAGGGGTGAAGGGGGCAGTATTTTAGTTCTCTTTCAACAGGACCTTCTAGAATTGAGCTTGGTGTGTAAATTTTTCCTCTGCTGATCAGCACGGTCCTGAAGGTCACAGGACATGGCCTCCTTACTGTTGCATTTTCTGTACTTGCGTATAATGGGTTGTTTAAAAATTGGTTGTGATGAATGATGACAAAGTGGCTGGTCTCCTTGTCCTCAGGTTTTCCCATCTTCGGCAGGGGGGGGATTTTAAAATGAAGACCAGACCCACCTTCCTGACCTGACAGAGGTCCTCTGCTGGGGACTGGCTTTGCAGGCTGTTCCATTTGCATTTTTTCTTGCTCCTTGCCTGGCCTCTGAACCTCAGGGAGTCCATGTGGGTGGCTGGAGCCCCCACCCCCAAGCCCATCCTGCCCCATTCCTCCTCTCCTCTGTGCTCTGAGCTTGACTGTGTTCCTTATATTCTAGCACTTTACCACTTGGCAATATGATCTGTGAGGGGTGGGAAGGACCTAGATTCTCCTACTCAAAGTTGAATTCTGGGTGCCTGGTATAGAGCATGGCACAGAGTAGATGCGGAGCAGGACATTTATTAAATGCATGAGGAGTAACTGAAGGGGTCCACACCCTTCCCTGGGATGCTCTTCAACCTGCTCCTTGCCCTCCTTCACCTGCCAACTCAAACTCACACTGCAATGCCTCTGCGATGCCATTCAGACGCAGCCTTCCCCATGCATCCTTTGGCCCTTGGGTGAGTTCCTCCTCCCCAGGGATCCCATAATGCCTTTGTAGGCCTCCCTCATGGCCTCTATCACACCACATTGTAATTCTCTCTTTATAGGTCTCATTCTACAGGATTGTGGGTTCTGTAAAGGTGGAGATTTTAACTGAATCATTCTAGTTTTCCTGACTCTTAGGGCTCTACCTAGAGGAGGCACTGAAGATATATTTGTTGACTATGGCCAAGAAAATGTGTCATGCTTGGTGGCAATACTATGTCCTGTGAAAGTGGAAAGTCAGCCCAAACCATAAGGATCAATTAAAATATCATTATCCTCTGGTGAGTTGCAAATGGAAAGAAAAGGGACAATGTAAGTGAAGGGAGAGGTCACAGATATGCTGGTCCTCGGCGTCTAGAACATGCTTCAGAAAGCCTTCCATCGGGTCCCAGAGCTCTGTGGGGATTCTGACGACCATTAACAGTGCACAAAGACAACAAGGGATGAAGCACCCTTCCATATATTTGGGGCTAAACATCTCCTGCAAGGATATCAGCAAGTAATTCCCCACAAGAAAGGACAGTTACTGTTAAAGGGATGAGAGTGACCAACAGCTGATATTTTAGTAAAAGATAGTTTCACAATCTCTGACAGTAAACTATTGTCCATGAAAAAAGTGAGCACTTATAAATACCCGACTAGGTGTCCCTGAGACCAGTTTCAGGGTGTGTGCATGGTTTCCACACCGGCAACAAACAAACACTGCTGCAGAAACCAGCCGCCTGTCCTGCACTTCAACTCAATTGTGACACTATTTGCCTGGAGATAATGTCAGATCCCCCAGCTTAAGGGCTCAGTCCTGCAAGACTGCCTCCCACTCACCCGCCCACCCAACTTCAGATGCTAGTCTAAAGCTCTGGTCGTTACCTGGGTTTCTGACCTACTGACTCTAAATCAGAGGGTCTCCAGCCTCCTCCTTGGGTTTGGTTAATTTGATAGAGTGGCTCACAGGACTAAGATAAATATTTTACTAATTAGAGCACTGGTTTATTATAGAAGCATACGACTCAGGAACAGCCAGACAGAAGAGAAGCACAGGGCAAGACATAAGGAAAACAGGCAGAGTCTCCGAGATTTTCAGGTGCGTCATTTTCCCAATCTTCCAGGTAGTCACCAAGCCACTCAGGAGTTTTTGCTTTTGCTGTTTTGGGTGCTTCATTACCTAGTTATGATTGGTTAAGTCAATCTCTAGACTCTTTTTCAGTCCCCGAGGCTGGGAGGAGGAAGATACTGGGAGTCCCAACCCTCTTAAGAAATGGTTGGCTCCCCTGGCCACTAGCCTCCATCCTTGGGTAACCTAAGGACTTTCTAGAAGCCACCTCAGTAACATAACATAGGACACCTTAATGTCTTACATCACAGGATGTTCCAAGAGTTTTAGGAGCCCTGTGCCAGGAAGGACCAAAGACCAAATATATATTTTTTATTATAAATCACGAAATCACACTGATTATGGGTGTTTATAATACCAAGAGTATTAAAAGGTGTTCCTTTAACATTGTTTTACAGATGCAGAAGATGAGGCTCAAGGAAAAGAATTTATTTTGCTGTTTTTCTCCAGAAACACAAATCCGTGATGACAGAAGGTAGTGATTAAAAGCATGTACTTAGAGTCAAGTTCACCTCAATTACAATCCATTTTCTACACATAATTGACTGTGTCACTTTAGTCACCTTTCTATCCCTCTGATTTTTTTCTGCAAAACAGGGCGAGTTATAGTACCTTCATCATGAAGCTGTTGGGAGAATAAAACGAGTCAAACCCAATGCAGGGACTATTTTGATGGGGAATAATGTCAGATAATAGCTCTTCAAACTTGCTTCTGAAGAGCCGATGAATCATCTTCAAACCCTTACCGGGGTGTTTGTTCAGGTTGTGTGCCTGTGCAGGAGAGGGCCTGCCTGTCTCCGGGGTGCCAGCTTGGTGGTGAAACCCCCTGGCCTTTCGGCTCCCGTGGTCCTGGCCCTGCGGGTGGCATCATGGGGCTCCCAGCCCCCCCTTACTTGAATGTTCACACAATTCCAGAGCAATCACACCCACTCAAGGGGGTTGGGGGAGGGACGAGGAAAGGGGAGGAGGGGCATTAATTCTCACACTTCTCCTTATAACTCTTCCTCAAAGTCTCATTCTGTCTTCTTCCGCCTTGCCCCTCGTTCTGTGCCTTGGTCTTCAGGTCTTCTGCAAACTCAACTCACACGCTGCTAAACTTGGCACAGTGAACATTGACATGGAGCCCCACTTTGTTATTGATCTGAAACCTGATCACCGTTATCTGGCTAGTAAAGGTGACATCTAGGATTCACCCAGGGATTTCAGTACACCTCAGGTTATCAAATCCATTCATTCATTCAGAATGACTTATGGGACACCTGCCATATGCCACGTGCTTTTTACAAGGCACTTAGGGACAGGATGTGATGCTGCCCTTAAGCAGTTACAGTGCAGGAGGAACAGCAAGTCATTTCAAAGGAGTTTTAAATATACATGTATAACTTGTAAGTTTAGAGAGAACTCCTATGACAGAGCAGAATAGGCACAACCCATGTTGCAGCATGATGCATATGGTGCAAAAGGGGCTCAGAGCACGGGCACTTCCAAGTGTGGGGTCCAGACGTCCTCCCATCCCCACACCCTAATACATGGCCGTGGAGTTGAACTGAACGAGGGCTCCCCTTTCTGCAGTATCACATTATCTTATTTTGAATTTCATCCAACAGCCAGAATACAAGCAAATGAGTCAAATGGAGCTCAAATAGCCAAACTTACAGGTTTATCTCTACTTAAAAATACATTAAGTTGTGGGAAGTTTAAAAGTTAAAGTTTTAAAAACAAAGCTCTTGGTTCATAAATTCACAAGTAATCCTCTTATCAGAGTGCACGAAATTCCGGCATTGGTGAAGCTTTGCTGGCAGACCGGAACTCCGCCTTGTGATGACAAACCCACAAATGTTCATAAGTTGAAAGTTAACTACAAAATTTATAAATGCGAGAACCTCTTTACCAGTCTGTAATCCAGTAGTTACAACGAGTGTTAGGAACCAGAAACCCTAGCTTCAGATTTCCCATCTCACAATGCATATCCCTACATCTTCCTGGTCCTTCCTTGTGCCCTGAGTCAAAAAACATATTTTAAATAAGCAATTTTTCATAATAATTGCTGAACACAATGATCCATGGATTCTCAGTAGTATTGATGCTGATTAAATTAATAGTAATAGCTAATGATTATTGATTGCATGCTAAATCAAGGCATTGGGTTAATGTGTGCATGTATAACATTGCATATGATCCTTAAGTAAACATATAGCATCCTTGGTTTCTATCAAGGAAGCTAAAGAATCAAGGCTTTCCAACCATCACAAAATAGTAAGTGGCAGAGCTGGGCTTTGACCCCAGGTGCGTTTGGGTTCAGAGTTAAGCCTGATATCGCACATGATTCCTCAGCTTCGTTCACTAAATCTCTTTCCCTTCTCACTTGTAATTGAAATATAAGACGTGACATCTCATGCTGAGGTGTCAATGAATAACAGAAGATGACAGAAACATAAATGTTCGGACTCTATAAGGTTTTATTTTGCACAATTTCAATGCACTTTCAGTCGCATGCCTTCTCCCCCTTAGCACCTTTAAGTTGGTCATACCTGTCCCATGGTTCATTCTTGTCCTTCAGGCTCAGTTTAGGTCATTCTCCCTCCAGCACAACAGGCTGGGTTACACTGTGGCTAAGAGGAATCTTGGGGGCTTAAAGCAACACAGCCTAGCTTCTCGTTTGTGCTCCAGGCTCATTAAAGGGCAGTTCGGGGCTCTTCTCTGAGCACTCTCACTGCAGAGGCCAGGCTGGCAAAGCCCCTGCCATCTGGGAGGCGCCTGGTCCCTCCACAGGAGGTGGGAGAGTGCTGAGCATCTTGCACTGTCGTTCAGTGCTGTGAAGAAAGTCACTCGCCTCATGTCCATTCACAGCCCTTCAGCTGGAAAGCATGCCACGGTCCCATCCAACCAAAAGCGGGGCAGGCCCTGCTGTCTGCCTGGAAGGGAGAAAGCCTGAAATACTCTCCCACTGGCTTGAAGGCTTCATCATCCCTTTAATCCACGCTTTCTGGCAGAAAGAGGAAAGGAGCATGGAGATCAGTTGTAAGTCTTCAGGGCCCGGACCCTTTCCTATCACACCAAACACCAACGTTATCTTCTTTCTAAGAGAACCAACTCAACACCCTGTGTAGACATTGCGTCCATTATGAAGCCCAGGTCTAAAGGTGATGTGCGTCCTCTCCAGCAGACCAGACATGCTCTTCTGTGGCTCAGCGACCCATGAAGGAAAATGCAAGTTATCTTTACCCACAGGCTTCCCCCACAGCCAACAGAGAAGGTGCAGGATGACTGTACTAGAACGTCCGTTCAGACAAGGGACAGGAAGACACACATGAGCCCCTAGGCCACTCTCGTTCTTGCTGGGTGGAAACTTTGAAAGTTTTCTGTTAAGGGAGGGGAGAAGTTCTGACTGGATTCCCCATCCTGCTCTCACTGTACTCTAAGGTCATCGGCTCCATCTCCAAGGGGGGTCCTCCATGTCTGTAATATCTCTTGGCCACATCTGAAGTGGGATGTGAGGCATGTTTCCTGTGCTGCTTTGTCAGGCTCATTCCTGTTAATGGAAGACTGGTGACTGCAGTTATTTTGAACAAAATCTTTTTTTCCTCCATTCTGTTATTATTCTTATTCTGGTGTAATATTTTTTTTTGGAAAAACAAGTTTCTTACAAAATTTACAGGCTTCTTATTTATTTATTATTAGTCAGTCTCATGTGGTCGTTACGGGACCCAGAGTTCTTTTGTAAGTCATGATTCACAAATCTGATTTATGTCTTCACTTCCTTGTTGTGAGGCCTCTTTATTTTTCTGGTGAAAGGGAGCTCCAAGCTTGAGTATTCTGAAACAGTTTCTGGGAAAAGCACAACCTTATTCTGGTCTTTGCCACAAAGCTAGGTTCTGCCATTCAATTCGGAAGTGTCCTAGGTCTTTCACAACACAGTCTTTTTAAAAAAATTTTTATTGTCTCTTTTATACAAGGGGACAACAAATGGTTAACTCTTCCAAACCTAGACAGCTCTGAGCTTCTGGACTTTAGCAACCTCTTTCTTTTCTTCTTGTCAATGAGTCTATTCTGTCCTGAGCTATTTTTTTTTTCTATTTAATTTTTGTTAAGAGCGTCCAAGAACAACAAACGCACACTGGTAAGATCTGTACACGGCCTTTTTGTCAGCTCAAGAGGAGCATGGCCAGCCTCCCAGGTCATCGTGACAATCTTACTCAGGCTCCGCTACTGCACAGCAGGGACCTCCAGTCACCCAGCAGCCACCAGGTCTGTCATCTGCCAATCAGCTTGAGCAACGAAGCCTGAGTCAAGTTTCATTTATTTGGTTTTGTTTTACAGCAACTCCACACTTCTAGGTATCAATTAGACTCAATAACTTCTTTGAGAAATTACCCTGGATTTCACTGGCTTAATATCACAGGAGACTATTCCCCACTCATGTGATGGTTTGGTCTGGGTGTGGCGATCACCTTTCAGCAGTGACTCAGTTCTGGCTGCTTCCTTTACGTGGCACCAAAATCACCCTGAAGTCCCCACTGGCCATGCAGGCAAGAAAACATGGAGGTTCATGGGAGACTTCAGGGGCTGGGACTGGGAGTGGCACATAGGATTTATGACATTTCATTGGCTAGAACTTAGTCACATGGGTCTATAATACAATCGTCTTGTGGGACTGGGAGGAAAAGTGAACATATCTACTGAATACATAGTACTGCTACATCATAGTTTCCAAAATGGTTTCTTCCTCGCATTTTGTATCTAATTGAGTAATAACATCATGTACTTGACTCCAGAGCTAAAGGCCAAGGAGTTAGGTAAGGCTTTCATTTCCAATCTTCCACCAAGTCCTGTCCCCATTATGATATCTCCACTAAGACTGTCTTTGTTTTTCTACTATGTTTAGCTACTCATTTTTTTCCCTGTGGGAGTTTTTCAGTTACCACCTACCTGGTCCACTCTGCTGTTACACTTGTTTTAATGAAGCAAAAATATGACCGTTTCTCTCCAGGGCTTTACAACTTTCAATAACTGTGTGTGTTAAAGGATAAGCATTAAATCTGCTAGAAACACAAAACCCCATTAATGACCTACCCTTATTGCTCATCTAGTTTTCTCTTTTGCCTCTCTTTTCTCTCCACTCTTTGCTCCAGCTAACACCAACCACTTTTCTAAATTAAACTTTTTTTGACATAAGCATACACTCACAGGCAGTTGTCAGAAATAACACCTCCATCACTTCTAACTCCTAAAATCCATCATGCCTCTACCTCCCCCACATCCCTCCCGAGGACTTTCCTATCTCCTTCTCGCTGACAATCCTTGTTTGAGCTGTTACCTCGGATGGGAGTCCCTCTCCTCTCCATCTGGTGTTGCTCTCCTACCTCCCTATGTCCACTGGCTCACCTTCCCACACCCTTCTGGGGTGTCCAAATCCTGCACACTCCAAAGCAAGAACTGGGCTCTAACCGGCTCCGGAGAGACAACCTCTATGCCTTTGGGAAATCCTTCCTGATGAGTGTTTTTCTATACCTGTGGTCTCAGGCCACCCTGGATAGTTTATGCTAACAATCATATTTATGAGGAGGCCTTGGGTCAAGTTGTCTGAGTTTGGTGTTTGAAGGGACTGGAGACTAAGAAACTGAGGTCCGCTCAGTGGATGTTTGTGCCTACATAACTGACCACAGGGAAGCCTTGGACATGAAGGCTCAGGTGGGCTTCCCTGGGTGGTAGTACCCAAAACAAGCAGATGCACATTGCTCAGGGAGAACTAAGCACTGTCTGGACCGGTCCACTGCGACAGCACACTGGAAAATTATGCCTGGTCTTTCCTGAACTTTACCTGTGTGTCTTTTGCTGACTTGAGTCCCTATCTTTCTGCTATAATAAACCGTAAGTCTGAGCAGAACAGTTCTTCAGAACTCTGAGTCTTTCTAGTGAATTATTGACCTAAGAGTGATCTTGGGGATTCAGCATGGCATAGAATCTGGTTTCAAAACTAATGAACAGCGTGGCCACGGACAGATAAGCTCTGTAGGCTTTAGCGTCAGGACAACAGGAATAGTGCTTAGGTCATTGGGATCTTGTAAGGAGTCAGTATTGCATTTAAAGCAATAGTCTTTTAGTGATCAATAAATATTAGCTGCCGTCACTGTCATAATTAGCATACCGTGGAAATTTCCATTTTATTTTCTATTTTACAGCGTTTTGTAAATACCTTAAAATATCTTTATACTCTTCCATTAATGGCAACACGCAGTTTACTTAGCCACCTTTTTAGTGTTAAACATTTCAGTCTATTCTATTTTATATTACGTAAATAACGTGGTTTCTATATTTAGGATTATTTCCTTAAGACACATTCCAGAGATAAAATTTCAGGGCCAAAGGATTAAACATGTCAATGTTTCTTGATGCATATTAACAGGTTGCTTCCCAAAATATCTGTACTATTTTGCACTTTGAAGAGCAAAGTAAAATTTTGTCCATTTTCTTAGACCCATGAAGTCACGGAGGAAAGAAGTGATTACTTTGGATCAAACATCTCAGAGTAAACGATCATCCTAATGTGACCATAAATTTCCAGAGAACAAACTAAAAAAATAAGTTCTGTTCTGTCTGGTTCTGAAATGGAAGGTCTGCATTTGCACAGATGGCAATTAAGTATATTCTCTATTCATTCCTCTATGCACAAGATGAGAATCTACCTAATCAGTACATCGTGATGGAGAAGAAAACAACTTCTTTTCACAAATCTGCATCTATTAGAAAGGATTAAGGGGAAAGGAAAACATTTTTACCTTCAGTTTCACAGAAGAAATTAATTCATTAGGCAGAGTTATGCTAATCGTATGCATGCGTAATGTGATAGTCTTGACGTTAATGTTTGCACAAATCTCAGGCAGGAAATGAATATTTTTCCAGAGGTGAATTTTAATTTTGGTTTCTCCAAGTGCATTACTGTCATTATTGCATTTTTCCCTTACCTATACACCTCTTATAACAGAACGGCGGTGACAGGCCAAATAAAATTTGTAGCAGCATACTAAAACTTTATGCCTTTATCTTTCTATTGAGACTTTTGCATGGTTTCATCGCCTGCTGATTACTGGCATGCAGGAGTACGACACGGGCATTTTGTGAGCTCCGATCAGGAGAGGAGACCAGGCCTTTCTCTGAATGTTTTCAGATCTCAAAGGAGCATCCTGGCATCTGTAGATGCTGTGAAGGAGTGAAGACTTCGCAGGCTCATCCCCACCCCCATCCTTAACACCTAGCAGCTGGAGACACCTGTAGTAAGCATACCAAGGGGCTCTCTAAGGTGGGGGCTCCCAGGGGTGCTGTACCGATGCTGTGGCCATCAAACGGGTGCAGGAACTTGTGGGTTTGTCCTATCTACCTCGCCAGACTTACCTTCTGGGGGTCCTTTACACACCCTGTCTCCTGGGCCCATGTTGTCTCGGGGCCCGTGTCAGACCGTTCCTGGTGCCCATGTCTGCTTTTCACGCCTGGAAGGCTGAGGTCTAAACCTCCCTGCAGATTCAGCGGAAGGGGTCCGCCCAAGATTCCTTCTCTATCTCCCTCTGGGTGTTCCGTTTGCTCAGCACATTCAAGCTCATGTCATGATAAATTCTGCACATGTCCACTCCCTTCTGTTAACTCTCAAACTCTCAAGGAAAGGAATTTTGTCTGATTTACCTCTGTATTTTTAACGGAGACTGGCACACGGCAATTGTGAGAGGAGCACCTGCCGAGTGAATAAGTGAGCATGAATAGCTAGCTACTTGGATGATTGCATAAATGTGTACCAAGATGGACAAAATTCTGGTTTTAGGGACATTTATTCTTTATTTACATATTATAATATTTACATGGTATGTAATACATAATACACATTTATTCTATATATATTTTTATACTATGTCTCAGGCACAGCTCAAATCCTGGATTTTCTAAGAAGCTGTGTGATTTTTAAGTAAAATGCTTAATCTCTCTGAGTCTGTTTCTCATCTGTAAAATGGGGATAATCATCTCTAGCTTACAAGCGATTTTTGAGTATTAAATGTGAAAAATTATACAAAGCTCTCAGCATAGTATTTGCTTTCCTTCCTATCTGCCCTTCAGACCAAAAATCTCAATCAATCAAAAACACAGTCCCTTTGTCCATTTCGCACTATGTGGTATCCTATGCTTCAGATAAAAGGAAATGAGAAGGAAACGATTTCTCAAAAACAGTCTAACCTTGACTCTTAGGATAGGTAAAGGATCTTTCTCACACTAGAATATGAAACAACAGATCTTTGTTACTCTACGACCTGCCACATCCCAACCATCCTGTGAGCTGCAAGCGGCCTAACCTTTCAAGTTTCATTTAATGCAGAAACTGAGGCTCACAGGCCTCAAGCGGCTTCCTCGTTGCCATCTCGGCAGAAAGCACCTGACCTCCACGGAACACCTTCCCATCTCTGATGCCTTTACCTGTAAGAGGGGCTGATGCCCAAACACGGCCTTCAGCAGATACCTCTAACTATGACTCTCCCAGTGGGCCCAGCGTCCAGCAGGCTTCCCCTCTGAGACCCCCTGCCTTCTGCTTCTGGAATCCTGCGCGCCAGGCGTGGCAAGTATGTCACCAAGGCCCCGCGTCAGAAACCCATCAGCGCGGCTGGCTGGGTCCCCACGCTGCACGAGGCTGCGCACCCAGCCCAGGTGGACGCCAGTGCGTGGGCCGGGAGCCCCAGCCAGGCCGCCACCAATGGACTGGAACCTTCTGTCTGAGTTAATGTTTCAGTCAGTTTCTTTGCTTCCCGCAGCTGGCGAAGCTGTTTTGGTGACTGTGACAACGGTTTCCATGGATTTGTTTTCACCCCTCATCAGGCTCGACAGGCAGCCCTTCTGTTCGAGCATTTCCACGCAGGAAGGGCCTCGGGCTGAGGCTTACACAGTGGCTCCCATCATAGCCCTGAGGGGCACAGGACACCTGCAAGAGCTGTCGGAGGGAACTGGACACACACCCTCCCCTTTTCCAGACGGGGCAGCACCCTGGCCTGTGCTCACCCCTCGAGTATTTCTCTCAAGGAGATAACGCATTGGAAGAAGTCTGTCCTGGGAGCCTGGAGAACTGGGCTGTAGTTCTAAGGAGAGGATGTTACTAGGTAACCACAGATGATTCACTTGAACTACAAATCTGTCTGATCATAAGAGTCACTTGGGACAAGAATTGCTTGTAAGAAGAAATATGGATTCTTGAGCTTGTCCTCAGATCACTGCATCTGACTCTCCAAGGGATAAGTCTGGAACATTATGTTTTTAACAGTGTGTCAAGTGATGCTTGCAATCCGATATTTTAAAAAAATACTGGCCTTCAGGATCACCATGTCCCTTGGCATCTCATATGCAATAATGTACGGAAGTAGGCTTATATGAGTGGTCCATATTCTACTTGCTTTAGATTACCTAGAGGTTGCTAAAAATGCAAATTCCCGAGCTCTGTTGAAGTCATGCTGAATCAGAATCCTTGGGAGTATGACTCAGGCCCTTTTATGACACATCTCAAGTGATCTTTATTCACATCAAAACTTGGGAGCCACTAATGGAATTTCTTTGTACAGTTGATTATGTTTGGCATTGTCGTCAACACCCTAAGGCGGGCATGAAGGTTGTAGGAGATACAGTAGTTCGCATAGTGTCTCCCGTGGGCTTGTCCTTGATAAATAGTAGCTACAAACCCAAATAGTGTTTAGTACTTTTCTTGGGCAGAAATCGCATCTTTTAGTTCTGATTCCCAGAACATATTACAAGGGGGTATGGTGGCTGGTCACCATACAGCTTACTGATCTAAGCTGTGTTTGTGTTTCCAAAATTTACTCTTTCTATTCTCCTTTTGCTCGCCTTTCTCATGTGCATTTCCATACTGGACGCATTTCAGGGGAGTGAGTGCTGCACCTTGACCAGATCTATTCTGGTCACTATAAAATGTTACATTTATCTGGAAGGTTCCTACGAAACTGCTTAGGTAGTGTCTTTAGAGATGACAGGGTGGTTATTATTAGTCTTGTTTCAAGTGTGAAAAAACAGACCCAGAGAAGAGGGGTGACCTTTTACAAGGTTACCATATTGGTAGGTAAAAAAGCTGAGACTAGAATTCAAGTTCTCTATCTTCCACCCAGAGTCACTGCTTCTCACAGGTGTGATACAAGACTGTTGCTAACATACACCCTTGCCTAAAACTTTATTTTCTTCTCTTGTCTTCATTCTCAGCACTTACCCCTTCTCCCCTTTTGTGATCCCATCTTTCCGTATTGGCCCCATCTTCCACAAAACTGTGAAAAATAGATCAAGATTCCTGGCACAGAGAAAGCTGTTTCCTTTGGTCATGATTGCTTTTGATAAAAGAGCAGGGTGCATGGGAGGTGCTGACCCCAGCCTAGGGGGAAGTCAAACACGGTAGTGGCACCTGAACAGGTGAGGGAGCTTCACGTGGGAAGTCCTCTCTGCTTCCTTTCATATCATAGTTCTTAAGGGAGCTTCCTCCTCTCTTCATGTCTAAGGCTGATACTAACAACAGAATTATAGCACTATTTTTTTGTGTGTGTAATAAGAGTCCCCAACCTCTGGGGCATTAATGATATTTAGAGGAAAGCACAGATTTCGTGGGTCATTGACTCTCTTGGGATTCACTTGAGATGCTTGTTCCTTTCTAGGTACCGATGTGCAAATGATGTCCAGAGTGGGACCTGGATTCTACCAGGAAAGAGCCTACATGGGGAAATCAAATCCAGCTTACAGACCAATGTTCTGAGATCAGGCCTGACAACTTGACCATGCACCTCTAGATAGAAAGGTCCACTCAGAGACTGAATTGGTACAACTTCAGTGTAGTGTTTCATGGAAGTGGCATGTGGTATTTTCATACATTTCCCCCCTGAAACATCATTTTTACTTGGAATACGTCAATGTTATTACTTAATCATTTACATTTGACTACATAACTGATTGCTGTTGAACTGCATTCAGCACTCAGATTAATTAAAACACATTTCATTATTTTTTTGCCTGAACTACTCTTAATTTTTTTTTCTCACCAATAATAATTCCTTGGAGGGAGTATTTCCACCACTGTATTTTAATTTCGATTATTTTCTGGAAGTTCTTATGTCCATAGTACAGACTGATGCACTAAAAACAAATCAGGTATTAAATGTGGAAATTCGATCATTTTAACGCACAAGAACCTGAAGACTGCAGATGGCCAGTGGTGCTTGATTTGACCTCTTCCACTTCCATCTTAATGTATTTATATGCACTCCATGCTGTGCTCTCTGAGGCAACTAATATTATTTTATCTCCCACACTATCTGCTCTCTGATACCTCCCATTCTATATGCAGACCAAGGCTACAGTTATCAGATAAAGTAGTTAAAAACCCAAAATAAGCAAGAGTCACATGAGTTCTGAGTGCTGTTCTCAAGATGCAGTTAGAATCTTTGATGCTCTGAAGGAATCTTCTTAAGAATGTGGCAATGCTACCTCTTGGTTCTGCGGTGGAGAACGCCTGCAGTCTACTGGGTCCAGCACCTGTCTGCCCCTAACTTCTACCTTCACCTTCCCTCCCTGAGGTAGCTTCTATTCTGATTTTTCCAACCTATCTTTGTTCTGCCTGTTCCATAAGTTCATATAAATGGGATCACAAAGTTTGTACTCTAATGTGGACTTCTTTCATTCCTCCTTGCTTTTGCTTATATTATTAGTTTGTCTCTTTTCATTGCTGAGTGGCATTCTTTTACATAAGTAAGCTGTTTATTTCTTTTCCTGATTCCATTTTTGCTCAATGATAACTAAAGTTGCTGTGAACATCTGTGTACAACTTTTGCCTGTGTGTTTGTGAAAATAGGTTCACGTTTCTCTTAGATAAATGCCTGGGAAGGAGACGCATAGGTCATACAATGGTTGTGCATTTGATTTTATAAAAAGCTACCAGAACTTTTCCCAAAATGGTTATAAAACTTCACATTCTTACTACTAATGTATGATATAGTTCTGGTTGCTCCTCGTGTTTGCCAAAGTTTTGTGTTATCTTACGTTTTGAAATTTAAACATTTTGGTACATATATAGTGGTATGTTATAGTGAATTGCATTTAAATTTCACTTAAGACTGAAGATATTAAGCAGTTTTCGTGTGTGTGTATGTGTGAAGGGGCTGTCAAAATCTTTGTCATTTTTAAAATTGAGTTATTTGACTTCTTAAGTTGACCAGTCTTGGATAAACTTGTGTTTTCAAGCACGATAAACTGCCATACAGCTTATCATACCAAAAAAGGTTATTAAAAGTTATATAGAAGATATGTACAAAGTTTCACTTCAGTACATTCTATATAAATAAAGTATATTGAAGTTTATTTAGATTGTTTCCTTTTCATATTCAATTACAAAAAAATAGCTGGTGATATGGGATAGCTTTTGTATAAAATTGCCAGTCAACAATGTGTTAATATTGAATTTTGGAGTTCCTTATAAATCCTGGAAACCAGTCCTTTACAAGGAAGACATATGTCTGCAAATATTTTACCCAAAGCTACTCCCTTTAAAGGCTACAAGCCCAGCACAGGCTGTGAGTGCTCCTTTTCTCCCAGTAAGGGACTGTTCTGGGCCCAAGACTACTCGTATACAGCGGTGCGGAAGGTGAGGAGCTGCGCAGGCTCAAGAGCCTTCCGTCCCCCCAAACACGCACACCTGCTCCACCGCTGAAGTAGTAGGTGACGCGTATCCGATTTGGTAAGATCATTGTTCTCCATGAACGTGAGGTGCCCTGCACGGATATGGTTTGCTTGAAGACACTTCCTGTCTTTTTGACACAGCTCCCCAACAAGATCACTTGGAGAACCAGACCCAGGAGGATGATCAGGACTCTCTGGAGGATGGTTCTCAACCAGGAACCCCAACTTCTTGGATTAAACCAACTAAGAGGTCACAGAATGAGTCTGGGTGGGGTGGAGGCCACAGATGTACAAGTGATGACCGTCCTGCCCAAGCATGATTTCCTCCAGCATGGCCTCTCCCTTTCCTGAATGGCTAATGTACAGTGGGCAAGACCTGTTGGAAAGATCACAAATGCCCCCCTGTTCCACCAGCAGATAATTGCAGGCTGCTCTTCAGTTGTGTGTCACCACATTAGCTGGTGAGCTTAGTGACTCTCGTTGGTCTTGGAGCTTGAGGAAGGTGTGAGTCCTTGCGTATCCAGCAGACCATTATAATAGGCGTGCGGGATGAGAGGGTCTTCATTCCGAGAGGACAAAGTCATCACTGTTTAAATGCCTCCTCTGGACAGGGCTGTGACGATTCTCATTGGGGTATTGTGCCAGGCGCCACAGAGGATTCCGTGGGAGGGAGAAGAGGAGAGACTTAAATTCGCACCCTGTCTCACTTCATGAACCTCCCAGAAAATGCTGTTGCCTGCTGTTCCCGTGGGGCCCACCACCACTGTTGCATGACCCCAACTTGTCTCACCTTGGAGAGAAAGAGTGTCTCTGTCTCTGACATCTTCCACTTAGCATACTATCCTCCAGTTCCATCTACGCTGTCACAGAGGGAGGATTCCCTTCACCTTCTAACAGTCATGGTGAGCTGTCTCACTGTTGCTTTGATTTGCAATTTCTGGATTGTTAGTGATGTTGAGCATCTTCTCATATGCCTGTTGACCATTGGTGTATCTTCTCGTGAAAACTATCTATTCATATCCTTTGCCTGTTTTTGGTCAGGTTGTTTGTTTTCATGCTATTGACTTGAGTTTCTCACATATTCTGGAGATTAGCTACTTATCAGATGTACGGTTTGCAAATATTTTCTCCCTTTCCCGAGGTTGCTTCTTCACTCTGTTGAGTATTTCTTTGGCTGTGCAGAAGCTTTTTAGCTTGATGGAGTTCCATTGGTCTGTTTGATTTTGTTGCCTGTGTGTTTGGTGTCATGGCCAAAAATTCATTGCTCAGGTCAATGTCAAAAATCTTCCCCACAATGTTTTAATAGTTTTTTTTTTTTTAATTTTAGAACTTACTTTTAGATTTTTAATCCATTTCTAGTATTTTTGAGTGTGAAGTAAGATAAGGATGTAATTTTATTCTTTTGCATGTGGAAAACCAGTTTTCTCAACACCATTTATTGAAGAGACTGGTCTTTCCCCATTGTGTGTTCTCAGCTCCATTGTTGAAGATACACAGACCATAAGTGCATGGATTTATTTTTGGGGAGTTATTCTTAAAAAAAATCAAAATTACAAAATCAAGAAATAATTTAAAGAGACTGATATTAATGCTAAAATGTTTATTAATAGGTTACAAATATAACTGCAAATTATCGACATGTAATATAAAAATAAGATCAATATTATTATATGTAATGCTAACTTTATTAACTAGTAACCAAAATCATTGGTTAATTGATAATTTAAAATAAAGTTAAAATTATTTTTTAACTCCCTAACTCCACTTATATTAATAATGAATAGGTCAGGTCCTGATATAATTTTATCTGGTCTTGGATATCAGACAAATAAAAACAAAAGGTTTTTTATGTTTTTTAACTTAGAAAAGAGAATATTTTATTTATTGAATTTTATTAAATGTATTGGGGTGACCTTGATAATAAGATTATATAGGTTTCAAGTGTACATTTTTATGATCCATGATCTATGTATTGCATTGTGTGCCCACCCCCCAAAGTCCAATCGTCTTCCATCACCATAAATTTTGTCCTGATCTACCTCCTCCACCCACCGTCCCTCTGGTAGCCATGATATCGTTCTCTGTGTTTATAAGTTCTTGTTTGCTTTTCTTCTTCATTTGCTGCTTTCAGTTATATGGAGGCCTTTTTTTTTTTTTAAGCTAAGAGCACCCACCAGCAGAAGAAAACCCGGCTTTATACTTATGAAATGGCTACAGTAAGGAGCACAAACAAAGGCGAGGGGGAACGCAGATGCCATAAAACGCATAAAACTACATGATCAACTTTATAAAATGTCGCTGTGGTTATTTCCTGGTGGTCTGCAGGAAAATAGTCATGTGGAAATTTTATGGGGTTTGTCTCTTTTTATATTTTCCAAGTTCTTAGTTCCGAGCTAAGGAAATGCTGTTTTAAAACACTTGGAAAAAATATTTAAAAGGAATTCATGTTGGGAACCAACTCTTCACTGCACTTGATTAACTTTTCAAGTTAAAACATCCCCTCCATTGGCACTGGTTCACCGCACAGGGTGGGAAGTGCAGCCGTACGTCAGCAGCGCCCCTGCAGAACTCGGAAACCTCTGGGCGTTCCTTATACTTACTTATGTTGCTGCTTTACACAATAAATATTATGCCTTATGAATACTGAAAGCATAACATGTTTGTAATTCATCTGAGAAATGTAAATTTTTTTAAGCATTGAAAAATATCTTCATATATATACAATTACCACACAAGTTGAGGAAAATATATACATATTCACACACACACACACACACACGTATATACACATATATATGCAGAGTTCAAAGAAATGAATTTCTAATGACTAAGTGTGTCTATAAAATTCATATGTTAAAATCCTCCCCCTCGAGATGATTGTATTCAGAGGCGGGGCCTTTGGGGGGGTGGTTGGGTCAGGGAGACAGAGCGCCCATGAATACAAGTAGTGCTTTCATAGAAGAGGCCCGGAGAGTTCCCAGCCTCCTTCCGCCACGTGAGGACACAAAGCAGAGGCAACACCTATGCACCAGGAAACAGGTCCTCTCTAGACATTACGTCTGCTCACACCTTTCGGAAATTCTTGTTGTTTCTAAACGACCCGGTCTATCATATCTTGTTATAGCCACCCAAAGGCACTAAGGCATGCGTTTAGGGTCATTTCTTTAGAGTCTTGATTTCAACTTGAGAGTTAAGTTGGAATGCCAGTTTTTGAAAGTGGAACATAATATCTAGGGAGACAAAATTTACCATTGTTAGAAACCCAAAGCACGCAACAATGACTTGAGTTCTTACAGCTGTTGTCAAGATACAGTTAGACACTTTTTCTAAAAAAAGGTCATAGTACCAGCTCTATCTTTAGTGGTAGATCACTGGTATAAGCTTTAGGAGCAAAAGGTAATATTGTTTCTGTGACAAAGTAATAAATGAGGACAAAGGAGTTGCACTTTACGGGATGATTTTGAGGCACACTGGACTACGCCATAGGGACAGGTGGCCTTGGCCTGCACTAAGCAGTGAACCCCATCTCTCTTGGGGAAGAGACCAGGTATCAGAAGGTATTTCTGTATCTGGCATATGATGCAATAATAGAGGGAACTGGAGACACCAAAGGAAATACCCTGAACTGGTTGGAAAGAAGTTGATGGGGAAGTGGAGTCAGAAATTCTTCAATCTTTCAGGATAAAAGTAAGTGTTAAAGACATGGTTAAGAGGAAATCTTTCTCTTCCTCGCCTGTATCTCTACCCCATAGCATAGACAAAGGCATGTCTGGCAATCCATCTGCCCTACAGGGGCAGGCTGGAGAAGACACACTGCCTCTCTGCTTCCCAAGGCAGGAAGCGTCAACATCTTGCCTGCACTGGGTTGCATTTCAATAGAGAGTAGAGGTAGTGTGGAAAGGCCATGCCCTCGGCCTCCTGACCTCTCATCCCAGCCTGAACATGAACTCATTGGATGTCTGCACTTTTTGCCTTCTCTCTTGACCTTACGGTCCTCTTTCTCTGTTTGTTACTCTGATTAGGCCTTGGTCAGGATGTCCAGAGTCTCTGCAGCTTTGTACTATTTTGCTGGTGTAGGAATTCTACAACACCTGCACCGTGCACCTTGGGATTACAGAGCTGAGTGAAAATACTTACTTGTTTTCTTGGTAAAGGTTTGTCCTCTGATACAGTTTATCAGAAACTATACATTTGGGAGTAATTTGATTCTTGTTTAACCAAGAATAAACCTGAGACCTTGACCTCCACTTGACAGTGATGTTTGTCTTTTCTTATTGGTCAGGATTTCAGTGGGAAACAAGGGTAAGCTTAGCCTGTTTCCATCTCAAATTTCCAACAATGGTTTTAAGATAGACTATTGATATTCCTTTCTTAATAGAGATATCTGTTGATAGTTAATCAACTTAGTTATGATTAATGTACTGATATTAGAGCAGGGATCGTTAATCAGGGTCTTAATAATTTAATAAGGACATGACATTGCATATATTATGTCACTGATTACTGAGTATCAACAATTTTTTTTCCAGATGTAGTGAGCACTTATTGATTTATCTTTCTTGAATTGCATCTACACCTGTGAATTGTTTCTTTCAAACATATTTCAAAAAAGATCTGTGCTAGCTCACCTCCCTGTCTGGCATGACTGCATCTGATTCAGACTAGGTCAGTGAGAAATCTTCCTGAAATTTTTCCATCGGGGCTTCAGGATAGAAGACATTTCTGTTAGTGTGATGACATTATGCTGGTGGGAGCCGCAAGCTGCCTGTGACCATGTATGCCTTGCTCCATGGGAAAGTCAGAACCCAATAAAAACATATGGAGCCAACCTACCCCCACAAAGCAGGATGGTGGCAGTGAAAGGGAGGGTCCTGACTGTCCCTGTCATCTGGTCTCCAGCGTGCTCTGACTCCTGCTGTTTGGAAGTTCAGTCGTTTGGCTCACCCGGGAGATACTCATGGATACGTCCAACGCATTCCTTTGCACAAACTTGTTTGGACCGTGTTTCTGTAGACTGCAACCAGAAGTCCTGGAGAATACATCAGATGCTGTAACTTAATTTCTGCTGTATTTGTGACATCCCTATCAGGCAGATGAAGAAAGTTAAGCTAAATCAGTCATCTAATTCCCAAGTTCATGCTTTTTAAAAAAAACCCATCTCAGTGATTCTTGGAAGTGTTTTGACTAAAAGTAATATGATAAGAATTTAACCATCTGATCACAGGCTAAGATGGTTGATTGTCCAGAAGTCCTATTATAGGTGAGATAGAAGAATTTACCTGCAGAGGAGACTTAGGAGTCCCCTAACCTTCTATGTCAGGATGCCATGGATTCTTCTCTTCTCAATAAAGGGGCAAACCGACTTGTATTCCTGCACAAGACCATGGAGAAAATATGCCAGTTGCCGTGGATCTCAGGTCTCCAGATCGCCAGGCTATTCCTGTTTTCACCGCCACATATTATTGTTGGCACAAGAACTTGAAAGACTATGATATTCACCCAGTGAACAGTGAGACAGCTGGAAAAGAACAGCCAGGCAACCAGAGGAGAGCATCCAGAGACCACTGTGGTGAGGGCTGAAGAGCAGTGTTGCTGAAATAGGAGGGTTCTGAGGCCGCCAGGCAGAGCCAGTGGGAGTGGAGAGAGCTGGCAGAGCTCCAGGCAGGCAGACGGTCAGTTTCAGAGACACAGGATGGAATTGTTGGGATGTTATGCTGGGCCTTGGGTGGAGGCGCACTCCGTTCCCAGGGAAGGCAAGAGACCTCTCTGGAAGGTCCCAGACCTTACCACATACCTTGTCATGAGGCCACAAGCAGAATAAAGAACATGGTCTCTTACTGAGAAAAATTCCCCCAGTATCCTCCCTTCTCAAGCTCTTCAACCAGTCATGGCTTTGGGGGAGGAGTGAGGGCTGAGGGATGAGATGCCAGACATTTTAATAAATAGATAGTTCTTCATTTCACTTAGATAAGGAAAGGAATGGAATATAGTTTCCCTTCCTTCTTGGCCAACAGAACAGCCTGCACATTCTTTAATTATACAATTTATTGCAGTTTTGGCAACTTTGTTCACCTACCTGTCTCTCCTACTAGACTACGATATTCTTGACGGCAGGGACATTTGCACCTCCTGAATCCAAGGCAGCTTCAGGAACATAGTAGGTGCTCAATAGTTGTTAAGTGAGCTACAAGGTCAGAGATTGGCTAATGGATGTTGAGCTTTACCTGAGCCTTTTAATCCTGGAAGATAGCAATACTTAAAGAAATCCTTCCACCTTGTGTTTCTTTTCTGCTCTCTTGTAATAGTCTTTTTGAATAAAATTCCTCTTTTCACAGGCTGAATTATTTGTATTGGAAACTAAGCATGCAAGTGATTTGATATTCAGTAACAGGAGCGACAGATACGAGAGCCTTTTAACCCCGATGACTAAGGGCAGGGTTTGTTACAAGATTCTGAGGCAAGGAACATCTAACATCCAGAGTGTTTGTGGGAGCCAGAGGAAATCAGATACTATACAGAAATTTAATTTACATTTGTAATCCCCAGAAAGCCCTGGGAGCTTTTATCAATGTCCCCAACCAGGTCGCTGACTTGAAATCTTCTAGATGGAGACCAGGAATCTGCATTATTAAAGAGCTTTCCCCCAGTGATTTACATTCACAATCAGTTGGAGAAATCTTTAAAACTTTTCCTTCTTCCTTTGAATCCTCTTTATTGAATCTGCTAGTGTTTGAAATTATGCATTTCAGTATTAACAGACTTGAGCTGTGCAATTTAAATTTCTAATCCCTAAACGTTTAAAACTAGGCATTAATTTCCAGTTCATGGGCCCCTCCTTTAAACATGACCTTTATTTTAATAGTGATGAAATTTATGAAGCATGCATGTTTCGTTTCCCTGATTTACTGTAACATAGCTGAACACATGTTGGAAGTGATAAGACTGGTTCCATATTAAACCATTAATATACACACACAAGTGAAATTATGGGGTTCTCCAATTAAAAACTTAGATAATGGATATCAAATTTCCAGTCAAGTGTCTTCTTTTTATGACTCAACAGAGCCTGTCATCACCTGAAACAATCCAGGACCAGAGAAAGAGAACATGATAAAGAAACGAGAGCCATTCTTCATTGAATCAGGTTAAGTGTTTGATACTCGTTGGCAAATAAGCAGCTTGGCAGATTTTCTTTCTGACTCCATTGGTTGTTCTGGCACTGGACAGAGGCAGCCCCGGGCTACCTGAGATGAGCCCTGGACTCCTGGACAGGCTTTGGCCCCAGATTTATTTTTACCTTATTCCGTATCCCTCGCCAACATGGGAGGCAGTGAAATGCAGTGGGAAAAATATGCCCCCAATTACGGAACAAAATACCGGAACACCTCTGGGGATCAATTTCAAATCCATAAAATGGCTGTTAATATTTTCCAATATTCACCCCTAACAATATTCGTGATCAGTATGGTATTACTGAGTTCCTTCCAGAGTAAATAGAGCAGAACAAAAATAAAAAACAAATTGGTTGTGGAGATGTATATTTTCTTGTAGAAGATGGAGTCCAGAAACGCAAAACCAATCACATAAATGAAATAGAACATTAGAAGGACTACCATGTATATCCCAGACATTAAACCCCACATCTTTCATTCAATCCTTGCGAAACACTGCTACGAAAGCTGTGATAATCTTATTTCACAGATAAGAAAACCAAGGCTCAGAGACCCTAAGAAACTTGCCCATAATTACAAATTGAGAAGACTGTAGGGCTCAGCTGCCCGGCCTGGTCGTTCAGTTCCAGTATTTTCTAAAATAAAATGGTGTACTTTTGCGTACACTTTTCTTCCATTTAAACTTGATAAAAGTCTTGTGGGGGTGTGACGGGTCCTTATCATAGTCCCTAAATTGAAAGGAAGGGAAACAAATCAAGCTCCCGCACTCTTCTCAATGACCTTAGCAAGAAGGATACTTTCATACTAAATTCATTTTTACTACTTTTAAACATACTGCACACGTTCCCAATACGCATTTCATACGTCTCATCCCCTACACACTATCGTACTAGCTGGCCTCGAAAGAGGGCAGGCTTCGAAGCTGGAAAGCCTGAGGGTGAGTCTCAGTTCTGTCTCCTAAGGCGGGTCCTCTCTGAGGTTATGGGGTGCATTCAGAGGCGGATTAAGGTTGGTTGAGGCCCTGGGTGCAGAAGAAAATATGGGCCCCTTAAAAAAAAAAAGAAAGAGAGAGAGAGACAGGGAAAATAAAAATACACATTAACCATATTTTTAAATAAATAAAACAGTGTCAAGTTGGGGTTTGGCGGGGGGCCCTTCAGAAGTCGGGGCTCAGGGCGCGCGCCCGGTGCGCCCGCCGTGAAACCCGCCTCTGGGTGCATCACACAGTTCCCGGCGCGCCGTGGACACCTTCAGAACACCGTACACGTGGTCAGTGAAAAGACAGAGACTCAGTGATGCTCAGACTGGCTGTGGGCCAGAGTGGTGAGCAACTGGAGCTGCGAGTGTTGACTGGATTCTAAGCTCAGGTGGGGGACGAGGCACGAAAAACGTTGGCTTCACTGAGGGCGCGGTGGAAGCTGGATGCTCTCAAGAAATGTTCCTTCTGAGTTGTTTTTTCTGACGCCGTATTTTCCTTTCACCCGCCTTCCCCCTCTCTGCGATGGCTCCCGCGCTCCATGCACTGACCCTGCCGCTCTGCCTGTCACTTTTGTTGACAGACGAGCAGCATTGGCTTCTGTGACAAGAAGCGCTTGGCACCACTTCGCCTTCGTACCTGGCTGGGGGCTCTTGGCTTTGCAGACCTTCCCGAGCATTTTATTAAAAAAAGAAAAAGATTCAGTAAAATATGTTCCATTACCATGGCGATGTTTTTGACCAAATATTCAATGCAAAGGCATGTGTTTCATTTTTAAGTGGTTAATTTGAGAAAAATTTCATTGAGAACATTTCAAGCAAAAAGTCATATCTATTTATCATAGAAATAATGTTTTTAAAATTTATATCTTATTCCAGATAAGCATTGATATGTAAATAAAAATAACCCAATATGTATTACAAACATACTATGTACTCGGTACTGTGCTTAAGATCTTATATTAGTTTCCTAGGGCCACCATAACAAAGTACCAAAGACCGAGTGGCTTAAACGGCAGAAATGTATTTTATCACAATTCTGGATGCCAGAAGTCTGAGATCAGGTGTTGGCAGGGTTGGTTTCTTCTGAGGCTTCTCTCCTTGGCTTGTTGATGGCCAGGTAGTCCCTGTGTCTTCACGTGGTCTAAACGTGTCAGAGTCCTAGACTTTTCTGATAAGGATATTTGTCAAATTGGATTAAGGCTCTTTCTAATATGGCTTCATCTTAGTTTAACAACCTGTTTAAAGGCCTTGTACAAATACAGATGCATTTAGATGCACTGAGGGTGAATATTTTAACATATGAGTTTTGGTGGAACACACTTCAGTTCGTATCAGACATTTATATGGATTATTTTGTGTATTTATTCACATTTTAGAATGACGACAAAGATACTGAGTGTCCTTCCCAAGGTCAAAGAGCTAACAAGAAATAGAACTAGAATTTAAAGCCAGGTCTGGGAAACTTTAAACTTCTCAATAACTAGTCCAATGCCTTTTCCCCCAAGGCCATATCTTACTTCCAGGTGTCCTATCTGCAACATATTAATATCTGTCCCTTTCCTAGCACATGCACTAGCTTACTCATTGTAGTTCTTGCTACAGACTGATCACATCTTGCCCAAATGATGTTAAATTTTGCCTGAAATTAGACATCTCCCTTCAGGCACTATGCAGCAACTGTCTTGACTAGTTTGATACAATTTGATTCAAGTGGAGAATAGAAATGTGTTTTGATCAATGTCACAGAATTTTAAATAGTTTTGTGTGAGACACCAGTTTCTGTTTAAATGATGTAGAGTTGTGGTTTGGCTCATATCTTAGTCACTTCTGGGTGAAACAAAAGAAATTTGTTTCTCACACTTATGGGGGCCGGGAAACCTACTCTCAGGGTGCTGGTAGCTCTCATGTCTAATGAGGGCTCTTCCTTGTTCGCAGGCAGCCATCTTCTCATCTTATCCTCATGTGGCCTAACGGCAGGAAGGAAGCAAGCTCTCTCAGGTCTCTCCTTACAAGGGCACTAATCCCAAAATGAGGACATCATCTTTATGACCTAATTACTCACCAAAGACCCAACCTCCAAACAACATCACGTTGGAGATTAGAGTTTCAGCATATAGCTTTTGGGTGGACACACTTAGTCTATAGCAGCTCATGAAGGAGGGCTCCCTTTGACAGACACATGGTATCCTACTTTCACAAGGGTGGTCTTGTCAGATCTCATCACAAAAGCATTCTGATGTAGAAAACACCAATACCATTAAGGCTTAGTCTATTTGCACCATTTTTTCAGTCTAAGCTGCTCCATGCAGTGGTCAGACCAGGCTTACAGACAGCTTTAGGGTTAGTCAGAAAATGGTTTTACTGACACTTAAAAATTAGTAGCGGTGACCCAGGTTAGTAGACACACGGGGAATGATGCCAAGAATAACAGGGAAGAGGCTGAGAGAACGAATTATATAACTTATGCAAGAAGAGATTTCAAATATCTTTTTGGCCATATTTAGGCCACATATCACTTGTATAGAATTTTGTTTGTTCTCAGTAAGACTAATTATAAAGGCATAAATCACAACCTCAGAGAGACTCTATCAGGGAAGATAAATGTGACGTACCTATAATAACAGTAAGCATGCAATTAAATTATAATGAGTGCTTAACTTGTCTTATGTAGAAGTGTTTGCATTGTTTTCTGCTTCCTTATAAGGAGAGGGATTAGTTTTATCTACAAAACTCAGTGGGGACAAAGTGAAATTTGACTGAAACTTGAAGGACATTAAAGGAGGTCATGACGTCAAGACCAAGAGCGAGCGGGTGGAATTATGAGCTGAGTGCAACAGGACTGGTCAACCTCATGTGGGTAAGAAAACGGCAAACTGCAGGGAAACACGAAGGAAAAGCCACAGTTAAAAAGTGGCAGGGCGGCTGACTTGGATGTGACTGGGTCCCCGTTTATGACGGAAGGCGGGGGGGGGGGGGGCTCCTTGACAGATGAAGGGATTGCAGCGTTTTTCAGAAGGTAAGAGCTGTTTGTTTGCCTTTGCAAGACAAGCGTCTCCTCTCTGAAAAATCCCACCTGATTCGGGAATAAAGCCACTATCAGCATTGTTACCTTTTAAATTTTTACTTCAGGATTTGGTCCCAAAGTGACTGGACCAAGTCCGTTTGTTTTGTTTTTTTAACTTTCTTTTGACCACTCTCAAAAGATTTGACTTTTTATTGATGTATTTAGTTTACTCTTTAACAAGCACTTCTCTAGGGAAGCAAGTAAAAACAAAAGAAGCCAAAGTGCAGGCAAAAGTGATCACCACAGCAATACCATCTGTAATAGTGAAAAATTAGAAGTGACTTTAATTTTTCTTTTTTAGAGAAATTATCGAATAAATTATGATGTATCTATAGAGTGGATTAAAATGCAGCCACTTAAAAAGTTTTAATGATGTGTATAAAAGTTGGAAAGAAGCACAATAAAATATTAAGAATGATCATAGGGGATGCTGGGCGGTTTTATAAAAGTAATATTTGTTTTTCGTCAATGGCTTTATTTTCTGACTTCCACAAATTGATCTCATATTTATTAAATAAATTGGAATAAAAATTAAAATGAATCTGGAATCAATCCCAGGCAATGGGTTCCAGTAGTGGTAGCACCTTTGGAAGAGTCCATAACAATCAGGAGGGTGGCATTGAAGGGAACAAGCATAACCCGCCAGGGCACAGTCTAGTAACCTGACATTTTAGTTCCTCGACCTGTGCTTGTCTTGTTTTGCCTCAGAACCTTCGGACACAAGAGCAGCCCTCTCCTCCAGGTGGGGTTTGCTGCGTGGAGGGGCCAGCCGCACCCACGTCTCAGCCTTCCGGTTCATCTGCATCCCATCAGAGTGTACTGTAGACATCAAGACATATTTTTTGATTGGATGAAGGATCTGGTCAAAAGAGATGTCCCTCTCACTAACAGTGCACTGTTCAGCTGACAGTTTTGATGGCATTTGCTTTGGGGACTTGTGTGACTCACACAGTCAGTGTACCTATTTGTGTTCGATGAAATTGCTTTGCTGGAATATTCCTGGTGGAGGAGTCGAGGTCCCAGCTATTCTTCTGACCAGTTTCATGACTATGAACTAGTCATTTGTTTTCTCTAGTCTTTAGTTTATTAAAAGATAGGCTTTAGGGTTCACTTAAAAAGCATAAATGTGGATGTATCTAGCACTGGGATAGCAGAGATAGCAAATAAAGGTTGTGTGAGCTGGAGTTGACTGCTTTTTGGTAAACATGATTGCAAGGCACTTTGGAGTAATCAAGAGCCTTTTGGAAAAAAGATAATTTAGCATTCATTATAGCAACAAGCAATGGTGAGGGGGTGGGTGTCTTAAAGCAAAGGCCACTCTTAATATCAGAAAAAAATCATAGCTGGTGGCAAAACCCACCAACTGCCTCTCAAACATTCCATCCCAGTAAGAAGTAACACACTAAGTTTGAGGGTCAGGTGTAATCTCAAATTTAAAGAAATATTTCTAATGTTGTGTAATTTATGACCATTCCAAAAAGTGCCAGGAATTAACAGTAAAATCTTGATAAATCTACAAAATGATTTTCTCAACATATTCTTCAACTATATCATTACTCATGCCAAGATGCCACGAAGGCAGGAAAAGGATCAAGGTACATGTGACCTAAGGATACAAACTATGAGGCAACATCAATTCTAACAATGTCCCAGAGAAAATAAATAGGTTCTCAGTGGGTTGTAGAGGTACCGCCATCTCGTAGACAGGGCAAAAATTTTAGAATAAGATCAGTCTCTTAACAGCTCATTTTCTTTTCTAATCTATAAAATGTGATCAATCCCATTGCTTAAAAGAAGGAAAGAAGGTAAACGGTCTTGTAAGTGAATTCCTTATATATGCCTTATATAATGAACTTATATCTTTATAGTACATCTCATATTACAGATGAGAAATCTGAGGTTCAGAGAGACAATTTAACTTGCTTACCACTATATGCTTTTAAGTGGACAAGTTGGGCTTGTTGCCAGGTCTGGTTGACATTCAGACAATAGGAAAGCATTATTTAGTCTACAGCACTACACATGTGTTAATATTACATGTAGAAAGTTCATTGGGCTTATGGCCTAGAGCTGGGGGTTCATTTTTGGCTCTGTTATCGGGTGAGCGATCTTGTACAATTCACTTAAGTCCTGTAATCTTTGAGGTTAACTCTACATTAAAAAGTGAATATTAAAAATATGCATTTAATTTTATGAAAAATGGCAATGGAGGCTGTTCAAAAAATGAAAATAGTTTTATGATCTAGCCATTCTAGTTTAGGGTGTATTTACAAAATAATTGAAATAAATATCTCACAGAGATATTAGCAGGTCTGTGTTCATTATAGCATTACTTAGAATAGTCAAGATATTAACACAACCTAAATGTCCATCAATAGAGGAATAGGCAAGGAAAATATAGTATATACACGCAATGGCATAGTATTTAGCCTTAAAAAATGAAAGAAATGCTGCCATATGTGACAACATGGATGAATCTGGAAGATATCGTGCTACGTGAGATGAACCAGTCACAGAAGGACAGATACTACATGATTCAACATACCTGATTCCTACCTAAAACATTCTAACAGAGAGTAGAAAGGGCGTTTCCAGAGGCCGAGGGGATGGGAAAATGCAGTTCCTGGTCAGTGGGTATAAAGTTAGTTAAACTGGATTACAAGTCCTAGAGATCTGCTGTACAATACTCTGCCTGTAGTTAACGACACTGTTTTACACCTACGTCTGTGTTAAGGGGGAAGATCTTACGTCATGGTCTTAACACAATTACAAGAAAACTAAGAAGGGTTCATACATTGAGTCAGGGGACAAATCCAAATGGTCTCGGGTCTGCCAGGTCATCGTTTTAAAAGAAAGCGTAAAATACGCCTCATGGGCAGCCTGGGGTGTAGACACTGCCATGGCTACGCTTGGTTTGGGGACGCTGCGGGTAGTTTAGGGTGACTGTAGGTTGTACTCACATTGCCTGAGTTTTAAAATTAATTATCTTTATCTAGATATTATTTTTTTAGAGAAGTTTAATGTTCACAGGAAAGTTGAGGGGGAGGTCCAGAGATTTCCATCTGGCCTCTGGCCTCGCACACACACAGCGTCCCTGTTACCAGTACCCCCAGCCAGTGTGGCACGTTTGTTACCGTTGATGAACCTGCGTGGACACATGATAGTCACCCCAGCTCTGTAGTCTACATGAGGGTTCACTCTCGGTGCTGCACATTCTGGGAGTTTGGACAAATATATATGACAACATCTGTCCTTAGGTATCAAACAGAATTTTCACTGTTCTAAAAACCCTATGAGTTCCACCTTCCCTCTCCTACTCCTGGAAACCATGGGTCCTTTTACTGTCTCCATACTTGTGTCTTTTCCAGAATGCCCTATAGTTGGAATCATACAGTGAGTAGCCTCTGCAGACTGGCCCTTTCCCTTAGAAATGCGCATGTACAATTCCTCCATGTCTTTTCATGGCTTCATAGTGATGAATGGTATTCCATTATGTGGGTACCACAAATTATTCATTCGCCTCTTGAAGGGCATATTGGTACTCCCAAGTTTTAGCAATTATGAGTAGAGCTGCTATGAACATCTGAGTGTAGGTTTTTGTGTGGACATAAATTATCCTTTTCAAAAAATTTTATTTTTCAATTGCAATTGACATACAATACTATTTTATATTAGTTTGAGGATGAGCGCAGAACACCCTGTCCTTCTTGTCAGACTCAGACAGCAGTATGAATTGGGCCCCTGAGTTGGGGGGCAGCTGCTTTTATTTTTAATGCGTGATATCTAGTTCCCCGAGGGATTCAAATGAGTGCTATGTGCCAACAATTTTGAAGTTAGTGTTTGCAAAAGAAAATGAGCAGCTCCAATGCAGCACTCTTTCTGTACAAGGTGGCCAGGTGTCAGGAACACTTAGGCAGCCCATAAAAGCCCCTGACGAGGTGCCTTCCCCTACCTTCAGGAGAGTTCAGTTTGTGTTTACGCAAATGAGAAAACAAATCAGTAGGTCACAGCAACGCCGTGGCATTGACACATTAACTTTCTCTTTAAGCCAGATGATTTCAAGGAGAGCAGGTTACCCCAACGGGGACTCTGCCAGGCAGGGGAGTGTGCAGAACACCCCCTCCTGCTGGGACGGCAAGAACAGATCTGCTTCTGTCAACCGAAATCAACAAAATGTTCAGTGGCTTGTGCCTGTGGCTAGTACAGGTGCGTGTTTGATGGGATACAGGCACACATACGTCACAAAGGTCTTGGCTAAACCCTAAGCATGTGTATTAGTCTCTTAGTGCTGCTATAACAAATCACCGCAGTCTGTGGGCTGGAAACAACAGACACGTATTTCCTCACAGTACAGGGGCAGAAGTCTGAAATCAAGGTGCAGCGGGGCTGGTCGTTTCTGGAGGTCCCGAGGCAGAGAATGCCCCATGCCTCTCTCCTAGTGCCTCTCTTCTGGCTTGTGGCAGCATGACTCTAGTATCTTCCTCTGCCTTGACAAGGCTGCTTCTCCTTAGTCGTCGTCGGCAGCCGTCCGTCTCGAGAGACGATGGTGTAGCTTCTTAAGAGTCTATCTGCACCGCCGAGAATGGCTGTGCAGTCCGACTCGGGAGTGACACGGTATCTGTCTCCTCCCGTGTTGAATCGACATCTTGCGATGACGCTGGAGTGTCCTCTCCAGTGAAGCTGAAGCTACAGAGCCTGGGCAGGGTGATATGGAGGGTCTGCTGTTGCCCATGCAGCAGACCCCCCCTCTCTTCGCAGCTGAAGGGTCCAAGGGAAAGACGGAGTCAATACAGCTTGGCTTCAGGTGCGCCGCAGGAGTTGCCGGTGTTGACTACAACGTCAAACCGCCTTAGGGACTCCGGCTCCGGATTTTCTGTCGGGGTTTACTCCCTTAGCCTTTCCCCTGAAGAGGTATGCCGCAAGGCAGCGGAGGTTTTTTGGAGTCAGAGTTTTCCTTCTCTGTTCTCCTTAGTACCTGTGGCCAAATAGTTTTCTTCTTAAAAGGACATCCGTCATTGAATTAAGGCTTAGTCTAATCCAATATGACCAACTATATAAAGACCCCATTTGCAAGTGAGATCACATTTACAGGTACCTGAGCGAGGAACGTAACTCAACCCCATCAATACGTCTTTTTGAGGATGCCAGGAAAGAGGGAGGGCCGCCTTTTTTTCCTGTGTAAGGGTGGCATGGTGAGGGGAGCAGCCGGCTGGTGTTCGAGGGAACTCGAGGAAAACAGTGTGTGTCTGCACAAGGCTGGTCCGAGTCTTGACTATCAGTGCACAGATGTGTGTTAACTTTCACTGTGAGTCAGACACTCCGGTGATGGGCAAATGCATGTGGTTTCCGGCCCTGGTGGGACAGAGGAAGAGTGGCTGATTCATACATAACAGGGAGTCTTATGTGGATTTTCTCTGGCCCATTTTGCCTATAGGTTCATGCTGGAGACCTAGAGACAGTGAGCTAAGGGTGAGCGGACCAGCAGAACACACACAGTCACAGTGTGTGAGACACTGAGGGCAGACGACAGTGGTTTTCTAGGCTGCGGGGGACCAGGGAAGGATTGACACACTCTGTTAGACCAAAGCATAAGCGAAGCACGTTCTGAGAACAACCCTTGTGACAATGAGGTTCCGGCCAAGTGACATCAATGCGAGACAGCTTTAATACAAGCTAAGGTAGTGGCTTAAAATAGCATACACTTGTCATCTTAATATTTCTGCTGTCAGATGTCTGAAATGGATTTTAGGGGCTAAAAATCAAGGTGTGGCATGCTGTGTTCCTTTCAGAGGTTTTAAGGGAAAATCTACTTATTGCCTTTTCTACCTTCTAGAGGCTTCCAGCCCCCTGGTCCCAGTCCACAACACTGCAACCTTGACCCTCCTGCCTCCTCCCTCTTTCATTCTGAAGGACCCTTGTCACTGCACTGAGTCATCTCGATAATCTAGGGTCACCCTCCCATCCCAATATTCTTAACTTAATCAATCTACAAAATCCATTTTATAAGATAATATATTCAGAAGACTTGAGCTTTAGGACCTAGACATCTAGACATCTTTGGGAGGCCATTACTCTACAAGCCATAAGCACTCTCACTTGTGACTGTTAGAATCCCGGACGCCAGAGGCTCTGGTAGGACAGGTAGCCAAAGGAGATGCCATTTGATCAGAGAAGGCTCTGGACCTTGGTCCTGTTTAATCCAAGAAGTCTCTCTGCATTCAGGTAAATCTTCACTTACAAATAAATGCTTGCTGTTGGTGATGGTGGTGGTCCTGTGTATGTATGTGTGTGTGTTGTGTGTGTGTGTATATGTGTGTGTGAGGGGGAGAGAGAGAGAGAGAGAGTGAGCCTAGGATGGGGGGCAGATGTTTGTATCCTGTCTCTTCAGCAATATTCAACCGCAATGTCAGGGCAGTAGTCACGCTTACTTTTTCTCTGCATAGGCAGCCTATGCCCAGTTCAAGTCCAATTCTGCCAAAATGCCCTGATACATGTACAAAATACAGGAAGATATTGTGCATATCATATATGTAACATAGTACATCAAAATGTTTATATCCAAATAAATGTTACATATTTATAATTCATATCATGGATATATTTTATAATTATCTTAATGAATAATTTGAATATTTTTACAGTCATGCTGATATAAATACTATTATGTAATATATCTACAGAGATATGAAATATTTTATATAACTATATTTAACTTCTATATAGACAGTTATAAATGTACTTTTCCTATAATAATATTTATTTTAGGGACAGTCCTTTTCCTGGGCTCATCAAGTTAGATAAAATGGACAAAAACATAAAAAGAGACAACCAACTTTAGAGTAAACTATTAAGTAAAATGTAAAATTTCAGGGAAGAGAACCAATATACATTGAGAACTGCTTTATATCTTTATGTATTGCTTAATCCTCTCACCAAATGCATGAGATAGGTAAGTCATAATTTCGCCCCTTTCAGAGATGCAAAATTGAGACCCAGAACCCGACGTCCTTTCTAAGATCATCTGGCAGCTATGTCGTAATGGAGATGAGTCCCAGTTTTTCCACTTGATCTGTCACTTTTAATCCCTATGAGCTTGGCCCATTGTGCAATTGTCGATGGAGGTGATGATGGCAACAGTTCCTTACCAGAGAGCACTGAGGGTCAAGGTCGTGGGAATAATGCACACAAGATTCCATTCATGGAAAAGCCCGTGACATTCTTTGTCGGATAGCAGTCTGCCGAGTGTATATAATGACGTGTTAAATTGAGTAGATTCAACTCTCCCCTCTTTAGGGTTTCAGAAAGCATCATGTCAAAGTATCATGGGGGTATTGACACCAGTGTGAATATCCTGCTTCGGTTCATCTAATTTAATCCTCACACATTACTGAGGAAGTTACCTTGTGTAGTTGTGGAAATAAAATTCAACAAGGATAAGTAATTTTTTTCTCATGGTGCTTGGGTTTAAAATTAAAATGTTTCCTTCCAAAATCCATGTTCCTTTGGTGACTTCCCATTTACAGCAGTGCCTCAGTACTTGTCTTTAATTCATTCTGGGACTTGTGACCGGTGCCAAAACCCAGAAGTACCGGACAAGCAGTGAGAGATGAAGTGTTTTCTCTTGCGGGTGGCGTTGTGACTCACACAAGTTCTAGAAAGTGCGATGAGTCCCAAGCAGGCCCGGAGTGCTGAAACACTTTTTCTCATCAAAATGCAACGAGTACAGGATTTGGTGAGTTCTGAAGCTGATGAGTACCGAGGTATGACTAGTCCCAACAATGTGCATGTCCTGGGTGGGAAGATGGTGCCTCAGTGCTGGGAGCTTTCTGGAGCACTCCCCTATCACAGGACAATGGTCATACGGGCAGAAAGGGGACAAACCAGTGTTCAGAAGATTACAATGTAAAATAATAACTATTTCAATAAGTCCTTGTCAAGTTGACTGCCTTAAACTCCCCACCATCTGGATTCTCTTCCCTTCTGCAAGTGCAGTCTGCCTTTCTGACACTCTGTCAGGCAATACTTCTCAGGAAAGCAGGAGGTATTGAAAGCAGGAGAAAGTTATGTTCAAGCCTCAAGGCAAGCTTGGAGTTCTCCAGAATGATTTTTGGTTCACTTTCCTTGGTGAAACCTCTGTGCATATCAAAACTCTTCTAAGACATCATGTATAGCCCTTTCAGATCCACTGGTTAGCGATGAGTGTACCGCTGTCCCCATTTCCTGGTGCATACTTGTGGCCAGGTCAGATCTATGACTCCTAAAATAGTAAATATAGCAGTACATTTTTTTCTAATTTTTTCAAGTTTTACTTGAGACAAAGAGTGTGAATTTTTAATTAATACCTCCCAAGAATGTGCTGACCTCCAGCATCTGGCACATATTTTATTCTGGTCTGGCATATGGATGCTCTGTCATTTCTTCATTCAGGTGCCTGTGAAACACCTTCTCCTGTAGAAGTTCGCTCTGGTGTCATCCCTCAGGAAGCCTGCCCGGATTAACTTTCTCCTAGCCTGACGTGATTAATTTTGTTTTTATGGAGAACCCTGAGTTTACCTTAAAAAAAAAATAGCAAATTTAGAGCAAAAATTTTTATATATAAGTCTCGAATTTTTCATATAGAATCTGAATTAAGAAGATGCTTATTATAAATACATACATACATAAATGTAAATAAAGGAAGAGCCAACAGAATCATCTACAACCTACAAAGAACATTATCATCAACCACGTGAGTAGAGTCCTATTGCTCCCTTCAAATCATTGCGTAACATGATTTCAGTAAGCAGGGTGCTAGTCTATTTCACTAGTGTTTCTGTCTCTTCCTCTGGACACATGGTCATATTTTAGCTCCTTCATGCATTAAAGGTTAGACATGACCGGGTCATTTATCTATGTCAATGAAATACATGTGTCTCCTCTTCTGTGCTATGGAGTCAGGGGATCTAAATGGTGAGATTCTGAATTTTAAGTCACAAATGTATCAATGGCAGGATTTTGTTTCTGCTGGCCTACAATGGCTTGTGAACAAGAAACTATTTTGTTGCTTTAAGCCATTGAAATGCTGAGGTTATTTGTATGGAAGCATAACCAATTTCTTTCTCACTAATATAATAAGTATTGTTTATAAAATTAGCATGTGAATGCAACGTTCTTGGCTTACATTGATAATCAGTTAGTCTTACTTACAATGGATGTTAGCAGGTATTTGGGATATGTCTGCTTCTTTGGCATTTATTAAGGTGCATTTTCCTCCCTCATCTGTGAACAAATACAGGTAGGAACATGTCCTGTAGTGTGCATACCATAACAACACAAAAATTCATTCATTTCCTGAGAATGTTTATAATAAGAGATCGGATATCTCTGTCTCTTCTCTTGTACCTTGAGAAGCTTTGCTTGCTCTGTGGCGTGTATGACTTCTGTTAGGGACTATCAGAGGCCCAAGCACCAGTGTTCTAAATGAGAGAGGAACGGCCGTAATGGAATTTCACGGTTGTTGGTTAACTCAGCCACACATGAGGGGTTGGGGAAGAGTGCTTTCAACAGTTAGGAGCAACCAGATGTTGTACATTGTGTGTACCTGGAGATGAGCTTTTTTTTCTAAACTTCTTAATGTTTGTGGAATAGAAATCCTGCTTAAATCATTAACATTGTTTCAGAAGAAAAATCTCCCCATTTGGGGCTGAAGAATAAGAAAAAGCTATTATCTTGCTATTGTTTAATGTTCTCTTGAGTAAAAATACAACTCATTGTGGAAAATGCTTCTTAATTACCTTTTAGAGTTCAGAGTTTTCACCCAATGACCCATTAAATGCAGTGTAAGACGTGTTAGATCCCCACCCCACCCCCACCCCCGCAAAAACAAACAAACTAACAAACAAACAAACAAACAGTGGCTCATCCTGGATTTTTGCTCCTCCTACAGGAAGGGACAAGGGAGAGGTTTTGCCTATGTGTTTGAACAAAATAACATATAATCTTCTATACATAGATATTCAACGGCAAATCTGCCCCTCAAACTCAGGATCCCTAATTCCAAAGATAGAGACCAGCAGCCTATCTGATACTGTCAGGCTTAGAAAACAAAAGCAAAAACCAAAAAAGCAACAACTCTGCAGAGCTGACAACATCGCTTTGCCTTTTCTACACGGAGATTTCTTATATGTTTCCCACTGCACTCGGAGGAACTTGAATTTTAACAGAAATGTTACGATTCTTAAACAAATAATATGATGTCCAGACCCCTAAGTCAATGTGGATCTGCTTTCTAGAGGTTTCCCATTTCTCTTTTCCCAGATACACCCGCGAGAAGCATTTCCTTCCCAATTTCCCTGATTCCCATAGAAACGAATTCCTCCCAGTGTACCCAGACTTGGTATTGTACTCAATCTCACTTTCCGTCACTTGAACCTGGTCCCTCGGTGGAAACAGAATAACTTTCAGGATGCTGTAGCCACTCTCCTCTGCTCACTTATGCCAACCATGTACTGTTTACATAAGCCTGCTATTGACTCAGGACTTAGCCTTCTTTATCCAGTTTGAACATGAGAAAATCCTTAAGAGGAAACTGAAGGATATTTTCCCAGCCTTTGAATCATTCTTCTTTTTCTCAGCGGAGACTTGCCAAATCTGAGCTTTGGGTCTGGCCCGTAATTCCTGAAGGCATTTTCAGTTTGGTCCTTCTGTAGTCTCTTTCATAGATTTACCCCAGCTCCCTAAATGCAATTTAACAAAAGCAAAGAGAAGAAAAAGGAACGAATATCATATCACACGTTCCGCTTATTCTTCTTTTTCAGCCTCTTAAATACGCACAGTTTACAATTAGGTCTTTTTCTTGTCACTGGGCCAAGTTTTATTTGAAATACCTTTGAAATGAATTACGTTAAAAAATTTCCATTATGGATCAGTCTTTCTACTCCCTGGAACTGCTATTTCTGGAGCTCTTTGTTGAGTCTTTTTCAAATGTACAGAGTTTAATCCGTCGTTGCAGAGGTAGCCTTGTCAGGGTCAGAGAGGAAAGAACACTTTCACGTGGGAACATGGATTCAGCCTTGGGCAAGAACATGAAGCTGATGGAGATCCCTTAGTGCCTGAGCTGAAATCGATGGCCCATTGTGTTCTGGAGGTCCTCCTTCCTATTCATTTATTAATCTTTTCTTTGCTCATCGAATATGGGGAGGCGATATGCCGAAGTAGTTCAGGCTGTAATTTCTGAACTCAGACAACCTGGGCTTGAATTTCTTGCTCAGCTGCTTCACTGGTCTGAAGTGGTAAAGCATTCTAATCCTTGGTTTTTATTCTGTACAAAGGGGTGCATATCAATACTTCTACCCTGTGGTTATTATCTCTATGAAGTAAGGCAAGGAAGATAAATTGAATAACATATTGCCCGGCACGTTATTAATCCTTGTTCAGTGTTAGCTGCTATTAATATAACTTTGATTAGTGTCTAACATTTGTTCTTGACTAAAGCTTTTGACATTTCCCCGGGTCAGAGACTGTGGTGTGCCCATGATCTTCTACTTTCTAGCTTGGATACCTCCATGAGCTACTTGGTACTCAATTTCTGATTTGCACTGTTATTTACTTACTCAATTATTCTACCATTCCTTCTTGTGTGCCTATGTTACATTATGATTTCAAGTTATAAATACAAATAAGCCCCGCCCCTGTCCTCCTAGTAGTAGAGGAATGTTTATGCGTGTAGTAGGGAAATTTTACTCAGCAATCCAACCTCGATTTTATTTTTGTAGTCTGGACACAAAATTAATAGCCCCAGGAGAAAAGCTGGTAATTTTTCTTCAAGAACTAGATTCCTACTCTCTAGATTCAAGGTTGACATGCGCTGTTTCACAAGGCTCATGGATTAGGTCTAGCTGTCTGCCTTTTCTCTGTCATCCTCAAAGGTAAATAAGAATTGGGCAGATAGAGCAGGAAGCAAGAAACTCACACTAAATATATATATATATATATTTTTTTTTAAACAAACACCATTTGTCCAACCCATGAGCAAACCACCACAACCATCTTTGAATGATCGGTAATAAAATAGACACAGGCTCAATCAATATTCCATGGGATCACTGTGAAGAGCGACCCATATAATGTGGCATGAAAACATGTTTACTGAACGGAGAGGCCTCCCGCAACCTGAAACTTCATATTCAAGTTCATTTTCACTGAGAGCGAAGGCTGTGAGCTGTGTCTTCTCCCTTCCAGGTCTGTTACCACTCTTGGCTGGAAAGGAATTCTCACACCTTGGACGGCTTGCTGGTTCAATGGGACCACGGGACAAAGACTGACTGGAATGTGTTGTCAGGAGGGTGATGTTATAAATCGCGGCCTGATGTCGGGAGACCTCCGCGTTTCCCACAACTCTCACAGCAAATAAAACTTCCGTTCGCTGTCCCAACATGAAATGTTTTCTAGCTCTTTCTCTCCAAATGCTCTCCCAAAATACACAGTGCTGCATATTTTTGAAAACCTAATGGTTTTCCCAACAGGTATGTGTTGGAGGAGTACTTTAGGGGGGTTGAAGGGGCATGAGGGGGGCTTCCCCTGCCACTGACCCTCCCATCTCTGGCCGTGACTTACACTTCCCATGCTATGCAGGGGGACTGACATTTGTTCCTGGAGTTGGACCCTGTTCCCCTTGGCCACTGTCATGCCCAGAACTCTTGACACCAGAGCCACACTTCTCACAGAGCTGTTATTGGAGCAGTTTTTTGTTCATGTCTGGACTCTGCTTAGCACAGAGGAGAAGGTAACTTTGGGGTCACTTGGGGCAAACCAGATTTGCTCTAGAAGGAGCTGGTTGTCGCAATGAGCAGTTATATTTCTGATCAACCCAGGAATTAGTTTTTTTTTTTTTCTTTTTTGGCAAAAACAGTTTGCCACAAAGCTGGTGCATGAGGTTGGGAGACTCAGCTGGAGCCAGAGGTCAAGAGGCTGTGACCCTATTTGATGTTGTAACCAAAACAGTCACCTCAGAAGATGGAGGCCTAAGTGTTGGGGCCTTAAAACCTGCTGATCAAGGGCCTTTCTCAACATGCCTTTGTCAGGAACAACTCTGGAACTCTCTCTGGCTCACTGAAAGCCTGTGTCTCCCTCTGATTGGGATCAGTGACCAGGGGGCTGCAGACACAGAGAGGGAGAGTTCCAAGCATCTGATAGTCCTGACATTGACAGGTATGTGCCCCCACAAGGGAGGGGTAACCTGGGCCCAAGGAAATGCTGAGTGAGAGGTCATGGCTGCAGTCAGGAGGACGTTCTCCCAAGGTGAGAGTCCCCACTGCCAGCGGCGCATATAGGCTTGAGTCTTGTCATAAACGTGGCCTCCCAGGATGGGGTCAGGGATCCGGCACAACTTCTGTGTGGCCCAGGTAGCATGGGCAGCAGTAGCAGCAACAGGAGCATCTGCTCCATAGGACATGGAGGCCCTCACCTGGGGATGAAGGCGGGAGAGCCCGCCTGGGACCAGCGGCCGGGGTCCCAAGCTGATGGCTGGTTGGGAAGGTGTATCTCGTGTGGATTATCTGGGGAAAGTCGGCGGAGGATGCTGTCTGGTCTGTGGGCTTCGCTCCAGGATCCAGCTCTGCTGGCAGTGCTGTACCTGGGATGAATCCTCAGACCTGGGTTTAGGGTGGCCTCCAGTCACAGAAAGAGCTGGCTTTGTTCTGGGCTAGGGGTCTGCACTATCCCTTAGAGAGAGACCAAGAAGTCATGTGAAGAAGGACACAGTGAAGAGGGGGCCGGGGGCTGCTGCTTCTCTGTGTTGCTGGGAGATGCTTTCACCCCAACTCCGTGTGCCCTGGAGGCTCAGTGGTTATGATCAAGTAGGTCAGGCGCCAGGGCTACTCTGGACGGGTCTGCGCCCTCAGGAGGCTGGTCCACACGGGCCCAGGAGGCTGGATTCCCTCCAAAATTCAAGGACTCGGAGGCTGGGAACTTGCTTTTCTGGATGTTATTGTTGCTCTTTGTCAAAATGTATTATGTGAGTATCATTCCTACATCCATAATCACATGATAGTCCACGTGACAGAAGAGTTAAAAGTAGAAAACAAGTATGTGTTAATCAAATACGATGTGCAAACGCATTCTCCATGACTCGTTAAGCCTTAACACTTATCCTGTGAGTGAGGTCTTACTACCCCGTTTTATAGATGAGGATATTGAGCACAGGCTGAATGTCTCGATCTCGAGGGTTATGAATTCAGCTGGCTCTCGTTTGGGGAAGACTCTTCAAGTAGGCCAGATACTCATAGCTCTTTTTCCTTCGGGACAACTCGTTCCATGAACTTCAAGGTTTCTTAAATGCTCTACTTAAAATAAAATGTTCTATTATTTATTTATTTAGCTTATTTTTCTATTAAAGTGAAACAAATATTTTTTTTATAGTTTCCTAAAATCCCCATGAGGATAACTTGGTCCATTTCATCATAACTTATGTATGAGGACACTGAGTGCTGGAGAGTAAAGGATTCAACTTACATTTCATGAATCGGTATGCTTTTGAGTCCCTCCTCCATCTTAGAGTGACCTTCTTTTGACTTTGCCCTGCTCTTGATTGTGGGTTATGATGGAGTCTACCGAACTGGAAAATATACTGGAAGCTTAAGCCACACATTCAAGAATCTGTAGTTTTCACAGGTCTTTCGCATAAGCTCTCTAATGCATACTTCCAAAATTGAAAAGATTTTGGGGCGCATGCCACACAACACCATTCCTGGAAAGAAGATACCAGCAGAGTTCAGTGGTATCCCTCAAACAAAAATGGTGTCAGGGTATTCAAGTTCCAGAGTAGGACACTGAAGCTTGAAGAAGCCAGGGAAGTCGCTCATTGGGGACAAGGATGATCTATAAGCTGTAGAACTGAAAATTGACTTTCCTGATAACTCGAGTACTTTTCTGCTCTTTGCCTTTTTTCTTCCTGATGTATTTAGTTAATTATTATTACTTTTTTCTGGTTGGTTGCACACGGTGAGGCTTTCTTGCCCTAAAAAAAAGCAAGCCGAGTTTTAGATGGTGACATCACTGTAGCACTCAGATATAAGTTCACTGCTATAAGCAGAAAGCTTGTGGCAGCCTGCAGCTTAATGAGGCCATCTCAAAGCCGCTCAACGCGTTGTTTGCCTTTTTCTTTGTTTGCAAATTCAGCACAACTTCATGAAATCTGCCCAACATTGACAAGAGCCTAGCAAAATTACTCATAACTCAAGGGACCCGGTGAAACCAAACTGTCACTGCCTTCTTGCCTGGGAGTTTGAGATGGCTGAAGAGACAGGCACCTGCAGGGAATGTTTACAAGTTCAGGGTAACAGCGGCTCAGCTTAAACACTTTCCCTAGCCATTTTACCTTGGAGACCCAGGACCTCGGATTCCACCACCATTATTGAACGTTGTCTGTGGCCCAGAAAATTCCCCCTGAAGTCACTTCATGGAAAGGGTTCTCAAAAATAGGGTCTCAATGAGAGTCAAGAGTACCGTTAGGTTTCCAAAAATAAAAAATAAAAATACTCAACTTCTATTTTTATTGTATGTATAGCAAGTTACAATGAGAAGGAAGGAGGAAGAGGAAGAGGAGAAAGTGGAGGAAAAAGAGAAGAAGGGGTGAGGGGAAGTGAGGAAGAGGGAGGAGAGGAAGGAGGAGGGGGAGGAGAGGGAAAGGCAAAGACAAGACGTTCTGAAAAATAAAGAACTCTGGTAGAAGGATGTTAGTAGAGCCCAAGACCTGTTATCTTCATCCTGTGGAGATTTTGCCCTTTGATACCAATGTGATGAGTCGGAATAATGAACAGGTGAGGAGGCCCAGCCTTTCCTGTCCCTTCCCTCTGGCCTCTAGAGAGCGTGTTACCTCCCTGTACCTCCATCCCCACTCTCTAGCGGGAGTGCCTTAGCCTGCTGCTTACTGGGCTCCTGCTTCCCAGGACGTTTGAGAGCCAAACGTCACAGATGTGGGGGGAGGGCAGAAGATACCCTGCTTATACAGTTAGGGCCCCTCCTCTTTTCTGTTCATTGTTATTTTGCTGTAGATAGTCTGAATAATGGTGACATGCTGAGAGAATTAGAGAAGCCAGTCATATTACTAATTAGACTTGGGGGGAAGATAGAGAGAAGTGTGTATGGGCAGGGTTGTTTGTGAGGCTAAAAACCGGCGTGGGACATAAAATTGGGATTTTGAGAATTCTCGTTAAATTGCTTGAGAGACATGTGGGATTACTTGAATATCTCATTTCATCATTTTAGAAGCTTACCTTTTTAAAAAGTAGGAGTAGATAGAAACTAAGTCATAAGCCCTGATGTTTTTCAGGTTTTATCAGTTTCCCTATTATAAACCTACTGAAATAGAGTGTTCACCCAACTCTTAATGCTCTTTTTTCTGTATAAAGAGTACGTAGAAGAGAGCAGAGTTGGTCTAATATGTGAGCTTTGGTTCACTAATCTGCTCTTGGGAAATCAAGGGAAGTGGAATAAACATAGGACTGGTGATGATGATGAGGAGGATGATAAGGTCTTAGAGAAGCATCCTCAGCAGGTTACTGCTAAATTTTAAGAGGACTGTGAGCTAGATTGGTCTCCAAGGTGGGAAATTCCCCTCAAAGTCAAGTTCTTTACTTGAGATCAGAGGAAGAACCTAATTATCCCTCCTGAATCTAGCCTAAGGGAGGCTTCTGGGAAATGGGCAGGTGCAGAAACAGGAGTTAAGTGGGCTTTTGGTTAATTTAAGTCTTTAACCATTCTTGATTCCAATACCTGCTGAGATCTGATGAAAGCTATGGAAACTCTCCCTAGGGAGTGCCTTAATGCATACATTTGCAAAAACCATGAATGGATTTTAGTTCCAGGTAATCTTGTTTAAACCAAAGGGTTACAAATTAAAAAAAAAAAAAAAAAAAAGAGAGAGAGAGAGAGAGATCCAGAACACAGAGAACTTTGTTTTGAAAATATTGTCAATTACCAAATGGTTGCTCATCATCTAGAAGTTTTTACAAAAGAAATAATGTTAAGACTAATTAGGTAGCCCTGGGATCCTTAGCGATGGGCCATAAAGAAGAGGGGCAGTGAGAAGATGGACTTCTATATGGAAATGCGGCCGGGGACAGAAATGCTACAAGCGAGAGCTGTAGATTCTCTTTTGCTTTTAGACTAAAATGCACATCCCATGAGGCCATCAGGGCCTTGCACCCGTTACTTTAATGCTCATCTCATTCTATTGTGTCTGGGATGCCAGCTCACCCACTTCTAACATTTCTTGGAACACAAAACACTGACCCGTTTCAGAACCTGGCAGTTCAGTTTTTTACAAAGGATGTCCTTTCTCCAGGGAACACCCCGAGAGCGAGCTTCCCATCCTCTTAGAAATTTGTCAGAGAGGACTTTATTGATCGCTCTATCTAATAGTTCACCCTCATTCCGATCTCAGTATTCGGGGTGTCTCCACATCTCTTGCTACAGTCTGTCATCAATTTGTTCTTTTACAAGTATTAGCTCCCCTGTGCTGAGCACTGATACACACCAGACACAATAAAATTTAATCCTCACAACGATTTAAGACAGAGTGACTATTATTATTCCCTTTAAATATATGATAGGAAACTGAGGTACAAAGAGGTTAAGAACCTTGTCCACAGCTGGAAAGACGGGGACCTGGGATTCAAACCCAAGTCCGCTGGCTGTGCTGGGGCTGCTGCTGCTTCTTCCCTGGCTCCTCAGCTAGAGGGGATGATCCCTGAGGGCAGAGACCTCTCCCAACTTCACTGCTGCATCCCGAGTGGCTGGAGCAGAGGGTGCCACAGACTCTGTGCTCAGGTATTTGTTGAAGAAATGAATAAAGGCTAAAAGGAAGGCCTCTAGAACCTTTCAGAAGAAAGAGCTTAAGGAACTAGGCCTGGGAAGAAACCATGAGATGCCCAGAGCAGATAAAAAGGATGGAAGTTTTATTCTGGATTCAGAGGCCCATGCTTCCTTGATTCGTGGTTTTGTCTAAATCCCTCACCTGACCCCTGCCTTAGATCCCTCGATGTTATAAATATTATAGCTCATGTCAAGCACCTAGCACATAGCAGACCCTCTGTATGTAGCAGCAGCTGTGATGAAGAGGGAGAAGGAGAGGAAAAGGGAGAAAATGTGGGGAAGAAAAGAAAATGGAAATAAAGTTTATTTTATTAAATCTACAACATACATGTATAGATGTATTATTTTACCAACTATAAGTTGCTACATAAATCTTAAACAAACAATCTCTTAACTCTTGGATACTGTGGTCTATTTGAAAGAACATGCGTTTTGGAGTCAATTTTTCTCGAAGTCTTGTTTTTGCTTCATAACCTGCGGTGTGCTGGTATGTGGTTAACAGCTGCTCTTGGGGAAGGGGCTGGGGCTGATTCCTAGCAACGGATGATGCACATCATAAAAGGTTCCTCTGTGGCTGACTTCACGGCACCAACATCAGCTCCCACAAGCGTATGTGAGCCGGTTCCCATGCGTCTGTTGCGATTTGGCCCTGAAAAAAAAATTTCTCCGAGACTGAGTTTCATTGTCCATAAAGTGGATGTATCAGGAAGCATCTCCCAGGTCTGGAGTTGTTGGGGCAGATTGATTCAATGTGGCAGTTCCTGGGAACTGCAGGCTGAGTGCCAAGAGCACAGCACTGGGTGACAAATGGTGGCCTCTTTCTTTAAAAGAGAACTGGACTTTCAAAATCAAAAAAAGTCTTTTCAAGGTTCCATGGATAGGGAGAGGAGAGGGAAGAGAATTCAGGTCTCTTAGGAGAAACAATATTTATCTTACTTTTCTACTTTCTTTTCTATTCTATCTCAATCACGATTGCATCGTAACATTTTTCCTGGGCTCTCATTCCATCTGACTAGGACTAGACAAGCCAGTGCAGAAAGGACCAAATAAATGAGGAGCAATAACTGTGGCCTCGGGGCCACACTCACTTTATAAATAAAATAAATCTTTCAGAACATTTTGTCTGATAAACTGACATAGCTGGAACCCTGAAGCTGAATTGATAAGATCTAAAATGTACAGATATACATATTTTAATGAAAAGTGTTAACCCCCTTCATTTATTACAGAAGTTGCAACACAACCGACCGCACATACACTAAGTGTACGCACAGCTGCATTCCCACTTATACATCGATATATACGTGTTCATACACATCTATTGGACTATATTTTTATCATAAATGTAGAAGTCATTCGGAACAAGAAGACACAGAAATCATTTGATTTAAACATTTATTAGGGTAACTGGATTATTGACGGTTTACAAATTCCAGGAATTCGACTTTACAGGACGGCACCTACACACTTCACCGTGCGCTCACCACACGGAGTCCGGTTTGCATTTGTCACCGTGTGTCTGAGCTGCTTTGGCCTTCCCCGGCTCCCCTTTCTCTCTGGCGACCACAGTTTTGTTGTGTGTGCCTATAAGTTTGGTTTTTTGTTTCCTTGCTTGTCTGTTTTGTTTGTTCATGTGTTGCCTCTTGCTTTATATTCTGCGTGTGGGTGAAGTCACACGGTTCTTGTCCTGTCCTACCCGACTCCTGGCTTATTTCACTTAGCATGATCCTCTGCAGATCCCTCCATGTTGGCAGAAGGGCGATACAGAAATAATTAGTATCGATCCCCTTTCTTATTCATTTATCCTTATTCCCTTAATCATTCAAGCAGCCAGCGGCCGGTCACGTGCCCCAGACCCTGTGCGAGACGAACCCGACAGGCCCCTGCCCCGAAGGCGGTCATCGGTCGCCTCCTGGGGAGATATACAGGGATAATCAACGAGGAAGGGCAGGGCAGCGGGATAAAAATAAAAGTGCCAAGTACTGATTTTGCACTGAATGCCTTTTAGCCAGTTTTGCCTTTCGGCTTATGTGACCACGTCCATTTAAGCACTGGCTCCAAACACTGCTACGCGAATGGTCTCTTTGACGTCACGTCTCGGTCCGCTGCCCAAGATGACGACGCCTTCCTGGATTCAGGCCCGACGGGCCCCCGTGCGGTGATACACCCGACGACCTGTAGATGGCAGGCTTTGCCCACTCTTCCGATGCATGTCACCGACACCTGTGGGATGCGGCGGTCCACGCCGGGCCGCTCCGGTGTCTCAGCCCCCGCCTAACCCTGCTGCGCAAAAGTAGCGCTACGTGTTTCTTCACTTGGTCCCTCTTAAAACTTTCTTTTATAACACAGTTTTCATGTCAAGAATTTTTAAAGCTCTTTAGCATTTTGTGAGCCCAGCTCCTGAATGAATGTGTAGCCAGGGCATCGGCTGGAAAGCTTTTGGATCTTCAGATGTAAATAAGGAATTACTTAAGAAGAAAGTCAATACTGTAGGAAAACAGGGGCCGCTGACCCTGAATGATAAACATGACTGTTACCCAGAGAAACTCTGGACTAGCCCTACGCCTGATCCTTCTCTGAGGTTATGGCAAGCTCTTAGCCCCGTGACCCCAGGGATGAATTTATTTCAGTGAAGCAAGCATTTATTGACTCCTTTTCTATGTGCGGATACTGCATTTGTGGTAAGGGAATATATCGTTGAATAAACATAAGACTTGGCCTTTGAAACTCATGGTTTGGGGGAGGAAACAAATAAAAACGCAGCTAGAATGTTCTGTCAGAGATCCCAGCCAGGTACCGCAGGAGCGGGGAAGATATTACACCCGTGGAGGGGGTGGTTGGAAGGCTTGGACAAAGCGTGGAATGAGAACCAGCTGCACGTGCAGTTCTGAGGAGAAAGCTGACTAGTCATCTGGGTCCCTTCGGACTAAGTCACACTTTGCAAACTCCTTGGGGACAAAGACTGTGTTGCCTTTTTTCTCCCCTCTCCCACCCCACTTTGTGTAAAACATAATGAAGGGCCTGTGGTATTCAGTGGAGTTGAATTTTAGATTTTATGGCCAACAAATCCATTTGATCCCAAAGTAAATGAGGCTTTATTTTCTATGCAATTTAACCTTAACTTTGAAATAATTGTCCATTTATGCCATATTAAAATATATGTATTTGGCAAGTCCATAGTGTTTAATAAGTGCTTGTTATAAATCTTGTCGAAACGCAGAGAAAATAATTAGTAATAAAAAGAACCTGTAATGCTACCTCCCTGATAGAGCTATTCTTAATATTTCAGTGTTAAAAATAAATCTTAATGATTAAACATTCTAATAGCATAATGTCTTCATTTATTAAAAGCTACTAAGATCAGAGTAAAGTTATTGACACATGAAACCAGTCATAAACACAATGACATTTTTCTCCTTTGTTAAAAATTAATACAAATGATTTCCATTTTAAAACTAGAAAATATAACTTATGTATTTTTATTTTTCAGTTAGGTCTCAGCTTTGGACTTGGTGTCTAAAATATTTCGGTTTAAGTGGAATTTATAATTAGTGGTTTATTGGGTCATTGTTTCTCTTTCTGAGACTTTATTTCTTTTCATCTGTAAAGTGATGTCATTAATATCTATTCGCTTTTGTGAGGCTAAGAGAAGTCACGTGCGGGGCCTGGTGCATGACAGATGCCTTGGGGGTGCGACTACCCCCCCCAACTTTTCATGTCCACTGAGAACCTCTGAGAAGGCAGCACACGTCACCCTGGTACCGGATTTCCCAGCCATGGCACCGCCGATATCTGGGTCTGGATACGTATTTGTTGCGGCGCTGTCGGGTGTCTATCAGCATCTCTGTCATTCTCTGTTTCAGTGATGCCAATGGCAACTTCCCCTGTAGTGACAGCCAACAATGTCTTCAAACGTTGCCAAAATTCTCCGGAAGGACAGAATCACCCCCGATTGAGAATTGCCGTGCTGGTTCCTTAAAGAAATACCTGACCAACTGATGTATTCACATGGATAAGTGGGAAACAGTTCTGTCTAACGCACTCATGCCGTGTACATGGGTGGGACAGCTGGACTCTGGTCAAGAGCCCTTTAGTCCAGCCTCTCAGGTTTACTAAGCTTCAGCGGACACGGCGACCCTTTATTGCCCTTGCTCCAACCTGTCCACTTAAGGGACAGAAGAGGCTGCAATCTTCCATTGGTCAAGAGTTGCCCCATAGGTCACTAACTCCATCATAAGTCCAAGTTTTTCCATGTGTCAAGATGGCTTATCTGATTGTCACAAGTGACTCACTGGGCAGCATGAGATGTTTAGGACAAAAGAGGGAAGTACCATAAGATTATACCTACCTGTAACTGATCTCCATAGCGGTGGCTGGAATAAAAGTGTGAGTCGAAAGTATATACCTGGTCTGTCCAAATTCCTCCGGGTGATGAGGTCATGGGCCACTGGGTAAGAGCCACATTTATTGTCAGTGCCAGGTAAGACTAGCCGCTAGTATAGGGGCAAATTTGAAGAGGATAGGGCTCCATCTGATAAAAAGCAACTCATGAACAAGTATCGTCCAGCTGAATCCAGCAGTACAGAAGAAAGACAAAACTCTCAAGATGATTTAAATGGGTATGTGCTTATCCAAGACTCAAACAGGTAACACATAATAAATCCTTTGTCCCTCTACTGGCTTTGTGTTCTTTTCCCAATGAGCCCTCTTCCAAATCAACATGGTAACCACCCACACTGTTTGGGGGAACATAATCAAAAGGGAAAGGCTAAATCAGTTTGCTACTTTTGTCCTGGAAAACTGTCACATCATATAAAATGGCTGCAAGACTTGGACGTGTTGGTGAGTCCTGCTTACAGGTGCAGGTGCAAACCAACATTATGTACTGTTATATATGTCAGCATTTAACTTTCTCTTTCCACTTCTCTTTAAACCAGTGGATGAGCATTGTCTCAAATGAGTTTATATTGAAGTACACCACTGTGAATGTTTATATTTGTATGCATGGGTGTGTATGTGTGTGTTTGTGTGTGTGATGGATGGAATATAGAATTTACAAGTTACAGGGTATAATTAAAGTAGAATCATTTTAAATTGGGTTTCCTCAGTAGTTGAATATGAGGCAGAGATGTGAATAGATAATTCCAGGAAACATTGCTAGGGAGCGGGGAAATAATATAGAACACAAGTGAGCTGTGTCATTCTAGGTCATTGAGAAGCAGACACCAAGGAGGAATATGTCTAAGAATTTTTTTAAGGGAAGATATGTGTGCAAAGGAAGTGGGGAGAGGCTAGAAGTTGAGAGAACAGTCAGGGTACAGTGAAGATGCCATCTTTTGTGAAGGAAACAGGAAAGGAGGCAGGTTGGGTGGTAGCATCTTAGACTGCTCAGAAAAGTTTGCTTAAGGTCTACAGAGAATCCCTGAGCCCGAGCAAGGCAGCAGAGGAAAACTGCACACACCTTAGGATCCTGGTCTTTCTCAATCCCTTGGCTGGGAGCAGTCCACGGGCAGCATGGTTTTGATGCAAACGCAGTGCTGGATTTAAAAACAAAGCTCTCAGTCAATTGTTTCCCTGAAGTCAGAGGTCTGACAGGTATTTCTTCAAAGTGATCACAGAAACCCAGGCAAGGTGCATGAAGAAGTGTGTTACTGATGTGGGCACTAGAGCTCCATTTTGTTCAGGACCTCAGTGATTGTGCAGAACGCACCTCGAAGCTGTCTTACCTGAGAGGTGAGGGAGCTGAGATGCCCCCCACCCCCACTGCCATGGGGAATCACCTGAAGATTGCTCCCATTAGCATCAAGCACCTGGCAACTCTGGCTTGCCCCACGCTCAGCCAGAGAAAGCCCTCAAGCAAAGCAGCAAAGATGCTTGAGCAGGAGGCCATTGGTACGCGTGAGATGGAAAGTACCAAGGGGATATGGCAGAGATACAGTGAGCTCAGGAAAAGGAGAAGCCAATTCTCCTGAATGCTAATTATTTCTTCTTCAGCCTCTATAGGTTTCTGAAGATTTGAAGGTAGTCAAGTAGCATTTTCTCTTTGTTTGTGACTTCCCTCCGAGACTGTCATTGCTTTAGGCAAATGTATTCATGGGAAGAATCATTTTCCTCCATGTCTGAGCCCGTAATAAATGTCAACCCTTTCTTGGCAACTGCAGCTAACGCTGTAGACCTACCATTACCGAAATTGAAATTACATATGTTAGAACCCCAGATCAATTTATTTCAAGGGACATCTGAGATCGCTATGGATCCGCCATGAGATCTCTCCACCTCTGTGACTCTAAACCAATTTCTGGAAAATAAAGATGGGATTTTCTAACTCCTTTTTTTGTTCCTCAGCACTTGGATAAATATATATAATACAAATAAAATTGTAAATACGACTGTTAGCCTTATCAATTTCTCTCTGATCTGACATCCTCTCTAAAATACTTAGTAAGACTATGTACTCAGGAAACAAGTCATAAGGTCTTTAAAGTCTGCTTAGTAGAGCTTCTACACTTTTTAATGAGTAGCTTTACATTTGCTAGGACATGATAAGCGACTGAAGAAGAAAGTAAACCCAGGTAGTATCACAGGTGATGTTTCACTTCACAGGTGAGAAAAATGAATGCCAAGAAAGGTAAGTGACATCCCTGCAGCCATACATCTAGTTAGTGGCAGAGCTAAGGCCAGGCTGAGATTGCCTAACAGCATGTCTAATGCTTTTCAATAGAATTTCATAATTTAAATTTAATAGTAACGTAAGAAAAATAAATAGTACCGATCTCGTTCTAAGTTCTGGTATAAAGACTTCTTGTGTATTGTCTCATATCAGGAAACTTTCAGTGGATTAGTGGGGACTCTGGGAAGCAGTGAAGTAATCTGGTAAAGACCAGAGGGTCTCTGGTGTCAGAATGGTGGGGTTGAAATTCTAGTTTCGTGTTCATACCAATATGACCCTGTGTGATCGCTCAGTGCTTTCTTTCTTTTCTTTTCTTTTTTTGGAATAAGTAACAACGATCTCAGTATTCTTAAACGGATTACATAAAATGACACAAGAAGAATCCGTACACGGGGCTGGACCACAGTGAGTACTCAGCCAGTGTGCACAATTACAATACCATGTCCTTCAAAGCTCTCTAAGGAAGGTTTATAATCCTGTTGTACAGATGAGGAAGCAAAAGTGGATCAAGTTGTCTCGGCAGCAAGTGGAAGAGCTATGCTTCAAAGTCAAAGGCATCTGGCTGAAAGCTTTTATCAGCTGAGTTTTAACTCCTTTGCTCCTCTTCAATGGCAGATACTCATGCAATGATGATAGACACCAATTACACAACTTCAAATGTGTTTCTTATCTCATTTGGCAAACCATGTCCCTCCTCTTGGATACACTCTCTCTGTTACCTTTGGTCTCACAGTTTTCTTTGAAGTGCCCAGGGCTGTTCTCATCACATTGAATTTGTCATAGCCATGGATCAAAGACAATATCACCCACTCTCAGAAAAAAAAAAAAAAATTGATCTGCAATTCCTCTAATCTCCACCTAAGCATGTGAGTCCTTATCAACAATATTTAAGACAGTGTTTTCTTTGCCATTTTACATGCTTTGTGGAACGGTCATCATAGCTTCCCCTCTGCATATTGCTTTATATATATATAGTGCATGTCTCTGTAGATTTCTTCCTGCCCATGGATAGTGCCCTGCCCTTAAAGAACTCACAATTTAAGGGAACAATATTGGGAACATATGCAATATCTATGATGAAGCAAATATCAGTTGAGTAGGAGAAGATATAGACTATGTAATGAGACATAATAATATGACTTGTAGTGTGAATTTGAAAGATTGAAGCTACAAATTGTACAGCATAGTGTTATGTCTGAACCAAAGTATATAACTTCTCTGAGAACTTGGAACAGTGGGAAATGAAACTAAGAAAATATACAAAAGATACATACGCAGAATGATCTGAATCATAACATGGTTCCTGGCATGTCTACACATTAGAGTAATATTTTTGAATACATTAATATACTGAAAATTAATGTGTCATTAAGAATGGGATGGGGCACACCTGGTGGTATAGAAAAAGGAGATCCAGAGGAGTTTGTGTTGGCAGTGTTCAATCAATCAGTTGGGTATGTTGGCCGAATTGTCCTTGACCACATGATTCTTCTCAGATCTTGCGTCCATGTTTACCAAAGGGCATCAAGGAGACACATCATTCATTCCAAAGATTTTGATTGTCTTCACTTTCTATGACAATGATTTCTCATGGTTACTCAAAAACATTTTTTGTTTGTCCCTTGGTTCCAGAGGAAGAAAAGACTCAACAAGACATCAGAACATCTCGCCCTGAAAATTGATAAAGTGACATTCTGAGAAAACACCGATCTGTGTTTGTTTACTTAGTGAATCATTTTCTCAGGGTCCCCTCCTTACTGTGTGCCACTAAAACAGCTTATGGGTCCTTAAAGTGGAGTCAGAACAGGCGAGGCTCTCTCTTGGGAGAAACTTCGACATTAACAGATTCCCATCTCTTTTCTGCTAGTCAATGCATTTTTGAAGGCAAAATAGCATTATTTTACAAGCTGTGCCAGTGCTTCTTGGAGGGAAGCAACTGTCTTTATTGGGTAAATACCTTGGTGGTTGCACTGGAGTTGAAGTTCGAGAGTTGAGGGCATGGTAGGGAAAAAATATAGTATTTCCTCACTTATTGTGGATATTATGTTCTAGACCGCTCCGCGAAGTAAGAACCTTACATTTATTCTACACTCTTAAACCTACGTCACTTTAACAACACACATATACAGTACCGCAAAATCCTGCGATATAGCGAAAAATCCGTGATAAATAATTACCTATAATATTTTTTAAAACCCCATGATACAGTGAGGCTGTGATAAGTGAACCGTGATATTGTGAGGGACTGCTGTAAACTCCACACATAAAATGAACAAGGATTTAGGATTGGGGCAGGGAGAGGCATGACAGAATGGAGAGCCAGCAGACTGAACGACACACATTAATATGGAAAAAAGCTAAGTCCTTCTTTGGCACAAATGGCCTATGCCCTTTTCATATTTCAGTGAGGCCAGAAGTTTTGTCAGTCATCTGTGCAAATACACGACTCATCTAGATGGATAGGTCTGTTGTTTTTATTTGTTGTTGCTGGACTCAAGAGAACAGAGCTACGTTATCAGGTTTGCTTTAACATGTGCCTGAAGAGAGACACCATCTGCCAGGTGATCCACAGTTGAATTAATTCAAGGGAAGCAAAAACTTAGAATCAAGGGTACCAGGAGGAAATGTAAGTACTTTCCCCAGAACCTCTGAAATGCTTGAGAACAGCAATTTCTCCATTGCTTTTGAATCTTAAAGCTCAGGGCCTTTCATTTGGCATCTGGCTTTCACAGGGAAATAATTTATCTCTTCGTAATTATCATAGGAATTCATAGAAATTTCTACGAGGGCAATCTGAGGCCACTGAGCAGCAGCCGAGTGGAACTTTGAAACATAAGCTCTATTCTAATGAGGAAAATAGCTGTTAAACAGGGAACGCTCACTAAATAGTGGTTAGAAAGGGAAGGAGAGGAGAGGAACTGGGTAGAAAAAGGTTCTGAGCATTTATGAAGACGAGGGGCCGTTGGGCAGCGTTAGAGCAGAGCACTTGGCGGGGGCACAGGGCTGGTGGAGAGAGGTGAGATTCCTGCATCCACCGTACTCGGGAGGAAGGGACGCTGGCCACGCCTGGGGGCCTGGGGCCATAGCATCTTCTAAGGAGGTATTTATTGATGAGGCCACTGAGAGAACCTGTGAACCACTGAGGAGCTATACCAAAAAAAGTGCATTCGAGTCAGGGACAAAAAGAAAGCCAATGTGAGTCTCTCTGGGACTCCTTTTGAAGCGCCATTGGAAGATGAGCCAATGCCTCAACTTACATCCCCTGGCCCACGGCTGATTTCAGTGACATTCTCTGGACAGTTTCATATCTGACTGCATTCCACCTGCAGACCCATGTAGCGAGACTCAGATTTCCTGTTGCAGGGATTTCTCTGAAGCCATTGAGGGGTACTTAGTTCATGTCCCTGGGGCGGCTCAGAATGTTGGGTGAATAAGTGCCTCTAAGTGAATGCCCTACTCCTGGGAAATGGAAGTTGAGGAGGCTTTCAGCCTTCAAATAGTTAATGCTGAAACTCACTCATGAAGTTTCCAGAGAAAATTCATAGGAATACTGAGCCCTGGAGTCCAGCATAATAACTTGCTTCATTTATGTATGTATGTATGTATGTATTTATCTATTTAATCCTTACCCAAGGACATGAGTATTGTTTTAGAGAGGAGGGAAAGGAGGGAGAGAAACATCAATGTGAGAGAGAAACATTGATCGGTTGCTTCTCATCTATGCCCTGAGTGGGGACAAACCCACAACCCAGGCATGTGCCTGGACCAGTAATGGAACCTGTGACCTTTCAGTTTATGGGACAGAACTCCAGTCAACTGAGCCACTCTGGCCAGGGTACAATAATGTGCCTTCCTTTCCTTGTCTTACTCTCTAATCCCTCACTCCTGTTTTCAGGGGGGTATCTCCCACGTAAACCTGCTCTCAGGTCCTTGTCTAAGACTTTGTGGTGTGGAATTTGTCAATTACATGATAATATGAAAGACTGGACACCCTTTCAATGTAGGCAAGAATAAGCTAGAATATTCTGTATTCCACCTGGGCCATAGTACTTAAGGAAAATGTTTACCTTTGCAGGAGTCAAAGCAAGCAAGTAGGTAGGAATATGCTGAAACCAGAATGCAAAGGATGTAGATTCCTCCACTAAAGATTTTGGAAATTTAAACCATAAAGAATCATTAAAATTCTGGGGATTCATATGCAACAAGATAACATTTTAGAGGAAGATGAGTGTGCCTAGAGTTGAGAGCTGACATTAGACTCAGACTAGAGACACAGGGAGCTCTGATGTGTTCACCAAAGCAAACAATGCTTTTCATTTTTCCCCGCAGTAAATTTTGCATTACTTAGGCATTGACATCTGTAGTCTTCGGTAAAATGATCAGTTTTCTATCAAGGAAAAGGAATGCCTTTCCTAGGTTTATATATTATTTGTGAGTATCATTGCAATTCCTTTACGGACTCCACAAATGTTCAATAAGCCTTTAATCATTGGTCTTCCCAGTTCTAATGGTTGATTAGGAGAGAAGACATTTGAAATCCTGCTCAGTTCCTCCTGGCTCGGGAGAAACCTGTAGTACTCGTTATTTGATGGAAGGTAGAGACTAGCTTCTTCTTCAGAGGATTTGCCTTCACAGGATGGAACTCACGAAAATGGGAAATGTTTTATGTTAGAATGGCTGAATACAAGATCAATATTTATTATGGAGGTGGCTGGCATCCCATTAAGAACATTTCGACTGCAATTTGGGGAGAATCGTTTGGTGGGCTCGTGAGGGAAATCGGTTTTCCATTGAATGCAGAAGACAGTCTGTAATGAAATTCAAAATTGAGGGAAATTGGTCCAATCTAAAACCCAGAAAAGAAATTTAAGTCTTTTTAGAAGACTTCAGTCAAGCTTCTGATTTATTATCTGAGGCATATAATGAAAACCAAATTTTCACTGGGCTTCAAAGTGTCTGTGCTATTAGAATTTTTGAGCTTTAGCAGAACTTACAAGCAGGGACAATGAAATACATATAAAGGCAAGAACAAGCATCACTAAAAAATAGTGTGGAGAACTTTTAATGCCTTCCAGTTTCTTTGGTCTGGCATTCAAAGTCCCATGTGTTATCTTCAGCACACATTTATAACCTTGTGTAACAGAGTTTAAAATGGGATCTTTTTTTCTGCTTTTGAGATTCTCTGAGGCTCCCAGAAGCCAAGAATGAAATCAGGACTGGTGGCAAGGGCTCTCCATTCCCAAATGGTTTCCAGTCCCTTAGCCATCACAATCTGTCCTGGAAAGGCCAGGAAAGAGCATTGCCTTAAAAATGCTGAATTCAGACATTGTTTTTCCTCCTTCCCACCATGGGGATGACAAGCATCCCACAATTCACTTCATGTCAAACAAATAGCAAGTTAAGGGTACTTCTTGCAAAACTAAAATATGGGGTCACAGCAGCCTGATGTATGTCATACACTTGAGAAACCTGTATTTGACAAATGATAGCTGTAATCAGGATACACAACGGAGCATGAAGGACACCTGGTTGTAGAAGAAGCTAACCATACTTCCACTGGTGCTACAGGGACAAGAAGCACAGGTTCCCCAAGTGAGTCACTAGGAGAGATGACAAGCAGAGCCACATCGGCCTGTACTTTCGGGTTCCCATGTATTCATTGTATACATCTCATGCTGCAACATAGACAGGTCTTTGCTTCAAAGTGGTATAATTAAAATATGAAAATTGGGTCTTAAAATCCTGGGTCCAGGAAGTGTCCTTGAAGGCTTACAGAGAGGAAAATCGAACCCACACTATACCCAGAATATGTGTGGATTCATATGTCTATCTGTCCTTGTGAAAATGAATTGCTGACACTTCTGGATGGACGAAATCCAATGCTGTCAACCTTCTCTCAAGTGGCCATTTGATATTAAGGAACGGTGCTATTTGTAGAGGAAGAGTTGGGGCTCTATTTCTTACAGTTTAAGCTCTGGCCGTGGCAGTAGCCAGGTCCGCTTTAGCTAATAGGGACTCATGCATATGCTTTGTCTTTGTTCTTAAAGTCAAATCTAATTCGCAATATATTTAATTCTTCCACAACTGATATGGACAAGGATGTGAACTGTCATACTTCAACTGATCAACCCATTTTTTTCTGATGGATGGTCAGCGCTTCTTTTAGGATAAATGCACACCGATGGGAATTAACATGTGAAGGTCTTCTCATCCGGTGCCTTCCCTTGATCTCACTGCTTACTTACTTCTCTCTACCCCACACCTCCTTGTTACTGATCTTCCAATCCTTTTCCTTCCACACCCTTTACAGCCAGCCAGCCTATTTACCACTGCTCTACTTCAGTATGTCAGCTGAACTGAGGGAACATCTTCCTTCAACACAAAGAGGGAAACCAGGTGCACAGACCAAATAGCTGCCCATTGGTAGAAAATTCCCTTGTAGCTATCCATTAAGGCCATCCATGAGTGGGCTGTAGTTCAGATGACATCCACTGTAAGATCACACTCATGTTCTGAGCCTTCAAGATTCTGATCAGTCAGCTTTATACTCATCTTACTTCACTCGCTCACAAGGTTGCAAGCTGTCTTGGGAACAATAGGATCTACAGTGAGACAGTGTCTATAGCAGAGGCATTACCATGGGAATAACAGCTGGAGACACACACCTAACCGCATTCTTCTCTGTTGGGCAAAAATTCATCATGAAGATGGATCTGGGCATTGTGTCTCCATGTCTACCACTGCCCACCCCTGTGCATTTCAGGTTCATTTACCCACATATAGTCAGGGAAGAGTTCATACAGGATTCTGATGAAACTCTCTCCTTGAGGGGAACTTGGTCAATAGAAGTTAGGAAGATGAATTATACCCAATCAGCTACAGTTGGCCTCAGGGCTGCAGTTGATACCTATTATCCATTCTAGGTTGCTTTCTCCTTCAGCTACTCTTGCTACTGGCCTTGATGGCTTCCAGACCCAAACCCTCATCCTTGAGCTCTTTGACTCTCTGATCACTATGCCCTACTCAACCAGGGGTTGCTTAACTATACTTATGCCCTCACAGCTGTGAAAGGGAAACCCAGAGACACCTAGGTGGCTCACCAGGAATCCACATGGGATCTTTTCTACCTATATGAGAGCATGGACCAAATCTGAAGCGTTGTCCTTCACCAGTGCCTGGTACATACTTAGCAAATATCTATGCAATCAATAAAGATTCTCATGCATTTATTAATACTGGTGCTTTCACCAGGAATTCACCCCTCCACCCCATATCTAGTCATTGACACTCTGTTACTTAAGCTACAGCTGAGGAGTGACCTCACTAATAAGAGTATAAGAAAAAAACATAATACAATATGTGACTTGGTAGAGTTTCCCAGTAGTTCCTTTTAGTTTCAGGTCACTTTGTGCAAAAATACTGCTCAATCAACCATTCTTACCTACCTTTCATGACTTACTAAAAATGTAATTTTTGCCTATAAAAGTTTTTGAGACTGTTTCTTTGAGGACTTCTAGAAAGGCTAGCATGAGCTACAAATCCAATTAACTCACTAAACACTGCATAATTGGTCATTTGTTATCTCATTGATTAGATTTCAGGATTAATAAAATGAATAAAATATAATCTTGTCCCTTGTGGTGTGCAGCATTTGCAAGAAGATGCAATAGGTGTTATTATATAGTACACGTAAGGCACAGAGGAAGTCCTATGGGGAATTTTATAAACTGAACCAGAGGCAATGATGGAGCTCAAGTGTCAGGAAAGGCGGTATACATGGAGGATGAGTGCCCTGATCTGGGGGTGAAGACCATTTTGAGAAGAAGATTCCAGGAAGAGAGAAAGCACAGAGGTCTTTTTAGGTAAGTAGCTCTGAACCATCAGGGAATCCTGCGTAGTCTGAAATTGTGTCAATGGGAAAACAACACATTCAGTAAGATATTGAAAAACTGGATTACAGTATAAGTGACCATAATTCTTGGAGACTTCAAACAAGGAAGAAGTGCAATACAATGTTCACTTTGGATATATTGTTTTAGTGAAAATGTGCATGATAAATTGCAATAGAAGATTCTAGAAGTTAGGAAACAGGGGAAAAGTTGAGTAAAACTGAGCACTCATTTCTTGAATCAACATCTATTATTACTTATTATTATTACTTATGACTATGCACAAAGCACTGAAAGCAAAAAAATAAAATAAAATAAAAACCACAACTTTCCTTTCTTCATTTATTTAGGGTATTTTAATTTTGATTGCTTTACCAAGAAAGATGTGGACCAGCTTTGACTATAATAGGATATCGATATCTATGAAACGCCTGCTGTGGGAGACTCTGTATTAGATACCAGACATGTGATAAACATATTAATACTTACATCAATGTTTTGAAGAAGTACTTTTATGTCTGTTTTAGAAATGGAAAATGAGTCTAAAATAAATACCTAAAATAAAATAGGTCAGAGCCTAGGTTTGGAAGTCGATAAGTCCTGAATCTTAAACCTGCTTCTCTTACATCAAAATTGTGTGAGTTTGGGAAAATTACTTGAAGACTGCCATCTTTACATTTACTTATTTACAGAATGGAGAACACGCTTTATTTTTGCACACAGAAGATACAGTAAATAAACTTGTTTCAGAGCCCGGGAGACAGCAGTTAGTGAGTAAGTGGTGATACTGTGTTTCACATTGATCAGGATGTTTAATGCTGCTGTTTACTATGTTGAGAGTGACGATCCAGAGTTAGTTTGGGGAATGCTGAGAGACCCAGGAGACACTGTCACAAGTGCCGGTGGTGTGCCGGCCCATGTGGTCCCGGTCCAAGCTGTCCTGGAGAGTGGCTGTAGTGTGCAGTTTCCACACACTGATCACTCTGTATCTCTAGAGTCTGGGTTTGAGTCCCTCTTCTTTGAAAAATGTCCCCAGCATCGTTGGGACTTGTTATGCTTCAGACAGGCAAAATCTGGAAGTGGTTAATGGCTCTTGGGGAAATGCTCAGGCAGTGGGAGATGGAAGTTGTTGATTCCTGTGCCAGCCTTCCCAAGCTCTGGTGAGGTTAGTCCTAGGCACGTCAGCTTGTAGAAGGTCCCCAACAGGACGAAATGCGCATATCCCACAATGACTCTCAACTCCTCATGTAACACACTCTTCCCTGTCTCACTTCACCAGTTCTCTCTGCTTCCTGTAACCTCCTCCCCCCACTGCACCAAAATATTCAGCATCCATGTCTTGGTCTCAGGGTCCACTTATGAGGGAATCCAAACCTGTACAAATATTCGAATGAAAGTACCTGTTGGTTTCCTACTTACACCTGGTAGTTAGCTCGGTGATACAGGCATACATGGCCTGCAGTGAGAGGCTTCTGAATGACTGGATTGATGAAATCTGGGGGAGTCATTTGAAACTAGAGGTAATAGGTTTTAAAATTAAGTTTCAGTAATAGCTTAGAGTACAAGTGACAGCTGAAAATTTAGCACTGGATGAGATTATTATGAAAGAAAATACTCACTAGTCAGAACAAAGAAGGCTGGAACAGGATTTGGACGGATATCATTTTTTACTGTGGTAAATATCCATAGCATCACATTTACCATTTTAACCAGTTTTAAGCCCAGCATTCTGTGGCATTCAGTGCAGTCACAATGTTGTGCATCCATTACTCCTTTTCATCTACACAACTTTTTAACACCCCCAAACTAAAATGCTATACCCAGTGAATAGTGACTCCCCATTTCTTTCTCTTCCAGTCCCTGACACACACATCTAAGCACCAACTTTTAATAATCAAGTATAGAAAAAATAACCCACACAACAGAGAGATGTTTTCACAAAAGAGAAGAAAAGGAAACTGACTTCTTGAAACTCAGAGGAGGTCTTTTTTTTTTTTTTTAACATTTTCTTTTTTTTTCCTATCACCATTTACAGAAGAGATGGTTTTAAGAAAGGAAACATGGCCTGTGGAGTTTAATGCTACATAAAGGTCAAGTTATGTAAGAGCTAAATATATATGTCAATTGAAGTTGTAGGAGAGATTTTCTCATAATACATGTGTTGTAGTGAACTCAGAACCATGGCTCCAGTGGACAGAAAAGAAACTTGGAAGATAACATGGGTGCACTGAGACTGTGCTGCCTTATTGAGAAGCTTTTCTTTCCTTCACAAACATGTATTGAGTATCCAACTTGCATTAGGCATTATACTTAAATGAGAAAAGATGTAGCACCTTTTCCCATAAGAATTCAGGAGCCAGAATTCTCTCAGGAGAATATGGTGGCTAACTGAAATAAGCTGATTATCTCCTATGTGCTTTACTTCATGCTGGGAATTTATTGTCTGCGATAGCATTCTTTTGAAGTAGGTATCACTACCCTAATTCTATAGGTGAGGAGGAGGGGGATCTGTGAAACCGAGAAACTTTCCTGTGGTATTTTAATACTCCTTGTAAATGGTGCGGTGAGAGTAAGTTCAAGATCTAATGCTTGCAGCAATGTCTGGCAGGTGCATAATTTTGGAAGTCATGCAGGTCTGCAAAATCTGGATAATTAAGGATTAGAAAAGGGCACATTATGGCCTAAGTGTATGTATGGGTCTTGAAAATAGTTTGGCTTTAGGTGATAAAGCCATACATTTATGCAAGACTCATCGCCCTCTATTAAGAGCATGAGTGTCCAAAATGCAACTAACACCAAGTTCAATTTTGATTTTCTGCAAGTATTAATACCTCTAGTGCAGATTTAGCTTCAGGTATAACCTCCTCTGTGTGGGCTTCTCTGAAGTCCCCTCTCTCCATTAGGATCCTGCACTTGACTCTAAACGAGTTCAAACGTCTGTCATTGCAGCTTACAGAAACTGAATTCAAGCGACTGTAAGCTAACCTTCAATTTGACTTAAGTTAAAATGGACTACTTCGTTAAAAGGCCAAGCAAGGGACTGATTAAATTCAAGCATGTCCTGATATAAATGTTCCAACATGTCTTTGGAATTTGATCTCTTTTGGTAACTCAACTCCTCTCTCACCGGTATTGATTTTCTCCTTAGGTGGATTCTGCTGTGTGGTCCAGCGATGGCTCCATGGAGAGACAGGCTTACCTTCTACCAGCTTACGACTTTAGAGGGAAGAAGCTGTATCACTTTCCTCTTAGTCCCAATCAAAGCGCCTGTCCTCATCGTAACTGTTCTTGTTCTGGCCATCTATGCGTCCTGAGAATAAGCCTGCCTGAGCCAGCGGTCGCAAGGGTGGGAGGGATAGAAGATGAAATGAATCTCCCAAAGAAATAAAAGAAAAAGCATTGGATACTTAAGAGACAAAGCCATAGATCTCTTTCACGCCCCTTATTGCAATTTATTTCAATCATCTCCTTCGCTGACCCAAACTTTATTTCTGTATCTCTTTCTCAGTGTTTCATCCAAAAACACATTTATTGGGCACTTACTATACAACAGGACTACCACTAAACCTTCAGAACCCAGTGACGAATAAGGCCAACCATTTCTCTGACTTCCCAGAACAACCGATTGCGAAGACAGACACGGAAAAAGTGCAATGAATTTTATGAAAGAAGAGATTTAAGATTTTGGGTCCTCTAGAAGCTTGAAACAGAGAGAGCTTTAAACTAGTCTAGGAGGTCCAGAAGGCTTTCCCAAGTAAGGAATAGATACAGACATAATTATAGACACACATATATATATGTGTGTGTGTGTGTGTGCGCGCGTGTATGTGTATGTGTGTGTATATATATATATATACACACACACACATATATATGTATATGTATATATATATATATATATATATATATATATATATACACACATATATTTATTTATTTCAGATACAGCTGTGGATTCCAATAGATGCTCCCTAAATAAGAAAATAAATGGCCACGTGGGACACTGTTTTAAGTAGCTATCAAAACATATCATGCAGGTCCTTTCATTTTGTGAAAGACCTCCACACCCGTTGGCCCCCCACAAATATATATATATCCATCTACCTACCATCTCTTATGCATTTGCTGAGGGGAAGTGTGACAGATCCATGGGGCAACATGTATGCAGCAGGAAGAGACTGGATCTTGATGAGGCTGAGAAAGTGAGCGGGTGCTGTATTACCAAGGCTTGTGTTGCCGAGCTAATGGTTTGTGTTGCCAGGCCCGCTTGGAAGGTTTTGTTAGGAGGCACCAGCTCGGCCTTTGGGAAAGCTCTCCTGGCGACCTCGCGGGGAACGGATGGCCAGGGCGTGGTTGTGAAGAGCAGAAAAAACAAGACCAGTTCGTGTCTCATTAGACCCTCCTGAATGAATATACAAATGGCCACTTTTCTATGAATTACAAGTGACTGAAACATTAGTTCATTTAGAGTGTTTATTTTATAACACGCATTCCAACTTATCTGCTCACTGTTCTCGATCGCGGATACTGAGAAACAGAGCCTAAGAAATTTTCTCAGAGCCACACGCCTAGTGGTGCCCAGGTCCCTGGCTTTTCCTCTAGGGTCTCAGGAGACCTGGTACTGAGTGGGTTGGTCACCATCATCCGTGTGGAGCCGGCATCTGCAGAGCAGACTCTCTCTGCCATTGGTTTGCGGTATAACCTTTGCGATCACGCCTCGGAGCACTTAGGCTCCCTCCCCTCTGGAGAAGGGGGTGATAATAAAATATTCTGCACTTTCACACAGCAGGATATTTGTACTAATCAGGTGAGAAACTGTGTGTGCACGTGCTTTGAGAATTCATTCATGCATTAAAATTTATTACGTGCCTATTTTAACATCAGGAGCTGAACCGCATTTTGGAGACACACATTCCAATGAGTCATACTCTCTTACTTGGGCAAACAAAACAAAGGAAGGCAGTAACTAACGGACGGTGTGTCCGTTGTTACCAAGGGCGAGCCAAGGCTGCCACAGTAGGTACCATAAGGAGGAGCCTTGAGTCTGGGGGCGGACCATCACCGGAGAGGGATGCCTGAAGAAGGGATGCTCAAACTTAATTTTGAACACACCACTCCAAATTTTTAGTATGCATCACCATTTTTTTATTATTGTTCCTGTGATAATAAATTTATATTAAAATATGTATTATTTATATTATTAACCATATTAAAGAGGTCTATAAAATATTCTGCCCACACTAGTTTAGCACATAGATAAGGGGAGATTTCTTGAAAATGAGTCTTCCTACTCCTCTGCAGATGGTTCCCAGCAAGAGGGTAAATTCCTTTCCAGAGGGAACCATGATGCAGCAGCTGGCATTTCTAATACTAGTGTAAGTGTCACTTTCTAACCCAAATCTGCTTCCTCTGTGCACACGCTATCAATCTCCTGGATTTTATTAGGATGGTATTATGCTTCTTAACAAGGTAACATCTTCGGGAGGTGAGACTGTTTGCCTCTGCCATTTAAAAAATAACATTTAGAAAAATGTTCTCTGAGCTGGTGCTGTGCGGAGATAAAATGGATTGAAACAGAGGGCGACAAGATCCTTTCTTGTTTTATTAACCAAATCTTGTTTTTTATGACCCTCTTGCTTAAAAGACTCTAAATTAAAATTATTAAAGGTGTAAGTGGTAGATTCTACTTTCAAAGGGAAGTTTTATTTTGTTTGTTTGATTATCCTCCTCACTTTCCTTGTTTCTCTTTTCTTTCTTTTCTTTTTCTTTCTTTTTCTTTCTCTTTCTTTCTTTCTTTCTTTCTTTCTTTCTTTCTTCCTTCCTTCCTTCCTTCCTTCCTTCCTTCCTTCCTTCCTTCCTTTCTTTCTTTCTTTCTTTCTTTCTTTCTTTCTTTCTTTCTTTCTTTCTTTCTTTCTTTCTTTTCCTCTTTCTCTCCCTCCCTCCCTCCTTTTCTTCCTTCCTTCCATGCCAGGGTTTATAAACATGTAGAAAAATGAACTAGGAAAAAATTGGATTAAAGCAACCTGTTGAAATATGACTAAATGGATAAAATAATGCTTTTAGTAAAGTCATACACAACGAAATTTAAAGCTAATGGGTTTACCTAAATATTACACCCCCCAAAAAAAAACCTATTAGAACTAATAACCAAACTCAATAAAGTTGAAAGATACAAAACCAATCTACAAAAGTCAGTTGCATTTCTATACTCTAATAAAAAATCTATAAAACAAAAAAGTAAAAAATCAGTTTCACTTATAATTGCAACAAAAGAAATAAAATGTATGTATAAATTTAAACAAGAAGGTAAAAGATCTATGCACTGAAAACTATAAGACATTGATAAAAGAAATGGAAAACACAAATAACTTGAAAGATATTTCATGCTCATGGATTGAAAGAAATAATATTGTTTAAATGCCCATTCTATTACAACATCTCCAGATTTATTGCAATTTTTACCAATATTCCAATGGCATTTTTCATAGAAATAGAACTAGCAATTCTAAAATTTGTATGAACCACAAAAGTCCCCAAAGAGACAAAGCAGCCTTAAAAAGGAGAACACAGCTGGAGGCACCACACTTCCTGATTTCAAACTATTATATGAATTTATAGTAATCAGAATAACATGGTACTGGCATAATAACAAACTTATGGATCAATGGGACAGAATACAGATCCCAGAAATAAATCCACATAAATATGGACAATTAATTTACAACAAAGGAGCCAAGAATATACAATGGGGAGAGGATAGTCTCTGTGATAAATAGTGTTGGGAAAACTGGACAGCCACATACAAAACCAGGAAACTGCTCCTGTCCTTACAAAATATACAAAAATCAACTCAAAATAGATTAAAAACTTGAATGGAAGACCTGAAACCATAAAACTTCTAGAAGAAAACACAGGAGATAAGCTATTTGACATCAGTCATAACGATGATTTTTAAAAACTTTGACAGTAATAACAAGGGCAACAGAACCAAAAATAAACAAGAGGAACTATATCAAACCCAAACACTTCTGTATAGCAAAGAAAACCATCAACAGAATGAAAAGGCAACCAACAGAATGGGAGAAAATATTTTCATATCATATATCTGATAAAGGAAAAATATCCAAAATACATAAAAACTCAATGACTGAATGGCAAAAGAAAACAAACAGTTTAATTACAAAATGAACAGAGGAACTAAATAGACATTTTTCAAAGGAGACATCAAAATGGACAACAGGAAACTTCCGGCCAAGATGGAGGTGTAGACAGACACGCTGAGTCTCCCTCCACAACTAAGAAGGAATACAACTACCTCAGAACTAGAGAGAGTCAGAAGTTCCAGAAAATCAAGCTGCATGGAAGTCCAGCAAACAAAGATATAAAGAAGAAATACTCACCCAGACAGGTAGGAGGGGCGGAGCCAGGGCGGAGAGGATGCGGTGTGGTGGTGGCGGCAGCAGCAGTGGAAGGCTGGTGGAAAGTGTAGTCACACATTTTAAAAAGTCAGGAGGGACACCTGTGGAGTGATCCCAGCTCTTCACTGGACATCCCAGCCCACAGTCCCAACGTCGGGGGAAATCAAGCCTCATTGCTTCTGACTGTGTAAACCAGTGGGGGTTGGGGTGGAGACAGAAACTGCTGGTCTCAGCAGAGTCCGACTGTTTAAAGGGCCCCCACAGTCCTAGAGCATCCGCAGACCCACCAATTCTGGGAAAGACAGCCAGGGCAGCAGCTAGGGATACCAGTCCCATACGGAAGTGGGAGAGGTGCCTGGAAAAGGGGCAAGTGCTGGGCAGCAGCATTGTTCCCTCTCAGACCCCTCCCCCCCCACACAGCGCCACAACGTGGTGAAACAGGTTGCCCTGTACTGATGAATCCCTAAGGCTCTGCCCCTTACAATGTAACAGGTGAGACAGCTCTACCTGGGATGCAGAGGCAAACAAGCACAGGAGCCTGTCAGAATGAGGAGACACAGAAGTAAGGCCCAAAAGGGGAAAAGGATCAAGGTTCCAGTGGGAGAACTAAGCGACGAGGAGACAGCCAACCTAACAGACGAGGGGATAGCTAACCTAACAGATGAAGAGATAGGTAACCTAACAGATGAAGAATTCAAAACACTGGTGATAAAGATGCTCACAGGCTTGACAGATATGCTTGAGTATGGCAAACGCATAAGAGAAGAAGTGAAGGCTATGCTAAGTGAAATGAAGTAAAATCCACACAAAATCAGTGGTGAAGGGAAGGAAACCGGGGTTCAAATCAATGATTTGGAACACAAGGAAGAAAAAAAAGTCAACCAGTGCAGAATGAGGAAACAAGAATTTGAAAAAATGATGAAAACTTCCCAAATTTTGCGAAGGAGATGGACATACAGGTCTGGGAAGCACAGAGGGTCCTGGGCAAGCTGGACCCAGAGGGGACCACACAAGGACACATCATGATTGAGATGCCAAAGGTGAAAGATAAAGACAGAGTCCTGGGGGCAGCAAGAGAGAGGCGGAGAGTTGCCTACAGGGGTTGCCTATAGGACTATCAGCTGATTTCTCAGAGGACACTTTGCAGGCAGGAAGGGACTGGGAAGCAATATTCAATGTGATGAAAGGCAACCTGCAACCAGGATTACTCTATCCAGTAAAGCTATCATTTGGAATGGAAGAGCAGATGAAGTGCTTCCCAGACAAGGTGAAGCTAAAGGAGCTCATCATCACCAAACCATTATTATATGAAATGTCAAAGGGACTTACTTAAGAAAAAGAAGATCAAAACTATGAACACTAAAATGACAACAAGCTCACAACTATCAAGAAATGAATCTAAGAAATAAAAAAAAAACCCAACTAAGTAAACCAGAATAGGAAGAAAATCATAGGTATGGGGATCATTTGGAGGGTTATCAGCTGGGAGGGAGAAGAGGAGAGGGGGAGAAATGGGGAAATGGTGCAGGGATTAAGAAGCATAATCAGTTGGTACAAAATAGACAGGGGGAAGTTAAGAATAATATAGGAAAGGGTGAAGCCAAAGAACTTATATGCACAACCCATGGAGACAGACTAAGGGAGGGTGGGATTGCTGGAGGGAAGAGGGTACTGGGCAGAGGGGAGCAAAGGGGAAAAAAACTGGAACTACTATAACAACAAAATCAATAAAATATACTTTAAAAAAAAAGACAACAGTATTATGAAAAGGTGCTCAATATCATTAATCATCAGGGAAATGCAAGTCAAAACCACAATGAAAAGTCACTTACAATGGTTAGAATAGCCATCATCAAAAAGACAGGAGATGCTCTGGCCAGTGTGGCTTGGTTGGTTGGAGCATTGTCCTGGGTTTGATTCCTGGTTGGGGCACATGACTGGATTACGGGTTTGGTCCCTACTCAGAAGCCTATGAGAAGGCAGCCAGTTGAGTTTCTCCCTCTCTTCACTTTCCTCTATCTCTAAAGGCAACGAAAGAATGTCCTTGGGTGAGGAGTAAAAAAAAAAAAAAGAAGAAAAATGAACAAGAGACAAGAAGTGTTGATGAGGATGCTGAGGAGACAGGGAACCCTAGTGCACTGTTGGTGGGAATGTAAATTCGTGCAGCCAGTATTGAAAAACAGTATGAAGCTCTTTAAGACATGAAATAACCCCATTTTGGGGTATATGTCCAAATAATATAAAAACAGTATATAAAAGAGATATTTGCACACCAATATTTATTGAAGCTTTACTTACAATAGTCAAGATATGGTAACAAACTTAAGTGTCCATTTATGGGTGAATGGATAAAGAAGATGTGAATATATATATATATATATATATAATGGATGATGGACCTTGAGTGTATTAAGCTAAGCAAAATAAACTGGGTGAAAAAAAAAATGCTGCATGCTATCACTTATATGTGGATTCCTTTTTTTGTTACTTTTATTTTTAAATAGTTTATTTTTATTGTATTTTCCCCATTATTGTTTATGCCCCCATACCCCATCCACTTCCACCTCCCTCCCACAATCTCTATACTATTGTTCCCATCCACGAGTTTCCCTTCTTTTTTTGCTCAATCCCTTCACCGCCAACACCTTCCCTGAAAGCAGTCAACCTGCTCCCCACCTAGGAGTCTGTCTCTTTTGCTTGTTAGTTCAGTTTGTCATTAGAGTCCACATACGAGTTAAACCATATATTATTTGTCTTTCTCGGAATGGCTTACTTAATATAGCACAGTGTTCTCCAGGTCCATCCGTGTTGTTGCAATGTGGATTTAAAGAAAAAAGTCAGCTGAGAAGGTAGAAAATATCAACAAGTTGGTAAAGAAACACATATTTAAAAATGTCAACAATGCCAAAAATAGTAAACAAATGTGTTTACTTGACCTCAAACTTTAAGGATTTACCCTTGACAAAGCACACAGAGTAGTGCCTAGAGAACAGAAAATAAATGTGATGAATTTTTACAATGCAAAGGTCCAGATATATTTGTTGACAAAAGATGGAAGGCAGTGGGGGAAGGGGAAGTGGAGAGAAGTAGTAGTGACAATATAGAGGTGTTCCCCAGAAGACAAAAGACATTCAAAAGGGGAACTAGGAAGGAGGAGAAGGGAAAGAGAAGGGAAAGAGGGGGCTGGGGGCTGGATAAAGGGAGAGGAGCGTGCAGAGAGGACGGAACCGTTGGTTCCTAGGGCAGGATGGTGCCTGAGTAATACCTGCGGGGCTCCTGGGGCCAAAGGAAATCATTTCTTGCTTCTTTTTTCTTTTTGTGTTGAGAGAGACCCAAATGTTTTACATGTTTCATGAAAAAAAAAAACAAAAAACAGTTGAGAAAGAGATGATGAGGGGATCAGAGAGATAACAGAATTGACATTGGAAAAGGCTGTGTTTGCTTAATGCTGTTACCTCTTCTCTCTTGATGTTGTTTTACTAACCTAAACTAAAACCGCAGTGACACGCCGCTCTTCTGAGGGAAGCCGCCTCCCAGGGGGACAGTGGGGCTCAGCCAGGCTTGCACTCTGCAGAGTCTGACCCGGGGATCCATTCCCAGTGCCGTGTTCTCTCCTTTCCTCCTCCTTCCTTTCAGTCTTCACCGCCCAGTACAAACTCCTAAGTCCTTACGTGCTCAGCATATTCACCCGTCTTGGCTCCTGTCCTGTGTGATATCTCCTCAGAGATATACAATCCAACTAATTCATCTAAAGCCTGTGAAATCAACCCCCCTACATTACTGTATTTAATAAAATGCAAAAAGGAATGCAATTTCCCCTGCCTGTACCAGGAGACAATTTCAGACTGAAAGCAAACCAGCTCTGCATTCACGACTTTGACTTTGATGGATTGCAGCAGGTCCATCCATAGACGCTTTCTCTCTATCTGCCAGGGATTCCATTGCTGTTCTTGGCCTTTCAGGCTCTAATTTTATCCATTAAGACTTCCTGAATATATCTATCTCCAAGACCTTTTAACTACGGTGACTGTGGTTTATTGACATTTGGGGAACACCCCAGTTATGATTGATATCTAGATGTTGATTTGTGGCTTAGAAGGGAACCTCAGGCTCAGCAGGGGACACAGTCACCATACTCCAACATAATGTCTCAATCATGTCAATCCATTATTAGTGACCATTCATTAATTATTTACAGAGCCGAACGTGCTGTGTTAGGCCCTGTGCTGAGCATCGATTGTATGTCGTTCTTTAACCCTGGAGAAGCCATATAAACGTGACTTGGAGATCTTTCAAAACAGGGAGTTTACCTGACCAAAGGCTATATCTACTCTGCTCTGAGGTCTATTGTCACATCTGCATGAAAGACACCCTTCCTCTACGACTATGTTCTCAACCAATGACTGATTGTGACAGGGATGCTGACGCAAGTTCACTTGGGGAGACATGGTTACCAAATGACGGTGACCTTGACTCAGTGCCACCCTGGCAGTGACCTTGCTGAACACTTTCTGCATGGCAGCCTAGGATGCTTGTGACAACCTTCCTTACCTCTCCCCGTCACTAGGATTAGCTTGTTTTCCAGTGTTTCCAGTTCCTGTTTTTCTAAAAGGATTTTCACCTATTAAATTCTTGGACGTTCATTCCAGTCTTGGCATCTGTATTTTGGAGAATCCAGACCAATACAAAGCCTTACAATGATTCTCTGAGGCAAGTGTTATTTTCGTTGTATTTAGAAAAGACAATATAAATCCTTAGAATGTCCTAAAGCCCACAGTCTTTTACTAGAGAGTAACGTCGTCGTCGTCGGCAGCCGTCCGTCTCGAGAGACAATGGTGTAGCTTCTTAAGAGTCCATCTGCACCGCCGAGAATGGCTGTGCAGTCCGACTCGGGAGTGACACGGTATCTGTCTCCTCCCGTGTTGAATCGACATCTTGCGATGACGCTGGAGTGTCCTCTCCAGTGAAGCTGAAGCTACAGAGCCTGGGCAGGGTGATATGGAGGGTCTGCTGTTGCCCATGCAGCAGACCCCCCCTCTCTTCGCAGCTGAAGGGTCCAAGGGAAAGACGGAGTCAATACAGCTTGGCTTCAGGTGCGCCGCAGGAGTTGCCGGTGTTGACTACAACGTCAAACCGCCTTAGGGACTCCGGCTCCGGATTTTCTGTCGGGGTTTACTCCCTTAGCCTTTCCCCTGAAGAGGTATGCCGCAAGGCAGCGGAGGTTTTTTGGAGTCAGAGTTTTCCTTCTCTGATGTGCCCTGACTGGAAGATCGAACCAGCGACACTTAGCTCGCAGGCCGACACTCAATCCACTGAGCCAAACCAGCCAAGGGCAGAGAGTAACACATCTGTGATTAAAACCCAGGTAGCACTGATTCTAAGCCCTTCATTGAAAGAATACCCTGTGTTTTCTGAACATACCCAGAGGCGACCAGCCCTAAGAAATAAGCAAAACAAAACCTCCTAGTTGGGCTATAAGTTTAGTAGGCAGAGTTGAAGAGAATAGTTATAAGTTAGATGATAAATCAGAAAAAAATTACCCAGAACGAAGCAAAAAGTGATAAAGGTACAGATTGAGAGATGTGGCATAGAGCTTCCAGAGGTTACAAAAGGAATGGATGGAAGGAACAGGGGTAAAAATAAGTTTTGGGAAGAATGACTATTTTTAAATGTGTTTTTAGAAATTGCTCCTCTGGCCTATTTCCAGCTTCCTCACAGTCTTCTCTGCCATCTCTGGGAGGCCATTATTGTTTACGTTTTATTCTGAAGTGTTACACAAAGAATCTACACAACATCCTTTCTACAATCAGGAAGGTTAAATGATGGTGGCGTTTCTTCCTAGGGCAGTAATTTAATCATTTCAGGGAACTGAGCTTATTGTTTTCCTCAAAAGCATCTGAAATGTTGGATTATTAGGTTATAAGCTAACTCTCTTCATTCAACAGGACCAATCAACCTATATTATGAAAAAAAAAAAAAGATTTTAAAGGAAAGATCAATCTTTGTTACATTATCTCTTTACCTTTTTGCTTGTGGATTTATCTGTTCTGAACAGAATGCCAAAATGTGTAGCTACTTCATTACCCCCCAAATAGTGTGTTACTGCAAAGGAGCTCTTTGTTCTTACAGAACTTCATTTGTCTAGAAGAAGTGTTTCTACTTTTCCTCCATTTCTCAACCAGAAAGTAGCTTCATCCAGATGACTCATTTTTACTTTGATCGCATCTAAACAAGCTCTTCTGGCATATAGAACATTGTTAGCATTTACAGTATATCTTATTATTTAATTAACAACTAACTCATTGCTGATAACTCTAATATGTTGGAGTCAAGAGGATAATAGTGATTTGATAAATGTTGTGATAATAATAAGTTGTGGGTTGTTGAAAAGTCAGCAGGTTAGTTTGAAAACCAAAAATACATATACACTTATGAGGAAATGCTTGCCTTGGGCGAGCCACAAAGGACAGCTGTTTGAGAATAAAAGCAAGTGTGTCAACCATAAAACATGACCAAAGAATTGTGATAGAAAGATAATTTGTACAGAATTTCCTTAGACACTTTACAATGAAAATAATTGCATTCCAAATGCCCTGAATTGTTACACAGGAAGGCCCACAACTGAATTGCAAAGAAGATATTGAGACTGTCAGATTTCTGTTTCATGCTGGCAGTATCAATCTGGGAATTATTTATTAAAGTTAGTTTGACTCCTTGTTCAAGTATTTCTGTCTTCTAGGAAACTCCGAGTCTCCGAATGATATCAACTACATTTTATTTATTGTTTTTCACACTACATGGTTGAATGAATAGAAGTCAGTCAACCACTATCAGTTAAAGTTAGGAAGAAGACAGGGGAGGAGGGAGGAACAAGGAAGAGGATGTCATCAGCTAAGATATTAACTGCCCAACTCAGTAACAGAACTTGAGGGTATTCTGTCATTAATTTGTCACTCACTAAACACTGACAGTTTCAGAATCCAGATAAGAGAGATAGCTATCTTTAGTCCTAGTCCTGCATAGCTTACAGTTAGACAGAGGTAACAGAAAATAAATAAATGCAAAATCACGGTAGAATATAATTAAGATTACAATAGAAGTTTAGAAAAAACGTATAAAAAGGCAGGAAAAAAGTACCAAGTATCTCCACTGGGAAAACAAGATGGAAAGATTTGATGAAAAGAATTTATAGGAGCTGCCAGGTGTCGAGGCATGGAGGGTATTTGGAAGAGAGGGGCAGTGTCTGAGAGGGCAGAGCAGTAGGTAGGAAACTGATTTTTTGGGGGATGATAACATATAAACGGTACATTGTTCTGTTTTTCTTATTTTTTTTTCCTTCTGTACGAGGATTTGTGGTTCTAAGTGCTCTCTGTGACTTTTGGGGCCTCTCTCTCGTGTATAGAAATGGCTGCATGCATCCCTATAACTTGTGGCAAATGGAAGGACCATGGTACTGACCTTGTCACATTCAAACAGAAGCTTTGAGAGCCCCACATGGTTTGCATGTTCTTTTCTTTTTATGCTGAGGTGGCCTTAAGGGCTGAGCCTTACAGCTGGGCTGTGAAGTGGATGGTGCCAAGGTTGAGATGTAATACAAGGAAGAAAGAGACGGTTGTTGTCGGAGCCATTAAAGTGCAGAATTGTTTATTATCACAGTAGACCCTTAATGAAAGTTCACTAAAGCAGTGATCAAAATGGTTAGCCTTGTACGTTGCGAATGACTACGGCCATGCTGAGCATATAACTGTACTTTCTATAGTTATCATTGTGATTGCATAGACTCACACACAAAACATATACGTGCTCAGCTTTCAGTCATAATTAACGATCGGTAATAATTATTATTTTCTTGTTTTTTTTTTCACTTTTAAAACAAGTCATTCCCAATTTTAAAATAATACATTTCATTATAGAGCTATTATTCACATTCAGCAAATGGCTTACTGTGTGAATGAAAACTTGCATTTACCGACTAAAAATATCACACTTCACACAGTACTTTAATGTTTCTTCTTCTTTTTGAAGATGATGCATATGTTTATTATCTTTTCTGTGTTGATGGTATCACAGGTATCAATACTCCAAGTGTTCAGACAGGATGACACCGTGAAATAACCCAAGTGCTCTTTCTTTAGTTCCACAATCAGCGTGCTAGCATTGTTGAGTTTGAAATATACCCTTTTCATGCAGAAATATAGACTCTCACAGAGAAGGAAAACTCTGATTCCAAAAAACCTCCGCTGCCTTGCGGCATACCTCTTCAGGGGAAAGGCTAAGGGAGTAAACCCCGACAGAAAATCCGGAGCCGGAGTCCCTAAGGCGGTTTGACGTTGTAGTCAACACCGGCAACTCCTGCGGCGCACCTGAAGCCAAGCTGTATTGACTCCGTCTTTCCCTTGGATCCTTCAGCTGCGAAGAGAGGGGGGGTCTGCTGCATGGGCAACAGCAGACCCTCCATATCACCCTGCCCAGGCTCTGTAGCTTCAGCTCCACTGGAGAGGACACTCCAGCATCATCGCAAGATGTCGATTCAACACGGGAGGAGACAGATACCGTGTCACTCCCGAGTCGGACTGCACAGCCATTCTCGGCGGTGCAGATAGACTCTTAAGAAGCTACACCATCGTCTCTCGAGACGGACGGCTGCCGACGCGATAGACTCTCAAAGGGTTTGGAGACCCAGAGTCACCCGAGTAAGCTTGGACACTTCTACAACCTCATGACCTTACTTTTGTACCTACTCTCAGATACACGGCATTTATGCCGGTCGGTGTGCACTGGGGGCTGACTGTATTAACTTCTATGAGGAATATAACATTTATTAAAGGATGCATATTAAATACGGACCAATTTGAATCTTGCATATATGCTATTAAAACAGAAAAATAGCCTCAGCAATCCTTTCCACTAACATTGAACAGAACGTGCACCTTTATTGCCTGCATGTGGGGTGCACTGCTTCCTCTGTTCTGCCCCCGTGTGGCACCGGGGGATGCCCACTCCTTTTCCTCTTTTTTGTTTTTGTTTTTCTCTTCGTAATTGTTCGATTACAGTTGACATTCAATATTATTTTATATTAGTTCCAGGTATACAGCGTAGTGGCGAACATTTATATATTTCACAAAGTGATACCCTTAATATTTCTATTACTTACCTGATACCATAAAGTTATTAAAGTATTACTGAATGCAGTCTGTTTAGGAACCTGTGCTCTGTATCAAGATGCTTGGACAGCCCTGTGTCCTAGCATTCACCAGGACGTATCATCCCTGTCCGTGTGCTTGTCTCTCTTTGAGGGCAGAAAGGAAGTCTTACTCAGTTTTGTTACCAACAGCTAGCAGTGCTGGTCACATATCAGTCACACACTAATTATTTTTGGAAAGAAGGATGGAAAAAGCACTGCCGTTTCTCAATGAAATGATTTTCTAGCAGTGCAAAGTAGACAGATTAAAGTGGTTGATGTGGTCACGAGTTGGTGGCCTGCGTACAGAACGAATTCTTACTCTTTTATTGTGTATTTATTCCCTCCGGGTGAGTTCACCATTGAAAGGCATTTCTCAGAGTGTGAGCAATAACTCCCTTAAGGAAATATTTCTTCATAAAATGTAGAAGGCGCATAAAACTTTTAGAACTGGGGTGGCAGTAGACAGAACAGCACACTAGAAATATAAGATTATTCAAAGATGGGCCATTAAGTGGAACACAGTCTGAATTATGTAAGGTTGATGACATGAATATTTTCAGAGATTTAAACAATAAAAGAATAAGAAATACATTGGGTGATTAAGATGATTTATTATTATTTTTTATAGTACTAAGTTACATTAAAATACTTGTAAAATTGTATTCATATTATCAATATTTGTAAGGTACCAAAAATATATATATGAAAAAACCCATAATGTTCAGTTACATTTTTCTTATTTTCATCTCATTTTCCTTCTCTTAATAACCAGACATTATATGTATGCTTTAATTTAAATTTATATTTATATGTACATTTATAGCTCATTTAACAAAACTTACTTTATAGCATATACATTAATTTACTCTCCCTCTACCACATTATTCAACTTTGCATAGATCATTTAATATTCTTGAAAAGTATTATTTGATAGTTATCATTAGCTCTGTATTATATAATACATATATTCAATCAACCATTGCCTATTTGGGGGATGGTAGTTTTTTGTTTTTTTTTTTATAATGCTAAAACAGAAAAACATAGCTATCACTTTAGGGAAACTTTTGCATATATGTTATATTTTGCTGTCAGTATATAGATTTTTTTGTTATTTCTAATATAAACTGCATTTTTTTCCAATTACATTTGTACTTCATCGTTATCTGATTATATCAGGGTTTCTCAACCTTGGCACCATCTAACATTTTGGGTCAGATGACTCACCAGTGTGTGGGGCTGGCCCGTGTCTTATAGGATGTTAGGCAACATCATTAGTCTTTACACACGAGATTCAGAAGCATCCCCGCAGTTGTGATAACTAAAAAATGCCTCCAGATGTTGCCAAACATCTGGTGAGGCACCAAATTGCCACTGGTTGAGCAGCACTGATCTTTATGAAGGTACAGATTGGCTTATAAATGCCACATGCAGCCCATTCTTGTTTGGATTAAATCTTTCTCATGTTCCCCTTCATCTCAAAATTGGTCAAATTGAAAAACTTATGTTATCTGACATACTGGCTATAAGAGAGAGACTTGCCACATGATTTCCCCAGAGCCGCATGTAGGTAAAGTCCATGATTTTAGGTACTCATAAGTTTACCAATTCATGTGCTTTTGCAAGCTCTAATAAGGAAAAGTGCATTGGCATTGGGGACCAACAACCTCGCTGTGAGTCTCGACCCCACTGTCTAGTGGGTATATGAGTTCATGCACATAATTAAACCAAAGTCTCCATTTTCTCACGTATAAAAGGGAGGGGGAAGCAGCTGCTTTTCACAAATACTATAAAATCATTAATTATGTACATGATCCAAAACACATTTTAGATAAGATATGATTGTGGCTGTTATTTACCTAAAGTCAACAAATGGCAATTGAGGGCAAGGCAATAAATATACACTCCTTGATCTACACTGCCCTGGAAACTGCAGCATTTTTGCTAAGAACATTTATCGAGGGCTCTGTCTAGGGCTTATGCTAGAACTGAGTTTTCAAATGTGTGATATGCAGACCCTGTCTTTAAGAAGTTCACAGGGTATCAGATAAGAAAACATAGCGAAAATGCAAGGCGGATTATAATATAATAGATAAATGAATTAGACCAGCACATTGAATGGAATCAGAGGTGTGACATTTCTATAGTTTCTCAATTCAAGAGTGAGAATACAATAAAAGTAATATCTATGTACTATATTTATGTTACAATATTAATTTGATAAACTGATGACTGGCCCACAATTCTAAAATTTTTATCAATTGTCCAAGTCTCTGGAAAACTTTTTTTTTTGGGGGGGGGATTGGCTTGTTCTGTTATATAATCAGTTTTTTTTTAACTCAAACTCAATAAATGTCTTGGAGGGAATTATATAAGCAGTTTCTTCCTTAGGCTGCTAAGGTTTGTAAAATAATTAACTAGAGAGTTAAAAGGGATTTGAAGTGGCTTGGCAAAGTTAGCATTAACAGGAGATGAAAAGAAAATAAACATTGATTTGCAGAGAGCTACCACCTTCTCCTGCAGGACTCAGCTTGCTGAATGTTAAAATTCAATCTAAATAAGGGGAGAGACCTATATAACTCACAGCAGAACTCTATGCCTTCCTTAAATAATAATTTTAATCTTTAGAAACATTTTAAAATAATTCATATGATACCTTTGTTGATATTTCATCAAAAGATAGCTTCCCTATGCCAATTCTCAAACCCAATAAATCAATCCAAGAAAATAAAAAAAGTATATAGATCTGTTATCTGCTCCAAGTTCTTCCTTTGTTAAATTTCTAATTAAGAAAATGTGACTCAGAATAATGAAATGAGTTTTTCAAGGTCATGTGGATGTTTTCTTCTAAATAAAAAGTTAAAACACATTTTCCCCACGCTTAGCCCAGTGTTCTTCCCACCACACTTCGCTCTCTGTGCACGTACTTCACTTTGTCAGCCCCCCCGCCCCCCAATACATGGTGTTTGGATAAGTTCCAAAAGCAAATACACTTCCAGCTCCATTTTGAGAGTTCATCTGGTAATTGTCACACTTGATCTCCGCTCCGGTGCCTGAACCCCATCACAGGGGGGGTCATTTGAGTCGACTGAAACTCCTAGGCTCTGCACGTGTCTCTCTCCACTGACCCTCCTCATTCAAGCTACGCCATCGTGAATGGCAAGGTTGGCCACCGCCACTTCAAATTAGTGGTTTATCTTGAGTCCCGGAGAATGGAAGTCCTTTCAGGGGGAAAGGATGATGAATCACATGGCAGGGGACCAGTGGAGCTGTGATTAATGGGACATTACACAACAACAACAGAAAAGCAGGGCCAACTGTGCACGGAGATAACCGGAGGCACCAATCCCGACTCATTGTCTAAGGGGATGTAATTAACTCCCAGCCCCCCCACGGCCCGGACGGCTGACTTCAGCGAGCCCTTCCATTGTGCCGGCAGTAACGACAAGGCTGGGCATTCTTATTCTAAACCCCATCCTATTAAGGACCGCTTTCCACCCATGCCTGGCACTGATAAAATGTCAAAGACTAGGGTATGACAATTTGAAGTCGCTCGATTTGAAGCAACCGCTGATTCATTCAATTTCCCTCTTTCCCAAGGAAGATAATGGGAGAGAAGACTGAACGTTGGCTTATGATATATGAGCTTCTTCCTTTCTTCAAATATTGTAATGCAAAAAGGGCTCCCCGATGATCTCTTGTAAAACATTCTTTTGGGTAAAGAGAAAAAAAGTTTTCAGGAAATGGAGCATTACTATAGCGACGATGAAAATTTTTCTATTTATTTATTTTTCCTTATTATCACCTCATAGGACAACTTAGTTTGTCCATGGAAGTGGATTCTCTCAGTCATTGGAAATGGGCAATTGTTTTGTTTATTAGAAGGAGTTGTTGGCTTGGGCTTGGATACTTGTGAAAGTATAATGGATTCAGAAATTACCCTGCACATTTTAAATACAGAAAATCAGTATTGTAGATATTTTCATCCAATGGAATATTGTCCACATTCTTCAGTTAGCAACGTTGGAATGAGAATCTGCCGTTAAAAATGCTTGCCATCTCTGTGCAAAATTTGGAAGCTTTCCAGATATTTGATACCTGTTCCATTTTATGTTTTTGGAATTGTTCTGTATGCCCACAGGCAAATGGGGTGGTGAGAATGTCCTCCAAATTTCTGAGATATGATCTATTTGGAATATCAACATTGTTCCCAACTATCAGGTGTGTTTTTCTCTTCCTGATTTTGATATCATAATAATGTCATAATTTATAGTGTACTTATCCTTTACAAAGACTGACCCACTTGATTTCACCAGGGTAAAGGTTGCAAAGAAGAGGTATGATGTGAATGAAGAAACACAGACTTGGGGGTCACCTCTCTAGGCGGGACTTTCAGCTCACTTAATTATTTATACGAATATTAGGTAACTTATTTTTCTTTCTCTGAATCTTATTTTTCTTGCCCACTGAAAGCATTTAATGTCTTTCTTTCTAGTATCCCACCCTCTTATTTACTGAAAGTATTATCTTTTATTTATCCTTGTGATTCCCAAGGAAGGAGGTCATGAAGCCTTAATGAAGAACTTACCAGGATTCAGGCTCTTCTGTAGCTCACTTCAGATACATTAGGTTACTCAGAAGGTAATGCCTCAATATTTGCAAGTAAGGCAAACAAATATTGGTAATATTAAATAAACAGTCTGAGATAATAAAGTACCCAGGCCAATAGGCTTAAGTTTGAAACCAAAAGCTCTGTTATGACTTTGACTAAATGTAGTTTTAAATCCTAGCTCTAGAAGTCATCTCTCTCCCTCTCTCTTTCTCTCTCTCTCTCTCTCTCTCTCTCTGCACACACACACACACACACACACACACACACACACAAACACACATACCCTCAGAGACCTAGCCTTTCCCCCAGATAATCAGCAACCCCTGAGGCAGCAGAAGACAGCAGCCCAGACCTGACTCATGGTCACACTGTCCAGGCAAAGACAATAGTTACACTGACCTTATTGATATTTTAATCTCTGAGCCTTAATGTGGAACAATACCCTGGCTACCTTCCCATGAGACGAGACAGAGAGACCCCTGAGTAGACCTCATAGCTGTCCCCAATACTTATAGAAATGATTTATTACCCTTCCCTCACCTCCAACCAATCACCTCCTAGCAAGACCCCCACCGCCTAGCCCACGGTGCCTTGTGAGTTTGCCCTATATAATCTGTGTCTTACTTACCATCCAGGACTCAGTTTGTTTAGAGCACAAGCTGCCAGTCCCTGTAACGGCCCGTTCAATAGTAAACAGTGTTTGATTTGTATCCTGCAAATTCTTGCTTGTCCATTTCATTGTGCCAGTGTGCAGAGGCAGGTGAACCCAAGAAAGAACATCGGGGTTCCAGGAACAACCTTAATATACACTTCTCTAAATGAAACATGAAACGCAAGGGTGACATCTGAGACACTGTGGGTGAGTGTCATGTGACCTGCCTCTCCCTCTGGGTGCCATGGCAACTCTTGCAACATGCATAAGGTCCCGCGCGGAAGCTGCTGCCCCAACCACATGTCCAGTCCTCCGGGCTTCGTTCTGCTACAGTCATATCCACTCTTCATTCTTCTTTCCTGGACCCTGGTGCCGTTCTGCTCCTCACCCCACCACCATCAGTCTTGCTCCTCATTCTTCAACTTCCATACACACTTGGTTCTTTGCTCCCGATAATGACCACCATCCATCCCCCAGCTACCACTTTTAGTCATACAGGCTATTCTGGACTTCACTAAACTCCCCACATCAAGGACTGCTTTAGACAGACAGCTTTCCAGACTTGCCTTTTCCACAATCCTCTTATTATTTCTTCTTTTGGTAAGACTCTTACTTCAAGCCTCTTGGTCATGCAGAAAAGCAGTGTCAAAGAAAGATTGTTCAATGGCAGTTGTTGAAACACAGGAAGGACCACTTGGTTCAAGTGGATTTAAGGGAGGGACCATCACAATAGTTATGGGAACCTCTGGATGGGATCTCGCAGTGAGGGAGAAAGATGGGACTCAACCCTGAAGAGAGCCTGGGCACGTGGGGATCACCGCGGCCAAGGAGTAGGGTGTGGGTCAGTGGACAGAACATTAGTAAAAGGAAGCATCAGCAGTAAGTGGCGTTTTGGCTAAACCAACCTAATGGGATTCTTGCTGAACGCAGGCCAGGATGATCAGCTATCACCTGAGCGATGATGGAGATGAGAAACCTGATTAGATATGAGAGTGATCAGATATTGAAGGTGGGGGTTCTAGTTAAACTGACAAATCAGGATTCTTGTTAAAGTGGGACAATGCAAAGAGAAACTTGAAGGGCCAAAAGTCAAGCTGATTGAAGAAGAGTTCAGGGGAGCCTGAGCAGAGTTTGGTCAATGCAGGAATCTTTGTCATTAGACAGATAAAAAAATTGTGTGAAGCACACAGTGGCTTGCCTCAGGTCACAGTTCAGTATGGAATGTGTGGTCTACTGTTGCCCGGTCTATTGCCATTGCCACTAGACCACTGGTTTTTAATAGGGGGCGATCTTACCCCTCAGAGAATATTTGTTTGGTATCTAGCAAGGCAGAGATCAAAGATGCTGTTAAACATTCTAAAATGCTCAGGATCCCTTCTCTGCAAACAAAGCCTTTTCTAGTCCCTGAGGTCAGCCGTGCCATGGTTGAGAAATCCTACCCTGGACTTAAATACTGAGTCATACCGAAGCAGGAAGAAGTCTCCCTCAAGAGATTTGACTGCTTTTTCTGCCCGTGAAAACAACTTCGGAGAGCCATGATTGAAAATACAAGCCACGAGTCTGGGGTTCTGTTCACACGGCTTCCGTTGATTTACTTTATGGCTCCCTGTTCATCACTTCACTTTCCACAGCACACATTTGCTGAGAAGTCTTCGTGTGGAACTCTAAAAAGAGCGTTAGGAAGCAGGGCTTTCCATATCAGCACCGACCATTTGCATACCAGCAAACAGCATTTATTCACCTTGGTGTTCATTTGACCTTTGCAGGTACAAGGAAAAAAATAAATTCTCCAATTTCCCATTTATGTTATGGCTATAACATCCACCAAGACAGTATCAAGGTGCTACCAGTGCTATTGGCCAACTATTAAATAATGCTGTGCGAATTAATAATGTATAATAATCAAGTGCTACCCTTTATCACCATTGTATTTATATTCTTTTATTAATCTTTCTTTTGATTGTTTAAAAATTTTTTTCTCTCTGCTAAGCACCTGGCCCCAAATGCTATGCTTAGTATTAGGCCAATTTCAGTTACTCTCTCTTACTTCTTTCAAGTTTATTTTTCTTGTCTTTTCCAAGTCCTAGTTCTTTTTTATCTGAATCTTAGGCTGATATTCTCTGCTGTTTCTTTCATCTCCTTTTCAATTAGTCTCTTTTTCCTCCCTTTCCACTAAATGTGTTCTCCTGCCTTAAAAAAAGTGTCCCCAGAGCACTGGTAAAAGAATAGAGGGAAATGAAAAAGCACAGATGATTGTTCATCTTGAAGCTACTTCCTTCTATTCTTTTCAGCAAAATGACTGATTACATGCCAAGGACTAGACACCCGTGATGTTGCCTTGACAGCCCATGCCTTGGTGAAGGAGGAAGATCTGCAGAACCCTTTCTCCCCAGGGTTTAGAGTGTGGCCCATGAGGCCCCTCCACAGGGAGTACCTTTGAGGTTCAGTTGACCATCTACCCACTTCTAGACTCCTCGCTGCCTTCAGAACGGACTACTGAAGATTTAGCTCTGATTTCTTTATCCTTATCATTTATATCCTGGATCCAGATGCTCTGAGACGTTTGGCATTTCCTGAATGCACCATGCTGGTTTCCTGTTTTTATGTCTTGACACCCAAAGTTCTCTGGTAGGACTTCCTTTTCCTGGCTCTCTGCCTAGATCATTTCTGTTCATTCTTAAATACTTGGCTCAGAATAGTCCCCTCTTCCCAGTCCATCTTCACCTAGGCAGGCAGCCTCCTTCATGCCTCCAAGTGCTAGGTACTCACCTCATTCACTTACCTGGATGCATTTGTCTGTTCTTTTGTTCTCCTTACCATGTTACAAACTTTTAGTTGGGGGCTGGAGCTGTGACTGTCACCTTTTATATCTAGCACCAGTGATATGGTTTTGAAAAGGAGGTGAACAATGAATAGCCGCTGATCGAATAATGGATAAAAAAGAAATGGGTAAAAAAAATTACCAAGAAAAAGTGAGGCCCAAATGGAATGTACTCTTAGCATACAAATATTGCAGCATCGGAAAGAAGCAATATTAGTTTGTTACCAGATGCCTTTGAGTTCATGGCAAAGAAATAATACACCAACTAGCTAGTGTATTTTTTATTTTTTTCATTTCTAACACTTAGACATATAATAGATTATCAGCTTTTTGGTTAAATAGAAACATTTTTAACATATTTCATTACTGTTATTAAATATGGATTTTCTAGAGTGAATTAGAACTTAAAATCAACATATGTACAAATACAATTTATTTATTTCATACACTGGAGTTGGTTCTATGCTTTGTTCTTCCTTGCTAATGTTGTTCCAAAGTATTTTACTTGAGTTGATTTTACCCAACCTTGGATAATATTAAAGGAAAAAGTTAGTTCTCTAGTTACTTTCAAGTAACAGAAAATAGTCCATTTTCCAAAATATTTAAAAGCAGTCCCATGTAATAATAATAGCAGCCAATTTTAGAAGCTCCTTTTTTAAAGTATATTTTATTAATTATGTTGTTACAGTAGTTCAATATTTTCCCCTTTGCTCCCTTCTGCCCAGTACCCTCTTTCCCTCCAGCAATCCCACCCCCCTTAGTTCATGTCCATGGGTCGTGCATGTAAGTTCTTTGGCTTCACCCTTTCCTATGTTATTCTTAACTTCCCCCTGTCTATTTTGTACCAACTGATTATGCTTCTTAGTCCCTGCACCATTTCCCCATTTCTCCCCCTCTCCTCTTCTCCCTCCCAGCTGATAACCCTCCAAATGATCCCTATACCTATGATTCTCTTCCTATTCTGGTTTGCTTAGTTGGATTTTGTTTTTATTTCTTAGATTCATTTCTTGATAGTTGTGAGCTTGTTGTCATTTTAGTGTTCATAGTGTTGATCTTCTTTTTCTTAAATAAGTCCCTTTAACATTTCATATAATAATAGCTTGGTGATGATGAACCCCTTTAGCTTCGCCTTGTCTGGGAAGGACTTTATCTGCCCTTCCATTCCAAATGATAGCTTTGCTGGATAGAGTAATCCTGGTTGTAGGTCCTTGCTTTTCATCACACTTAATACTGCTTGCCAGTCCCTTCCTGCCTGCAAAGTGTCCTCTAAGAAATCAGCTGATAGTCCTATAGGCAGCCCCCTGTAGGCAACTCTCCGCCTCCCTCCTGCTGCCCCCAGGACTCTCTCTTTATCTTTCACCTTTGACATGTCAGTCATGATGCATCCTGGTGTGGTCCCCTCTGGATCCCGCTTGCCCAGGACCCTCTGTGCTTCCCGGATCTGTATGTCCATCTCCTTCGCAAAATTTGGGAAGTTTTCCTCATTTTTCTTAATTCTTACTTCCTCATTCTGCACTGGTTGACTGTTTTTTTCTTCCTTATGTTCCAAGTCATTGATTTGAACCCCAGTTTTCTTCCCTTCACCATTGGTTTTGTGTGGATTTTCCTTAGTTTCACTTAGCATAGCCTTCACTTCTTTTCTTATGCATTTGCCGTACTCAAGCATATCTGTCAAGCTTGTGAGCATCTTTATCACTGGTGTTTTGAATTCTGCATCTGTTAGGTTGTCTACCTCCTCATCTGTGAGGTTGGCTATCTCCTCATCGCTTAGTTCTCCCACTGGAACCTTGATCTGTTTCCCCTTTTGGGCTGTACTTCTCTGTCTCCTCATTCTGACAGGCTCCTGTGTTTGTTTGCCTCCGCGTCCCAGGTAGAGCTGTCTCACCTGTTACATTGTAAGGGGCAGAGCCTTAGGGATTCGTCAGTACAGGGTGACCTGTTTCACCACGTTGTAGCTCTGTATGTGGGGGAGGGGTCTGAGAGGGAACAATGCCGATGGCCCTGCACTCACCCCTTTTCCAGGCACTTCTCCCACTTTTGTATGGGACTGGAGCCCCTCTACCTTCTGCTCTGGCCGTCGTTCCCAGAGTGGGTGGGTCCGCGGTTGCTCTAGGACCATGGGGGCCCTTTAAACAAGCGGACTCTGCTGAGAGACTGACAGTTTCTGCCTCCACCCCAACCCCCACTGGTCTGCACAGTCAGAAGCAATGAGGCTTGATTTTCCCTGGTGTTGGGACCATGAGCTTCGAGGTTCAGTGAGGAGCTGGGAACACTCCCCAGGTGTCCCTCCTGACTTTTTAAAATACGTGACTGTGCTTTCTGCTGGCCTGCTGGCCTGCCACTGCCACCGCTACTGCCTCCACTGCTGCCGCCACCACACTGCATCCTCCCCGCCCTGGCTCCGCCCCTCCTACCTGTCTGGATGAGTATTTCTTCTTTATATCTTTGTTTGTTGGACTTCCATGCAGTTTGATTTTCTAGAACTTCTGGTTGTTTCTAGTTTTGCGGTAGTTGTAGTCCTTCTTAGTTATGGCAGGCGATGCACAGCATGTCTGTCTATGCCTTCATCTTGGGCTAGAGGTGTTTTTTTATTTTTTTTTAAACTCCTTCTTCTTAATGCTTTGGACTGACTCAAACCAGGAGCACTTGGAGGGGGCAGGGACTATGGTTTGTTCCTCTTTTTAACTGCTTTTATGTTTTTTGATTATCTGTGCTAAGTAATAAGGTAAAGGAAGAGAGTTAAGAAAAAGTTTCATGATTTTTGAAGTTTCAATTTGACCCAAATGTTCTCCCTATGTAGCTAATTCCTTTTATTTTAATGTTGTGTTTTATTTGGGATGGGTTGGTCATGTGCAATGTCCATGTAGCTTTTATCAATTCTGCTTTTCTGGGTCTAGGTAATGAGTCGTTTTCAGTCCCTTACACTTAACTCTCAACCCATCATTTTCCTTATCCTTCCCATCCTTGTGCTCACCTTGACCCTCCAGGCTGCCCTCTGGGGTGAACTCATTGGGCCCCTCTATCCTTCTCCCTTCCACAGGATCCACAGTAGGCCTAACTGGAAGTCCTTTTTTAGACTCTCTGATCACTATTTTCAGGGTAGCTCATGTCTCTCCTTTGCCACTAGCAGAAAGAGCCTCTCAAAGCAAGTGTGAGATGCTATTTGCGATGTTCCTCACCCCCTGACATGCACATCAAATCTTCTAAATGGTCACCCTGGTTTGAGTAACAAAAGTACTTCTAAATCTACTCTTTTGTATTGGTATCAATTGATGAGCCATGGCCTTATGATGATTAATTTCTTATTTAAAAATTTTTAATTGAATTTATTGGGGTGACACTGGTTATTACATATATAGGTTCAAGTGTACCGTTCTATGATACACCATCTGTATATTGTATGGTGTGTTTACCACCCCAAATCCTGTCTCCTTTTGTCATCATTTATCTCCCCTACACCCTCTTCTACCTGTCCCACTCCCTTTGCTTCTGGTAATCACCATACTGTTGTCTGCATCTGTAAGGTTTTGTTTGTTTAATTCCTTCATCGAATTCATCCAGCCCCACAGCACCTGTCCCCTCCGACAGTTGTCAGTCTGCTCTCTGTATCTATGAGTTTGTTTCTGTTTTATTTTTGTTTTTATTAGAGTCCCCATATAAGTAAAATCTTAAGATAATCTTGTTGTCGTAAGTCATTGATACTTGCCCTTTGCTGCAAAGGTATGTCTCTGCTTCCTTAATCCTACCACTGAGATGATCAGGTGGAAACAGACCATTCTTTTCTTGTGATCAGAGAAGAGCATATTTTATATTTTCAGTGGCACCAATGTAAAATTATAGAACACAATATTTCTAATTTTAGACTTTTAGCTTCACAGAATCGCCTGTGTTATCAGAGTGGTTGATAATGCCTAGCAAGCAGCAACATTTTTCATCAGTGTTGATGCAGACCATTGGTTACCTTCTTCTGTGTAACAAACTCTCTTAAAACATATGGCTAAAGAAAACAGCCATCTATTTGGCATACACTTCTGCAGATTGGCAATGTTGGCCTGGGCTTGGCTGGGCGATTCTTCTGTTAGGCATGCTCATGCAGCTGGGATAAGCTTCATCTTTTTCTAGGGCATCTCAGTGAAATGGCTCATTTCTGCTCTTTGTGACATTGCGTTCTCTGGCACACCAGACTGGGTTCTTCGCATGCTGGTAACGAGGAATCCAAGAGAAAGCAGGAAATGTAGCTGCATGCAAGTCCCCTAAAGACAAGGTTCAAAACTGGCACATTTCCCTTCCTACTGCATGCTCTTCCCAAAGCAAGTCATGAAGCTAACCTAGGTTTTAGAGGAGAGCAGAAATTGTGATAAGACATAAATGCAGATAAGGGAATCTTTGCAGCCATTTTGTAAACAATCTACTACAGACTGTCACGTATTAAGATCTCTCTTTTTGAAATTTAATTTAGGGTGACATTTGTTAATAAGATTATATAGGTTTCACGTGTGCAATTCTGTGATACATCATCTACATATTGCATTGTGTCTTTACCACCCAAAGTCAAAATTTCTTTTGTCACTCTTTATTTGCTCTCTCCCCCATTCCATCTAGTAATTACCATAGATACCTCTCCTTATCCTGTCAAGGTGTCCATATATCCCTGTATCATTGAACATAAAATGTACTAGTCAGAAATTGCAAACGGGAAAGCAATGTTCCTACATATAAAATACAAAACTCACTCATATCTGAGGCCTCATTTAATGAAATAATAAGGTCAAAGTTCAGATGGGGAGAAAATCTAACTATCTTCATGGTTGTGTGTTTGTGCATTTTGTGAGTCCAGTTTTGAGTTAATTCAGTCTTGAGTTATTTTTATGGTTATTATATGGTTAAAATTGGATAATTTTCTTTCAAATATCAAATTACAAAATTGCCTTTATTTGTTCTGAGAAAATGTTCGACATAGTGTAACAAGCAAATAATCAGATGTAAACGTTTCTATGGGGTTTAGCAATGGGAATGTGATGTGCCTGTAAGTTATCTTTTTCTGTTGTTCCCTATAAATCTTAGATCAGAAAATCTCCAAAGACACAAATTTACATTTATTTCCCTAGATTCGTTTGTTAGAGATGATTTCTATATGCATTTTACATGCACCAAGTTCATCTACAATAATCCATCACCAATAAACCACTTACTAGAAATATTTCTGTGCTTTAGTTATTGCATTATTAACTGGCAGAACATTGTAAACATGGTTTATAAATTATTTACAAAGTGTGTCTACTGGGAAGGAAGAAATATGAATGCAGGTAATGCAAAAATATGTATGAGCTGCAGATAGTGCAGGTCACCATTTGGAAAATATCTGTTTGAAATGTCCAGTTGCTACCATTTTACTAGACACAAATAACTGGAGCTTTCACTGAATTGTAGAAATAACTCTTAGAATTCAAATCATGGTAGAATATTGACAAGTAATACAAAATTCATAAGTACATTGCTTGTTATTTTTTCTACCAAATTAGGAAAGATTTTTAAGTGACAACTGAACAGATACAGTGTTATAATATGTGCATGTTTATGCAACAAGTGATGGGAAAATAAAGAATCATAATCTATAAATACAGACAAAATCCCTAAGAATACTCTTGATATTTTGTTTTGGTTAAGGGATCACACACAGGTAAAGAGGACCAATCTCCTCTACTTGGGTTCTGAATGAACTTAGAAGAACGGCAATGATTCGATGGCTGGGGACAAGGTATTACCTTCATTGCCATCAAAGGCTAAGTTAAACACGTAGTTTATATGTCTAAGCATTGAGGCTTTTTAATACTTGCTGTTTTAAAGTTCAGAATCAAGCAATCTTATCAAATCAGTCATGGCCAATAGCCAAAGCTTCTTCCTGTGAAATCAGAGAAGACGACAAGAATTTATATCAATCTAGGGCACCATCATCATATAAAAGTTAACTCAACTATGAAGCAAGCTCAAAAGTATGAGGCATAGACACTGATCTGACACCGGCAGATGTGCCCTGAAACAAGCCTTCATTGAATGAGACAGTCCCCCAGCAGAAGCTGGGAAAAGACAAAGGAGTGGAGGGGGGATATGTCAGACAATAGCATATAGACCTTACAATGTTGAATCTGGTGTAACTTCAAGCAAAACCAGCCAGAATAGGTGGCTGGACAGTAGCAGGTGAGGAGAGAAGCTATCTGAGAGGGGAAATTTTGTTTTTAATTTGTATTGAATTTATTGGAGTGGCATTAATTAATACAATTATATAAGTTTCTGGTGTACAATTCTATAATACATCACCTGTATATTGCATTGTATGTTCCACTGTGGAAACCAGTATGGAGTTTCATCAAAAAATTAAAAATTGAACTGCTGTATGACTCAGCGATTCCACTTCTGAGAATATATCTGAAGAAACATGAACACTAATTCAAAAGAACATAGGCACCTCCATATTCATTGCATCATTATTTATGATAGCTGATATTTGGAAGCAGCCCAAGTACCCATCAGTACATGAGTTGATTAAAAAAATGCTAGGCTACATTTACACAATGGAATACTACGTGGCCATAAAAAGAAGGCACTCTTACCTTTTGCAATAGCTTGAATGTACCTGGAGAGTATTATGCTAAGTGAAATAAGCTAGTCAGGGACAGAGAAGTACCATACGATTTGAGTAATATGTAGAATCTAATGAACAAAATAAACAAACAATAGGAACAGATTTATAGATATGGAGAACAGGCTGACAGCTGTCAGAGGGATGGGGTTTGTAATTCATGTATTATTCTTCCAACTAACACTTATAAGGAATGCTCCTTGTGTCATTGAGAGCCAGTCTGGGGTGTTTGGTAGGGACCTGCTCTTTCCTCTTATCTCCAAATTGCCCTGTAGACCATCCAGGCAGTTGCCACTTAACAGGACTTTATTGGACTCTATACATTTGCATATTTATTAGAAGTAGAATTTTGGCCAAGGAAGGGATGTGGTTAATTCCTTGAAAATGGGGACTGTGGCTTGCTTATCTTTGCAGGAAACAGCAAGGTCTTTTGCACATAATATGGACCCGGACTTACGTGTTAGAATGTTTAGTTGAGTTTTGTTTAAGACATAGTGTGCTTTCTTAGGAAAATGACAAATGATTTTTGTCCCTTACCAAACGTGTTCAATAGAGAAGCACACCGTCTAATGGTGAAGAGCAGGACTGGGCAGACTAGGGTGTGTGGCTCAGGGTGAGGAAGGACAAACAACTGATAGTTGCTGACAGCTTCCTGTGTCCCGGGCCCTCGATGGTGTTGGGGTTCGTACTGTTTCTCTGTCCTTGGCTGGTACACCCTTTGTTTGGCCACATTCGATGCACCCTTTGGACATTTTCACTCATTTAGCTCATGTTTCTAAGCTCCTGCTCTCCGCCAGATCCAGGGTCTCAGGCTTTTTGTGACCCAGCCCTTGGTTTTCTCTCCACCTTCATTCTCTGACTTTTTGCTGATTGCAACTGATCAGCCACCCAGATCTTCAGTTTCTTTCTCCAAAGCACCAAACTGTCGCCTGTGTTAGGACCTTCTCCATGCAGTTTTCTCTTCTTGGAAGGTTAACAAATAGCAATTGGCAGGGATATTTGCTTCCTCATCTTTAGACTTAAGTTGAAATGTCACTTCACATCAACTCCCGTTCCTATTTGTCATAGTCACTAACTTACTGACTTCATCAATCTTACTGAGCAAATATTTCTCATCTGTAAGTTTAATTGTTTATTACTAGTATTCATTTGCACCACCCCACTCCCCGAAAGGTAAGCACTATGAGAGCAGGGGATGTGGAAGGCTTGGTGATGATTTTACACAAGCCATTGTCCTTGGAACACAGTGGAAGTCAATGCATATTTGATTACTAAGTGACTTCCTGAGTGGGTGACTGCAAGACACTAGAGATGCAGACCACGCTACCAGAACATCATAATCTTTTGTGGACTGAGTTATGAGAAAAGGAGCTACAAAGAGCTAATGCTCCGAGAGAAGCCATGGAGTCATGGGTGCCCCCTAGAAGGGTCCACAACCCAGAGCCTGGAAGTCAGAGGTCAGGCTAGCCCAAAGTTGACTTCAAAAGACAGAGCCAGACCTGAGTTTTAAAGGAATACAGGATGAACAGATGATGATGCATTTCACAGTCAAATGTTACAGGCATTGCTATAAACTGAATTGTGTCTTCTGATTTTTATGTCAAAGTTCTGACTCTTGGTGTAACTGTATTTAGAATTAGAGCCCTTAGGAGGTCATTAAGGTTACATGAGGTCATAAGGATGGGGCCTTAATTCTACTGGATTTGTGGATCTGGAAGAAAAGAGGTAGAGAGATGTCTCTCTCATTCTCTGCCTGTTCAGAGGAAAGGCAATGTGAGGACAAAATGACCCTCTGCAGGTAAGAAAGAGAGTTCTCATCAGAAAGACTTTGCTCTGGTACTTCCCACCTCCAGGACCCTGAGAAATAATTTCTGTTTAAGCCACCAGACCTGTGGCATTTTGATATGCCTGCCCAAGCTGACTAGCACACTTATAAATGGAATATACTTCTTAATTAGATTTTTTTCATTAAAATTTCTCCATCCATGATGAACCTGAACAAACCTCCTTTTTTTAATCCACTTCTCTTAACTTTCTATTTATTGCTCCTGAGAGTTTAATCATTTCTCTCATACATTATTGCATTCTGAGTTGCTTCAAATATGATTTGGAAATAATTAGGTTATTTATAAATAAGTAAATAATGACAAACTTTTCCTGGTCCTAAATGCTAGTAGTCAGCAATTTATACTCTTTTTAAAGCATTTTTAGCAAAAAAATTAGCATACTTAATCAAATATTTATTGATTGCTGCTTCTTTGTCTTCGGTTTCCTTCCTGCCTCTGGTCATATTAATCATATATCTTTAGACATGTTGTAGTGCTCATTTATTTTAATTGTGAGATTGGATGAGGTTTTGGTTAGTTCACCTTTTTGTACTACACCTGCTGCTTTATGGCTACTTAATAATTAGTATTAGTATTGTCTGTCTTCTAAGTCTAAGTCATTGTTCATTAATTCCCAGAGGTTTATCAGAATGCCAAAATGCCAGAAGGCCAGATTTCCCAAGCGGGAGTTGGGAGGTCTGCTTTTCGGTGGTGTGCTCAGGAGGTAAAAGCAGTATCCTTTTTTCATGTGCTTCAAAAGTGTCAGCATATTGTACAATCCCTTTTATAGAGGAAGCTGAGAATTATAACATTGGGTCAGGTCTTTGGTTCAACCAGCAATGCGGTAACAGAAGAAAAAAGGGACTTTCCATACATGCTATCATTTCTTCAGTATAATTTTTATTTTATTATATATATATATTTTTCAATTTTTAGGAACACTACTTCTTGAGTGGACAGGATACAGATTTTTAGGTGAAAAGGGTAAATTACCAGTTCACCTCGCATAGGTTACTTAATCATGACACACCTTATTTTCCACACAACTTTCCTTCATTCTGACTTTCAGTAACTACTGCTTTTGGGGGGTCCTGAAACAGCCCTTGTGGTTCCCCTATACCTTTTTAAATATATAATCTTCTTGAAAATAAAATTTCAAATTATACTGTTTCGAGTGTATCATCTGTTTTCTGTTGGTATCTGACTGATACAAAACCATCAGAGAAGGTTTTATTAGAGGTGACCTTAGGCTGAGACCAGTGTGTTAAGAAGAAGATAACTCTGTGAAAATATTTGAAAGAACACTCCAGAGAGAAAGAAGAATGAGGACAAGCATTCTGGGGGCAGGAACAAATATGACGTTTGAAGAGTAGGAATAAGTTCAATGATACTAGAACATTGAGTGATAAAGAGAATTTGAAAGAAGGTCAGAAACATAGGTGATGACGTATCATCCAGAGTAGACAAGGTTAAAGTCTTTAAAGTGTTTTCAACAGAGGAGTAAAGCAATGAGATGAGTTCTTTTTATAGAAGAGTCTAGCGTGGGCTGAATGAGAGCCCCCTAAAAGCTTTGTCCACGTCAATTCCCTGGATCCTAGGAGTATGACCTTATCCGGAAAAAGTGACTTTGCAGTTGTAATTACATCAAAGATTTTGAGGTGAGTTTATTGAGGAGGACCCTAATCCGATGACAATGTCTTTATAAGAGAGTTGTAGAGGGAGATTTGAGGCACACAGAGAAGGCAGGAGCATGAGAGGTGAGATGAAGTAGTGACTGAGATGATGGGCCATAGATAGGGAAGCCAAAGATTGTCTGTGGACACCAGAAGCTGGAAGATGCAAGGAGAGAGAGGTTCTCCTCTAGAGCCTCCCTAGGGACCATGACCTCACTGAACCCTTGAATTCAGAATCTTGGCCTACAGAAAGCTAAGAAAATGAATCTGTAATATTTTTAAGCCACCCCATTGGTGGCAATTGATTAGAGCAGTCTCAGGAAGTTAATACAACATCTAACAAACCTCCACTTGACTCACTCCACAGATTAATCATGCCTTTGTTTCACCACTGGTTTCTCTTTGTTGTTCCCAAGAATCTTTTGCTCCCAATATTTAATATGGATATTGATACTGTAACCGAATCAAAATTGGGCTGCCAGACACAATGAAAGCCAAACCCACGAGACAGGTGCTGGTGAAAAGGAAAGAGGTTTATTCAAGTGCTGGCCACCTGAGAAGATAAGGAGACTTGTCCCAAAGCCTTTCTTAACATCTTTGTGCAGGCAGAAGTTTTTATAGGAGGGGAGAGGTAAAGCAGAACAAAAGGATCAGAGGGAGGGCTTGTGGACATGTAGCAGTGTCCTTGCTGGCTCTGATGTGAATTTTCATGGTCAGACATCCTTGAACTGGCCATCTGGTTGAATTTCTGGGTTTAGTATCCTTGAGGGCAGGCTGTTTCTTAGGTTCACACAGGAATTGAAACTGCTGATTGTAGTAAGTTCTACTAAAAGCAAGTTTTAACATGTAACTTTTAGACTTCTGGCCAAGACAGAGGTGTAGGTAGACATGCTTTGTCTCCCTCCACAACCGTAAGGAGAAATACAACTACCTCAAAAGTAAAAACAATCAGAAGCGCCAGAAAATCAAACTGCATGGAAATCCAACAAACAAAGATGTAAAGAAATAATACTCATCCAGACAGGTGGGCGGGGCGGAGCTTGGGATGGAGAGGACATGGTGTGGCAGCGGTGGTGATGGTGGCAGTAAGGTGGTGGCAATAAGGCATGGCTGTGGTTGGCCAGCAGAAAGTGTAGTCACACATTATCAAAGTTAGGAGGGACACCTGAGGAACGATCCCAGCTCTAGACCAGACCATGTAGCTCACAGTTCCAGGGAAAATGAAGCCTCATTGCTTCTGAATGTGAAAACCAGTGGGGGCTCGGGTGGCGGAAGGAACTGCCAGTCTCTCAGAAGAGTCTGTTTAGATGCTCAGTCCTAGAACACCCACAAACCCACCCAATCTGGGAACCACACCAGAGCAACAGCAAGAAGGGCACCAATCCCATACGAGAAGTGGGAGAAGTGCCTGGAAAAGGGGCAAGTGCTGGGCCAGTGGCATTGTTTCCTCTCAGACCCCTCCCCCGCATATAGCACCACAATGTGGTGAAATAGGTTGCCCTATACTGACGAATTCCTAAGGCTCATCCCCTTATAATGTAGTAGGTGTGACAGCTCTAACTAAGCCACAGAGGCAAACACAGAAGCCTTTCAAGTTGAGTTGAGGAGACAGAGAAGTATGGCCCAAAAGGAGGAGCAGATCAAGGTGCCAGTGGGAGAACTAAGCGATGAGGAGATGGCCAACCTAATAGATGCAGAGTTCAAAATACTAATGATAATGATTCTCACAGGCTTGATAGACACGATTGAGTATGGCAAATGCATAATGGAAAAAGTGAGGGTTATACTAAGCAAAATGAAGGAAAGTCCACACAAAACCAATGGTGAAGGGCAGGAAGTCAGGTTTCAAATCAACAATTTGGAACGTAAGGAGGAAATAAACAGTCGACCAAGACAGAATAAAGAAAGAAGAATTGAAAAAAAATGAGAAGCTTAGAAACCTCTGGGGCAACTTTAAATGTGCCAACATCTGAATCATAGGGGTGCCAGAAAGGAAGAGGAAGAGCAAGAAATTGAAAATTTATGTGAAAACATAATGAAGGAAAACTTCCCTAATTTGGCTAAGGAAACAGACATACAAGTCCAGGAAGGACAGAGAGTCCCAAATAAGCGAGTCCCAAAGAGGACCACACCAAGACACATAATTAAAATGCTAAAGATTTAAGATAAAGAGAGAATCTTAAAAGCAGCAAGAGAAAATAAGAGTTACCTACAAAGGAGTTCCCATAAGACTATTAGCTGATTTCTCAAAAGAAACTTTGTAGGCAAGAAGGGACTGGCAAGGAGTATTCAAAGTGATGAAAAGCAAGGACCTACAACCAAGATTACTCTATCATTTAAAATGGAAGGGCAGATAAAGTACTTCCTAGACAAAGTAAAGCTAAAGGAGTTCATCATCACCAAGCTATTATTACATGAAATGTTAAAGGGACTCATTTAAGAAAAAGAAGACAATAAAAACTATGAGCGACAAAAGGACAACAAACTCACAACTATCAACAACAGAATCTAAAAATTAAAAACAAAAACAAAGCAAACAACAAGAACAGGAACAGAATCATAGGTATGGAGATCATTTGGAGAGTTATCAGCTGAGAGGGGGAAGGGGGAGAAATGGGGAAATGGTGCAGGGACTAAGAAGCATAATTGGTAGGTACAAAATAGACAGAGGGATGTTAAGAATAATATAGGAAAGGGTGAAGCCAAAGAACTTACATGCATGACCCATGGACATGAACTAAGTTGGGGTGGGACTGCTGGAGGGAAGGGGGTTACTGGGCAGAGGGGAGCAAAGAGGAAAAAATTGGGACAGCTGTAGTAACATAATCAATAAAATAAACTTTAAAAATGTTTTAGATTTGAGAGAAAAAAACAGATTAGAATAATAAGCTTTAACATTTACTTAGATTAATATGGATAGTTTTCTGTAAGTATTCATTCCCTGCTACAATACCAATGTTTAGTTGTATTTATCTCCCACCTGTTATAGCAAGTCTACCTGTTTTAATAATTATTTAATTATGCAATTCAGTGTTATGCAAAAATGGAATATGCATACACATAATGACTTGCTTAAAATATGAGTAGAGTTGCAAATATACTGAAAAGTCATATAGAGTTACTATGTTGAAATATCACACTGGACTTTCTGAAGGGAGAGAAGAAGATCAATGTGGTCAAGAGAGGAGTAGGGCCATAAAGGGCATATCAACAGATAACAGATGAAAGGTTTCCAAAAAGAGATAGATAGTTGTTGACTCCGGCATAAGAATAAATGGGCATGTCACCTGAGAAAAGCAATGGCCTTCTTCTAGGCTCTGTCTTACATGCATCCACCAGGGGTAATTCTGGCGCCAGGGTCTAGATGTATATCCAAGATCCTATCATGTGGACCAGGGGCACATTGTTGTACTTTGTGTCAATTTCTCTAAAAATTTCCTGTTAGATTAACCAGAGCTTCTGGAAATCAGGCTAACAAACTCTTAGTCTTTGACTTTATCCAGGAGAATTCCAGGAAATGAACAAACCTATTAATCAAAAATAGAGCTATTGGCAAAATATAAAATAACTACAAGAACAAATATCTAAGAATAAACATTTTTTTGAAAAGTAACCTAAATATTTTGGAATGACATAAAATGAGAATTGCTTACATAATATAAATTATGTATTCATTAGACTATAGAAAAATGTTTTAAAATTTAATTCAATGTTATATACATATTATTTTGGAAGTGTCTTTACATTCTGATTCATTTTAAAGAAACTTAGACTGGAATTTATATTGGAAAGAGGAAGTGGGACTCAAGCAGGAATCTGGACTCCAGGAAAATGCCTTGGGTCTGCAACACAAGACTGGTGAATTTATGCACATTTATAGTTTCAATTGCATTAATAAAAATGCATATGCAAGCTATGTGTCTGTTAGTTATATTGTTAGTGTAAGTAGTTAAATATTAATAAAGGAAAAGAGCAAGGGGAATCAGATATAAGAAGCTTAATTAACTGAGGAGCTGAGTCAGACACTGAGCCTGCTTCACTAGGAAGTGGCATCATTCATAGGCTCCTCAGAAGACTGCTGCGTAGGGACCTAATCCTGAAGTGGCCAGGAAGGATCATTACTGGTCATTACCAAGGAAGGAATAACAACAGCAGGAGAAATTCCTCTGCTGGGCACATGCCCAGTAGAAGCCAAGATGGATGGCACTGAGTGACGTACTGTAGGAGCTAAGATGGTGACCATAGAGGCCTGTCTGTCTATCTAGCCTGGGAAAAGGGCTCTAATTTGATAAGGGGCACAGAACTCCAGTATATCTAGAAAATGTATCGGTTAGGGGGGAAGGGCCAGCAGAATCTTACAAAAGATTTGGAAATTGATTGGTTATTTTGAAAGAGTGCCTGGTCTTTTCTAAGCCAGAGGTAATATAATGCAAACTTAATAAAACTAATCCCCTCCTCTCTAACACACACTCACCTCCTTCATTTGCACATTCTCTCTCCATAGCAACCATGCAGCACTAGGAGCAGTCTGGGGTCTGGCTGCCTGCAGATTCCAAACATAAGCCTGGGTACAGCAGTGCAGCTCCCACTGAGGCGCAGCCAGGAACAGAAGCTAAGCTAGCCATATGGGGACAGGGACGGAACTAAACTAAGCTTTGCTATGGACTGAAGCAATGGCACAGAATTTTTGGACAATGGCTTTTGTCCTTTGGACTTTTTTCACAGCTGAGCAGAAATGAGACACCGGAAACTCAGGGACAGTTCTTTGATTTTGCCACTACAATAAACCTGCCTCCCATATGTGGGTCCATGGAATGTTGTCCATGAAACTCCTTGAAAGGGCTTCATTTCCACCAGCAAAAATATCACTCCTTCTCATGAATAAATCATTTTTGATGAATTTATTAAATCCTAGTTCTTATTAGATTAAGAAAATCTGTCTTCCGTTTGGTGCTGAGAAATCCTGAGCTCACGAACACCTTGAGATTTTCATGTGGAAATGAACCACACATTTCTCATGCCTGCTTCTCCCCCAAACCATCAGCTCCTTCTGTCGTCTGTCTCCAGGGGAAGGACGGCATTTGGCCCCAGCAGTGCTGAAGCCCGGTGCCTTTCCTCCCGCCCGGTGCAGAGTTCTGATGAAAGAACCCTTGGTTTAAAGTGATTCGGGTCTTGGCTGTCTAACTTGTTAGGTAAGTCATTTCCTACTTGCTAGATCACTTCCAGCTTTAAAATGTTTAAAATCAAAGCCAAGGTTAGTGAGCAAGAGGTGTGATTTGGTTAGGAAGTTCTAATTTGAAGGAGATGAGGACAGACTCTTAAACAGCAGGGCGGCATTTCCTGTTTTGCTCACAAGCTGAAAATGAATGTTCGTGTGCCTTGAAGAAATCAAAAATTAAAGAGTGGGTGCGAATAGGCGTCCGTATTTCCCTGCTAAATTCCTGAGACTAAGGATTGCATCTGTTTGTTTAATAAATAAATACAGGTTTGTTGAGTACTACTACTTGTCAGGCACTGTGGAACTAAATGCAAAATCTAATTTTATGTATTCATCCTACATTAGATCCCGAGCAGATCTGGAAATAGCATGGACTCTGAGGTCAGAAAGGCGAGTAAGGGTTTTCCTTCCCAGTCGTAGTCAAAGGCATTGAGCACAGCATGGGTGCCAGACACTGTTAAAAGCTTGGGTTTCTTTTCCATTCCTTACATTTCCACGAGGGAGAAAATGTCACGGCACCATTTTCTCAGACCCCGTAAGGGACAGGGTTTGGATTTGAACCGGGGCAGGCTCCCAGGCTGTGCTCAAACATCTGGTCTCCTTCCTCCAGGGTCTTATTTTCATGATAGCCAGATATGTTTTATATTCAGGTTCTCAGCTTCCTCAAATGTAAGTTGAAAGAGTGAGAAATTTTGTGCTAATTGAAGTTGCTAATTAATGACTTCTCTCTAAACAGAAGCAAATGGAAGAAACGACCTCTGCTTTCACAGACGAGGTAACCGGAGCTCAACACCTGGGCTGAAACAGGCAGTCCGTAAGGGGTCGGGTGGACGGAGGTGTGGTGCGCCGATCTTTATGTACCCGTGGGGGTCAGCCCGATCTTGTGAATGTAGTAACGGCCAATATATGCTTAATAATCCACCTTTGGAAACCGCTGAGTCTCTGTGCCAGGTATTTTGATGTCCTGTACATTCATATGTATTCATATATTCTGAGGTTGGCTCCAAGTTACTTTGTAGTTTTACCACATATATACAAACATGTTGGAAAATATGGCACTTCTAAGTCCATTTTCAGCCACGGTTGACATTTATATTGTCACCATATTGATTTTATCCTTTTAGGTTACAACAGACCTTTGATCTTTTTATTTTAAAAATAAACCTCAGTAACATGAAATCAAAATACAATCTCCATCTACTTAAGAGCAGTGTTCTAGAATTCTAAGGTCTTCTGTGTCTGACCACTTATTCTCATATAAAATCTGTGTCATTATGTTACTGAGCAAAAAGACGTTCACTCATGTGGCACCTTGGTGTAAGACCCAACAGTTAGGCTGAGGAAAACAGGTCTTTATTTACAATATTCCAACCTGGGGAGAGTTGTGAGCACTTCAGCTCAGAGCCCTGTTCTCCCACGGGACCCAGCACTTCCCTTGCTCCTCAAAAGGCTAGAAGCCAAAAGCATGCCCAATAGTCCCCTGTCTCCTTATCTGTCAGCTCTCTCCTTCCAGATTGGGGTACAATTTCATCAGCCTTCTTATAACAGTCCAGCAAAACATGCACCGTATTGTACTGGATCATGGTGAAGTCCAGGTTCTAACAGAGTCCCTTCTGCCTGTCCCAAGGTCCAAAACTTCAAAGTCCAGGCTTTGGAGTCCGCTGAAGTTGGCATGATTAAAGCAGCCGCTGCATCAGGCCGGCCTTTCTACTAGCCCGGGCCTCATGACCACCCTTTCCTTCTTTCAGACCTTGTGGCTCCGCACCCTTTCAAAGCCACATGGTTCTCCCTCCTCCCTTTTGACGCCATATGGTTTTCTCCCTGCAAATGGCTGCCACCTTATCTTTAAATCCCTGACTGTGGCCTGTGACGCAGTGGGCAGGGTAACCGGTTCTGACCATTCACAGAACCGTGCGCAAGCCTCCTACGCTCTTTCATCCCTATTCCATAGTCAAAGCCCCTCCCATCTCCTTGGGGCCTTGGAAGAACCAAAGCCATTTCCATAACTAAGACACTAGTTACCTGTCATAGATATGCAAAGACATCTTAAAAGCTGTCCCCTTTCCCCATCCCCAAACCTTAGGCTCTGGGGAATTTTGGGGACCTTGCTCTGTAACAATTAAATTGCAGTGTCTTAAAGGAAAGATTAAGGAGTAAGGAAAAAAGCTTAAAGTAACCTAACTCCAGAGAATATTTTTAAAAGTGAAAATTTAAATAATTTAGTACAAAAAAACAAATCTCAAAAAACAAAGGCAAAAACTGTCATACCAGAGACGTAATAATAACAATGCTTTTGAAAAACGCTTATAAAAATCAATGCACAAACTCTCGAATTAATGCTAAAGAGATTATTTATTTATGATCATTTTAGGAGCCAAATTATTCATATTTGTGTTTTAAATATGAGACTCAATGAGTTTAAGTAACACTCAAGACCTAAGCCCATGGACAGAGGAAACTATGTGGTGAGGGTTGGGGGTGGGCCATGGGGCTTGGTGGAGGGAGACAAGGGAAGGAGGGAAGTGGAAGACATCTGTTATAGTGTCAACAATAAAAAATTAAAACAACTTTATCATTCGTTCATTCGCTTTTATTCATCATAAACTATTGAGCGTCTATCGTACACTATAAATCATTTCAAGCGGATGCCAGTGTTTGTTTATTTGTTTTTCTCATTTTTCTTGTTTGGAGCAAGGTTCTCTAAAGTGGGCGTGTGTGCTGCAAGCCGTATTTCAGGCAGAGACTGACCCTGGGAATCTTGCTTAGCCTGCCAGATAATTGGACTGGGGACACGAGGTGAATTTAATCACTGGCCCTAAATCTTCCATTTTCTCTGCCTTCTTCCATACTCATGGCTTCCTTGTGGGTGGATTATATACTCCAGGTGATGCTGGGCTTTGTCACGTGATTTTGTCAGAGGGCAAGCATGTGGAAGTGACGATGCGCTGGATCTGTGTCTAGGTCTTGAGGTCCTGAGCGTGTTTTCTCTTTCTTTCTCATCTGTGCTCCTGCCATAACCTCGAGGAGAATTTTCTTTGTCTCTGTTACCCGCTTCAGCCTGCGCCCCAGAGTAAATGCATGTTGGGCAGAATCACCCCAACCAGCACAGAAAACCTGTAGGCGGAGCAGCAAACTGAGCTCTGTCTAGACCACCCTCATCTGGGTTTCATGTTGGTCAGAATAAGCGTGTTGCCTTTAGCCAGTGAGGGTGGGTGTTTTGTGACCCAGTGTTTCACCGACAATGGCTGACTGACTACTTGGCAGTCTACTACTCTGATCTCTTCCCATACCCTCACTTCTTTTCCATTAGAGAAGAGTTTCCTGATTGGTGAGGCTGGAAGAAATAGGAGACATAGAGTCAAACCATAGCTCCTTCCATTATTTTTGGGTGCATGGTGCCTGCAAGGATATGTGTTCTTGTCTACTTCTTCTTGTAATTTTACAGAGTGGAACACACACACACAAAGTACATGTAAAGAGACCTTTTCTAGTTTGAGATGACCATGCTGCATAGATAAGTTGCCTAAATTATTTGAGGCTTTATTGGAAAACCTGCAGGCCAATAAATATAAGCCAAGTTCATTAATATTAGCTTTGTCAGCAATAAAGTTGGCATTTACCCTCATTTGCTCTACTTTACTGAAAACGGGGTGCCAGCCATTGAACCTCCTCAAACCCCAAGACATAGAGTGTGAGCCAGAAGGACTGGGACAGATGTTCTAGGCAGGAAACTTAACGTGAAGGCTCTCCCTCCCTGGTGTTGGTGATGGCAGCGAAGAAACCAGAGTTTGGAGGTTGAGTTCATTTTAAGGTGTGTACAGGCTGTGGACTTTGAGAAATAGGCTGTAACTGATTAATTAATATATGTATGAGTGTATGTATGTATGCTTAACAAACACTTACAAAGCACTTGTTACGTGCTTTACAAATATGAACTCATTTAATATCTATGTCAATGCTATATCAAAGCATTATCATGTGTTATCACATAGTGTTACCATATCATAGTGTTATCTTCATTTTAATGATGAGGAACTTGAAGGACAGAGAAGGGACATTATGTTGCCCAAACTCATATACCTAATAAATGGCAGAATGATGATTCTAACCTTGGCATAGTGGATCCAATATTAGTATTCTTAACATGAAGCTTTATCTATACATCAGATATTTAGATTCAAAAGTAATACACAAGAAATATTTTGTTGGGTTTAGCATGCCTAGTGTTGGACCTATGGTGTGAATACGGCATTTTCAACTTCATGGTTTATACAGTCTTATACCAGGATACAAGCCTGTTTTTCTTTTTTTTAATTGGATTTTAACCGTAGCTACCCAAGTACCCGGCTTAGGCTTCAGAGCACATGGGATTTTAACTTAACTGATCTCTGCTATCTAGGATCATTTTGTGCGTAGGCAAGCAGTATGTTTTATAGAATTGCCACCACATGTCTAAGTACTTATGCAACAGGGGCTGGGCCTTGTATACTTTGTGCAGAATTGAGCCTCAGGAGTGGCACAGGCCCCAGGGCTCAGCAAAGCAGCAGCCACTGGGCTCAGTAACAGAATAGATGTTCTGATTATTCAACAGAACCATGGAGACTATGGTCTGGTATGTGAATACTGCCCACGTAGCCTTAGCAAAGGGAAAGATCTCAGTAAAGCCGTGCATTGCAGGCTGAATCAAAGAAAGCACGGGGAGTTGTTAAATCCTGACCACGTGCTACCAACGCTTTGGACCAGTCACCTACCACCTTCAACAGTGGCCACAGCACGTGCTGGCACGGTGGAGCCTAGCCACCTTCGGGTGAGGCCGCAACGAGCCTCAGCAGAGGGATGAGCCAAACTTATGTGGTTTGATCTCAAGCTGTGAAAATGCAGCCTTTCTGAGCAGGGCTGGCCAAGTCGAGCATTTTACCGTAAGAGTCTCCTTAGCCTTGTAGATTTTATAGGAGAGAACAATGTTCTCTGTTTTAAATGTTAGGCATACGAGTTGCCCATGAGCTAGTCAAGGGAGCGGGGCCCAACTTCTGTTGGTTAGTGCCGAATAGTCATGTAATATTAGCTTAGAGGCTCCAAATTTTATTCTTTCAGGACCAGGTGCTAACCATAGATGATGTAAACACTTCTCCATAAGGCGGTTTATGGTGAAGGTGGAGAAGCATAACCTTCAGGGTCCCTCTGTGTACAGTTACACACCAAAGCTCTCTGAAGCTTTGCAGCAAAGTGTTCAAAGGGTCCTATGATTGTAAAGTTGGCATCAGTCAAATTTCAGCCCCAATTAGTTAGGACCATCACTTATTTAGACTCTTAAGTGCCCTCCATTTCTCTTCCCCAATCGATATGTTTAATGGGAGTTACCATAGACATTTTGGAAACCCAACTAAAGGGAGATTAAGTAGGGACACAATTAGTTTGAGTTGAGTGTAGTATTTGTATGTGAATCACAATCATTTCTGTGAATGGTCATAGTATTGTCTGCCATCCTGGCACAACCAGGAATCCAGGAACATCCCTCCTGTCTCTGCTAACTCACACAAAAGCATCAGACACAAAAGTAGGATCAGAGAGTTCATATTTTTCTTTTGTAAGCAGATGCTGCAAATTCTACCTGAATCTGACCTCATTTGCAGGTTCATCCCAGGCAGCTGGTTTCAGATTAGTTCTAGATTAAATAGTAATTCCTTCCTAGTGAAAGAAAAAAGAACATTGGACAAATTCCATTGTAAGAGACAGTGCAGATAGGCACAGAGCCGAAACTCAGAATGGCTAAACAGGAAAGAGTGGACATCACAGCACTAGAAACATTCATACACTGGCTGTTGTTTTCAAGGATAAAGGAGATGTGGAAGAGAAGATGAACAGAGATAACACAGTTTCAAACACAGCTATAGTATATATATATACACACACACACATATATATATTATATCTGGTGACTTGGCCTACCACTGCTGTACATTTTGAAACCTTTCATGAAGACAGTACTAACTCAGATGACATTCTCTGAAGGTCACTGCTATAATATTGTCAATTCTATTTAGATTCTGTAGGAAGTGAGCAAAAAATAAAATTTACCATGGAAATGAAAGAGGGAAGAAGAGGGGGGTGTGGGAGAAAGAAAGAGAGAGAGAAGAGAGAGAGAGAGAGAGAGAGAGAGAGAGAGAGAGAGAGAGAGAGAGAGAGAGAGAGAGAGAGAGAGAAGACTGCTCTGGCTGCCACCAAAGAAATTCCCACTCAACGTCTTGCTGAAAATGACCCAAATCAGAAGTTGGGATGGGTGCATTTTAGACTTTGCTTTCCTAGAACTTTAATTCACCAAGAAGAATTTTATTCTAAGCATTAATTCCTTTGGAGTTTAACTTGCAAAGTTATTTAATTTTTAATTTTTGGACTTTGATTTCTTCCTGAAGTTATTGGAGGCAGTTAAAATTAAATCTGGGAGCATCTTCATGCTGTTAGCATTTTGAGTGTCTTAGGGCATTTAATCTCTCTCACTCTCTCCAACATGGCTGGTCCTAACTTGAGGCAGAAAAGAATACAGAATGAAGTTTTAAGTTCTGCTTCGGACTATAATGGAATGAGAGAGATGAAGTAACCTTTCTGCAATATAAACTAAAATGGATTGAACAACATATAGAACTGTTCTAACAGGCTGGACAAGGGAGAATAGAAACGGATGTCTGGGTGAAATAAAACAAACCGAGCGAGCCCCGTGATGACCCAGCTTTCTGACTGGAGCTAAAGACGGAACGAAGTGCAGTCAGGGGATGCTAACCGGGGCCAACAATTGCGCTGGGTAGAAGAGGTAGAGGTAATAAGTAGTCAGGGAGGCCACCACAGCTGGACAGTGTGTGGCTGAGAGCCCAAGAGAAGAGAGATGTATAGAAAAGCAGCCCCAGATCTCTATAGCTGTCTACTTGACTCTAGCTGGGTACCAACCTGCTCATGGACAGAGTGACACCCTATGAGTCAGATAAGAAAAATTGATAAAAAAAAATATGACTTAAGACCTGTAAACCAAAGAATTCTCAGAGATCACACAGAGTTGAATATTATTTGGGACTCCTCTGGAAACACCTTATTAGTTACACAGGACAATCAGTACAGACAAGAAAGGAAAGCTAACTTTAGAATAAATTCTACTTCAAACTCACTCCATATTTCTCACCAAAAACCATCTTCACAGCTTTTAGAATCCAATGCTGATTTTGACTTATTTTAATGTTCAACATTTATTTCATTATAAAAGTCACCCACTTTGTTATAGACATTGAGAGTAATTTTCATTTTCTAGGACTTGTGTGGATAGTAAAAGGTTTATTTATTTAACAAGATTGGCTTGCCATGTATTAAATTAATTCTTCATTTACATTCTTCTATAAGCTTTGGCAAGAACTATAATAAAAATAGCTTCAATTGACTGCAATAAGCCATTTCCAGGAAATTGCTGTTGAATGTAGTATTTATACAATAAATATACTAAATAAAATCTTGATTTAAAAGTGTATGAAAAAAAGATAATTTAACTAAATTGTAATTTAAAAATACTTGGTATCTTTCTGTAAAATGAGTAGTCATTCTTTTTCACTTTAAAAATATTCTCAGAAATTTTAAACTAACACAGAAGTAACTAAACTGCTTGTCATAAAGACCCCAAAATTCTTTAAAAGACTAGCACTAAATAATATAACATTCACATAGTCTAGCACTCAATCAAAAGTCAATAGATTATTTTTTAAAAAGAAGGAAGATATCGACCATTGGAGAAAAAGTTTTTCCCGCAAACAAATCTTGAAATGATAGAGATGATAGAATTAAGAACATTACAATAGCTATGACAATATGCTCCAGTTATTTAAATAGATATTTTAAATATGGAAATACATGACCATGGTTTTGTAAGTGGAATATATAAAAAATACCCAGGAAAAACTGTGAAGATTAAGAATATGGTACCTAACACACTGAATAGGATGAAGAGCAGTTTACACACTTATGAAGAAAAGTACAACAAACTTAAAGACAAAAAACAGAAGCTAGCCACAATATAAACCACCATATAAAATGCAGAAAGAATAAGCACTACCATATATTTCTAACTGGTAATTTGTGTGTCAGCTGGAGTGACCCATGGGTGCCCAGGTATTTTATTTGGTTGCACATTATTCTGGGCATGTCCGTGAGCGTGTTTTGGGTAAGGATGGCGTGTAAATTGGTAGACTGAATACAGCAGGAGCCCACCCTATGAATTTGGGGGGAAGGCTGCTCTCTGAAATGTTATACTGTTGCTCTGTCACATTTGCATACAAAAGGGCCTGTTTCTCCAATGCTAAATATAATTTGATAGTCTTTGCAAATATATTAGAATAAAACGATAGCTTCTTGTTTAATTTTTAAAATTCTTATTATAACTAATTGGATAAAAATAGTTATATCCATTAATTATTTATGTGATTCTATTTACTCATCTAATCATACACTTCCCCTCCTTTGAATTAAGGCTTTATTTTATTTTATTTTTAATTTGTAAATTACAGTTGGCATCCACTATTATTTTATATTAGTTCCAGGTGTACAGCAGAGTGGTTAGAAACTTACATAATTTATGAAGTGATGCTCCCGATAAGTTATTCATGGCATTGCAATATCATTGACTATATTCCTTCTGCTGTGCTTTACACCCCATCACTGTTCTGTGACTACCAATTTGTACCTTTGAATCCTTTAATCTTTTCCACCGATTTCCTGAAACCCCCTCCCAGCTGGCAACTGTCAGTTTGTTCTCTGTGTCTATGAGTCTGTTTCTGCTTATTTTATTTTATTTATTTTATTTTATTTTTTATTTTGTTCTTTAGATCCCACATGTAGGTCAAATCAGATGGTATTTATCTTTATCTGACTTATTTCATTTAGCAAAATATCCTCTTGTAGCAAATGGTAAGATCTGTATTATTTGTGTGTTTTAGATTTTAAACTATCTTATTTATCACAATGTTTCTATTATATATCAAAGTATTTTTAAAAATTTCTGTGCCTGATATTTTTATTTTGTGATAAATTATAACTTATGGATATTTTTATGTGGGAAAGTCAATCAACCTCACTGTGAAGCCTGTAAGACTGAGATTTACATCCTGTCAGCTACTGATGGAGCTGAAATTTGAACCCCGGCATTCTGCTTGTGGGGTTTTTGCTCTGAATTCCCATGTTATAAAACTGTGCTACTCTAAGCAAGTCACTTAGCTTCCATGATTTTCCCTCGTGTGAGGGGAGAATGGCGGTATACGTCTTACAGGGATTGTGAAAAATAACAAATGTAAATTGGAAAGTATTGAACACATGGTAGGTACTGAACAAATGTCAGTTTCCTCCTTTAAAAGCATAATCAACTCTTTGTAATTGGAAAGCGCATGCTGTTGCCCAGTATACCCTCCTGTGTCCCATCATGCGAGATTTCAGTTAGGATGGCCTCATGCTTCTTTCTTCTTCCCTCTACACTTGAAGGACCTGATAACAAATGTACAGTTAAAAAAAAAAAAAGAAAATCAGACCATTAAAAAAATCTCTGAGCGTTCTGGAGGACACTTCCTCCATCTGGGGAAGAAAGGGTCTTCATTAGAGACAAGAAATAGCATTCTTTACAAAGCATTTCACATTAAGCGGCCCTAAAAAAAAAAACAAAAAGCTCTTGTGTCTGCAGTCCCATTACCTGAACCAACACTCTGTGCCTCTTGAAAAGCTGGAAGTTTTACCTACTCCGGGGAGCACTCCGAGCAGTTCTGGCTCCCCGTAGAAAAACAGGCTCTAAGCCATTGCAGGAAACTGAAGCAGTAACGTGAAAAGGGACAGTGGGATAATTCACGCCTCAAATTTACAAAAGAATCTTTGGTGGGGGAGGGAAGCAAAATGCTTGCTTTCTTTTAATGGCTGTCATTGAAAAAATGAGATTTATATTTTACTTTACAAAACCATGGCATTCCAAGTGCAGGCTGTGACATTTGGCCACACACCTTTAGTTGTACAAATAAACACATTAATCTCAATGGAGCTGTGGGTTTGCTATTTTTGTATTAGTGCCAGCTTCAGAATGTGCGCTCTGATTGCTTGATTTTAAAGAAAACAGGATGTTCAAATTGAGTGAGGCGAGGCTTTCATGTTAATGTAATTCTCTGGAGTTAATGTTTGAAAATCGCTCTTCTATTTAAGGCAGTAGCTCATGTATTTCTTGTAGTTTTCCAGAAGGTTGTTTAATAAGTATAACTTGACAAGAGATGCTAATATTCTGTGAAAGAACAGTTGCTACTTTTACCTGATTCCTTATATGATGCTATGAACACTGAGAGTGTGCAGGACGGTGAATGGTGTTTTTCTGATGTCCGTTTGTTGGGTACACTGTTGCTTTTCCTACTGGAAACCAGGACTAAGAGTTCTAGGTGAGGTAGTGGTCTTGATTTTATTGAGGAAGGGGTCGTGATGAGCAGATGAAGGACAAGGAATGGCGATTTGAGGTTGGAGCCAATGCTGCAGAAGAGCTGGAGACTGGGAAGTTGTGCCCCAACATATGTGTTTATCAGGGTTCATAATTCTGGTGCTAGCTCCATCAATGTGTAGAAGCGTGGGAACCTGAAAAGGTTATGCTGTTAAATTACGTAGTTTATATTCTGTCCTAATGACACCAAAGTGGCATTTCCTAGCCCATGCAGCTTAGATTAAAGCTACTGAATCAGTGACTCTTGATCTCTTGGCCCAGCACTAGTCACGCTATAAAATGTTGCCACTCCTGTTCTTTCCTTTGCCTGACTCATCAAAGTTCAGCTTTCCAGCACACTTATTTTTCTTCCCAATAAAAACAAATTTCATTATCGTGGACTAGTATTCCATTATCATGGACTAGTATTCCATTACAGCGGACTGGTATTCCATTACAGCGGACTGGTATTCCATTACAGCAGACTAGTATTCCATTATCATGGACTAGTATTCCATTACAGCGGACTGGTATTCCATTACAGCGGACTAGTATTCCATTACAGCAGACTGGTATTCCATTACAGCGGACTAGTATTCCATTACAACGGACTAGTATTCCATTACAGCGGACTAGTATTCCATTACAGCGGACTGGTATTCCATTACAGCGGACTAGTATTCCATTACAGCGGACTAGTATTCCATTACAGCGGACTAGTATTCCATTACAGCAGACTGGTATTCCATTACAGCGGACTAGTATTCCATTACAACGGACTAGTATTCCATTACAGCGGACTAGTATTCCATTACAGCAGACTGGTATTCCATTACAGCGGACTAGTATTCCATTACAACGGACTAGTATTCCATTACAGCGGACTAGTATTCCATTACAGCAGACTGGTATTCCATTACAGCGGACTAGTATTCCATTACAGCGGACTAGTATTCCATTACAGCGGACTAGTATTCCATTACAGCAGACTAGTATTCCATTACAGCGGACTAGTATTCCATTATCGTGGATGAGTATTCCATTATAGTGGACTAGTATTCCATTACAGCAGACTAGTATTCCATTACAGCGGACTAGTATTCCATTATAGGGGACTAGTATTCCATTATAGGGGACTAGTATTCCATTACAGCGGACTGGTATTCCATGAGGAAGTCTCTGGTTTCAAGCCCTACTCCCTTGTGGGGCGGAACTGCACAAGCAGAGAAGGTAACCTTGACAAACTGAGTTTGGCACCAACATAAAATTGGTAGAGCAGGCGTCCAGTCTAGGCAGGACAGCGAGACAGAGTGGACAGAGTCACCAAGCACCCTCGGGCAGGGGGGCAGGGGACGGTGCTGGCAGACAGAGGACACAAGTTTACCACTGAAGTTTGGGGCTCCCCAGAAACTCATGGAAACAACGTGCATTCTAAGTCCAGTGGCTGGAAGTGTCTGCCTGTATCGAACTTACATTTTAATCAGAGGGGTCAGAAAATTACCAGGTAAATGAGTAAAATGTGCAATATCTCTGACAGCAGTAAGTTCTATGAGGAAAGGTAAAGGCAAAAAGGGGGGAGCAGCTTCTGGGTTAAAGGTATTATTCAACAGTATTAAACAGAGTGGTCAGCAAAAGCTGGGAGCTATTTCAGCGAAGACCTGCAGAAAGGGCGTGAGCAGGTGAGGATTTGGGGAAATGAGATTTCCTGGCCAGGGAGGTATCAAGAAGGGACCCTGAGGCAGGAGGGTACTTAGCGTTCAAGGAACAGTGATGAAGGTCTGTGGACGGCTTCGAGCGAATGACAAGGTAGCCAGGTGGGAGCGGAGAGGGATGAAGGGGACAGGCATGCCTGTCCCGGAAGTCATTTTAATTGGTTTCTTTTGTGTGAAATGCAAATCATTTAAGCGTTCTCAGGTGTTAAGCGGTCCAACTCAGATTGGCTGCTGTTTGAAAATAGATATAAAAGAAAAATGTTAAATTCGTTGTTCTACTCCAGGAGCAGAAACAAAACTTCACGTCCCGCACCGGCCTAAGAAGTCTTCCCGCATCCCTGCACTCCACGCCCTCGTTCACCAGCAAGAAGCCCCTGGCACGCTGGGGCCTCTCTGCTGGGGCTCCTTCCTCCTTCTCGGCAAACCCAGTGTCTTTCTCGTTCTCAATCTTCAGTTCAATGACTCTTGTCTCTTTTGCTAGAAGACCCTTTTCAGCTCTGCTATCTGTAGTCCCTTTTCTCTCGAGGTTTTTCTACCGCACGGCGGGCATGGCTCAGCTCGGAACGTGGCTCAGTGAGTTGTTCTTATCCCCGTTCCTGTCTGCCGCTGCGGTTGGAGTCTGAGCACGCGGACAACGGATCGCCTGTGCTCAGCGCCTGTGGAGTAAATACAGGAATAAATGATGCCAAGAAAGAATAAGTTCTAGAAATCTGCTGTACAATCTGGTTCCTATCATTGAAAGTGTGGTACTGTGCCCTTCAAAGTTTGTTGGGAGGGTAAATCTCATGGGAAGTGTTCACACACACACAGATGCACACACAAAGGGATGCACAGAAACTCTGACAAGCGTTGCCTATGTTTATTGTCTTGACTGTGGTGATGATATAGCCAAACTCATCAAATTATACATATTAATTATGTTCAGCTCTTCATATATCAATTTAAGTTCAATGAAGCTACAAAAAAAGAAAAAAAAAGAATGAGTGAGGCCCAGACATGCCCCTTTCAGCCAACATATTCCTGTCCCTGAGACACGCATGGCTTTCCTTAAACCCCAGCACGGCATGTTTCTCTCTTCTATCTCCCTTCTCAGAAGTCTTACCTAGGGGGACTCAGCCAATGAATGAGGATCTTACAGACATTAAGATGTTTTCAGAAGCATGAAAGGCACATACCTCATGTGAAATAGCTGTTAACATTACCAATATAGAATGTCTTTCTTCTTGAAGGAGCTCAAGCACCTTTGATGAGCTCTTTGTACATAAACTTTTATGTCACCTGAGAGGCTCCTCAGTTTTTATTTGACATTTATTTGTGAGGTCCCATATTTAACTTCACCACAGGCAACATCCTAGAACAAGGGAGCAAAGAAAAGCATATCTGCATAAAGACGCCTCAAGACATATTAGCTAACAGTTCGTATAGGTTCTCTGCCCTCAACCATTGATTACCCCCTGTACAATTTGATAAGTTTGGGCATTTGCATGATACTGTTACCACCATACAGGGACTTCAAAAACATTGCTAAACAATAAAAAACCTATACAACCTGTACCATGTTTCTATTCCCTTTGTCTCAATCAAGTCATCTTTACCTCAAATTACTTACCACGGTTTTTGTGGAATTTTCTAAATACCATGAGGTCATGAGACCATGGAAGAGCAGAACTAAAATTACATGAGGAATGGAGGGAAAAAAAATGAAAGGTTATTTGTTTGTTAAAGGTCATTCTAGCTCGGCCCCACACATTGATTTTCTTAGCTGCTACAGTTAAACAAGTCTCAAAAATAAATGTATTATAGGCAACGGTGTGTTTGCAACCATCAAGCTGAGTTTTAATTTGAAAATGCAATCAATAAGCCTTTGTGTTTCCAAAATAGAACATGAGCAGAAAATCTGTGATGGGGCACCTGTGTTTGTACAGTCGCTGATATTTCAGGCCAGTGACTGCTTTGACAAATGGCACCCTGCCTCCAATCAATAACTCATATGCCTCAATTTACTTTTTCTTTACCCTGAACTATAACCAAAAGGAGGAAAACATCACCATAATTTTTCCACTTAAAATGGAAATAGAAGTTGATGGCGTGTAGGCATATAAGTGTGCGTACGGCCCAAAGAGCAAAACCTCACCACCCAAAGCAGGAAACTCTTCTGTCAGGAACTGTGTGAAGACTCATAATGGTGGTGGGAGGAAATACTGCTGAAGGGATATGTCGATATGCATTAAAATTCTTATGTGTATCCTTTGACTTAGAATTTCATTGTGCCCGAAGCTGCCCTTGGGAATAACCCATTGATTAAGGGAAGGGGAGGTTATACACAAAGCTGTTTATTGTAACATTATTTACAATGGGAAAAAAATGTCAATTAACTTGCAGAAGAGTCATGGTGACTATCCTGAGTTAGGTAGTGCATGCAGATATCAAATACTTAGAAAAAACATAAAATATCTAGTGTGTAGTGAATATGACAATTATTTTCAATATTCTTTCTGTTGCTGTTACTGTTATGATCATTGAAAGTTGTACAGACTACTGAACAAACACATGCTTGTTGCGGTCCCTCAAATTTGTACGCAAGTCATGATTCATCTGCTCAGTAGACCAAGCCTCAGTGGTCTCATCTGCAAAGTAGTTATAATAGCATTTAACTTCATATATTTATAGTAAATATCAAATTGCAGAAGAGAAGCCCAACTCTTAGACTAGTGGTTGGCATATAGAAAGCACTCAACAAATACTGATTTTCATGTTATTTAATTATTATCTTAAGGATCTTTTGTATAGTGAACTGTGCTTCGATATTTGCTTTCTGTAATTTCTGGAGAGATGCTTATTCCTTACTAGACCTCGTGTATGTTTTTTAACTTAATTTTTGACTTCTGTTAAATTATGTTGCTAACTGAAAAATACAAATATAATGAAGATTGAAGTTGATTATAATGTTAACTGTTACCTTGTAAAAGAGATACAGTGGTTAAGTAAAGATTATATAATGTCTTAAATCATAAAATTTAGATTCATAAGATTTTTGAGGTCAGTGACAATGGATAATCACTTTTAAACAGTGATTTATAACATCTTATACATAAATGTGTAGTTTAGAATTTTCGTACATACTGACACCGTACTTATAACGCATTCGTGAATCACACGCCATTCCTGTATGTCAGTGAGGAAACAGAGGTTCGGAAAGAACTCACTCAAAGTGACTTGGTTAGGACACCTAACAATCTGTTTCACATCTCTCTCTCTCTCAGCCACACCCAGGTTTCTTGTCCATGAAATGTCAGTGAGAATAATATTCATCTTTAGAGTGGAGAATAATTTCTAGTACTATATGTAGGTGTTTTGTGAAACAACACTTGATATTGACATGCTGTTATGGTTACTCATCACTATTATTACTTCACAGAATTGTTTCCTTTTTTAGCTATTCCTTGGCCATTACCCATTTTATCTTCTCTCCGTACCATCGAAACTCAAATACTATTGAGACTCTATTTCTTTACTCCTCTTCCATTCTTTTTAAGACCAAGAATTTCCACATCAGTATTAAGTACATTAAATTCTTCAGATTAAACTAGCTATTTATTGCAGTACAATTGCTGAAACTGCTCACTTTATTTTGGGATGAGAGGTCCCGGTCCACAAACATTACCTTAGGTCACTATGCTGGTGGAGGCAGTTTGTACACTCTTAAATGTCACTCCGTCTCCTGGATGGACTTCGATCTTCATTCAGAAAGCATATCTCTCATTTGATTTCCAATTTAGGCTGGTCAAGGAATAGGCCAAAATGAAAATCATCACAGAAACAGACAGATATAATAGTACTTGGCACCTGTTCTGTTTTCTTCTGTTGAGTTAACCTCTGGTTGTTGAATGTCTGAACTTAAGAAAACAAAACTAACATATTAACAAAAGTAACACTGGAGAGAAACCCTCCTGTAAGGAGGAAGAAGTCACGGTCTGTGTTTTGACACACGTAGAGAATCTGGTTTCTGTGGGATTCATCTAAGAATGTCCGAATGGTTGGCTGAAGTCTCACAGAATATGTATGCTTTGCAAAAAAACACCCAGGCCTTGGGCTGAAATATAAAATTGTAGTGTTTATCCTCAGCAAGTCCATTAATGGGGTGATTTAAGGCACAAGACACCTTTTAGGATGTATTGAGGTCAACTCAGTAGGAAGTTGTATAGAACAATATCTAGGTATGCTTCTATACCTAAATCTCAATGTGGTGAGTGCAGTGATTATTGTAAGCAATTTGGTGGGAAAGAGAACCGTATTGTTTCACTTCCTAAAATACTGACCTATTAACATTCCTAATGAATTTTAAGTGCCACCGTGTGTATGTATCTTCTAGATGCCCTTCGAGTATGATTTTCAAGACACTGGACATTGATTAACAAGGAACAGTGATCCTGAGAACTTGGAAACAAAGGAGTGAGCCTCCCCTGTGTCCTAGTTTCTTTGCCTTGAGGGTTTTCAGGATGGGGTAGAGGGATGCATGCCCCTCGCAATTTCTATGAGCTGAGGGGATTGATTTGAAAGCCCGGGGGACACTGACAGCTAGAATTCACATGATGAAATACTTAAAGAGAAAGTTCCAGAGAGAGAACACTCTGAACATGTGAACACAGCTCTTCATAATCAGCAGAGGAGAACATACATGCGAGAGAACTACCCAAGACTGAGGGAAAGAAAGACAGCTGAAAAGATTAGAGGTCCAAACACATAACTCTTCCCTTTATCTGGACTAGAAAAACCTCATGATTCCTGAGACATTAGAGTTTTAAAAGAGGGTTTCACACAAAAGGTCTTGCCTCAGTAGTGAGTAATACAGCAGTCCCTCTCTCTATCATGGTTCACTTATTGCGGCCTCACTATATTGCGGGATTTTAAAAATATTATATTTAATTATTTATCATGGATTTTTCACTATATCGCGGGATTTTGCGGTACTGTATACGTATGTTGTTAAAGTTATGTAGGTTTAAGAGTGTAGAATATGTTTAAGAACATAAGTAGTGTTTATAAAAGTGTGGAAAAAGTTAATAAGGAAGTGGGAAAGGTTAATAAGGGACTGGGAATGGTTTATAAGTGTGTGGGAAGGGTTTATAAAGCCTTAAAATATATATAAATACTAAAACAAATGTAAGGTTCCTACTTCTCGGATTTTCACCTGTCGTGAGGGGGTGGATGGGTGGGTATAGAATGTAATACTCGCGATAAGTGAGGGATCATTGTAATTGGCTCAATAGGGAATGAGAACTATTCTGTTCATAGATGATAAGTTTTAAAACAATTGAAAATGATCAAACTGTTTACAAGAAACCTTATTGTGTCCAAAAATATGCTCACGTGTTTTCAAAAAAACTCAGCAATAGTCATCACTACACAAGATAAAATTCATAATGCTTAGCATTTATTTAAAGATTACCAGACATAAAAGTAATTAGGAAAATATGAATCATAATGAGAAGAAAAAGTAATCAAAAGTGTTCCAGATGTGACACAGATGGAAATCGTATTTGCAGATAATGATATAAAAAGAGTTACTATGAATGTTTTCTATATGTTCAAAAAAATAAGTACAGGTACACAAGATATATAAAACATCCCAAACTGAAATTATCAGCAGAATACTCATTGCAGAAGAAAATATAGTGGACTTGAAAACAGAGCACTTGAAGCTGAAACAAAATGCATGAAGAAAAGAAAAAACTACAATTGAAAAAAGCCAGCTGAGCCCTGGCAGTGTAGCTCAGTCAGTTAGAGATACACCAAGGTTGCTGGGTTTGATCCCCAGTCAGGACACATACAAGAATGAATGCATTATTCAGTGAAACAAGAATTGATGCTTTCTCTCTCTCTCTCTCTCTTTTTATCTCTTTCTCTCTAAAAGCAATTAAAAATGTTTAGGTTTAGGTTTTTAACCGTGAAAAAATGAAAACAACCTGAAGTGGTGTGATTGGATCCCAAAAGAGAAAGATAAAGTACATATATATTTGAAAAAGTAATAATATTTTTTTTTAATTTGATGACTTATGCTGTATAAATCTGAATATCCAAGAAGCTTAATTAACTCAGGTGGGTGCCAGGCACACACAAAACATGAAAAGCATGCACAACATAATCAAATCTCTCAAAAATCAGTGATAAATAAAAAATCTTAAAACTATCAAGGGAAATTAGGAAAGACACATAGACAGGAGCAACAATAAAGGTAATAGATCATTTCTTGTTAAAAACAATGCAAGACAAAAAATATCTTTCAACTTAGAATTCTTTCCAGAGAAGATATCTGTAAAAATAAAAGTAAAATAAAGCTATTTTTAGAGAAACAATGGCTGGAAAATGTTCAGCACCAGCAGCCCCATACTACAAAAATATTAAAGCAAGTTTTTTAGGAGGAAGAAAAATGATACCAGATGAAAATATGAATCTACATAAAAATAGAAAACAAAAAAATATAACATAGATAGAAACATTAATATTTTTATTTAAATCACTTAAAATAATTGCCTTAGATAGGAATACATTTTTAGTATGATGTTTATAACATATATGCAGGTAAGCTGTATAGCAGCAATGCCACAAACATTGAGGAGAATTTAGCATATTATTGTAAGATTCTTATATTGTTAAGACTCTTGAAGGTAGAAAATAATATGTTAAAGATACAAAACTAAACAAAAAATAAAATGACTTAGCAGAGTTAGTATGGTTAATAAGCTAACAAAAATAAAATTGAATTATAAAAATTATTGCATTAAAAAAATTAAATCAGAAATTAGAAAAAAATGAATAAAGAAAATATGAGATAAATAGAAAGCAGTAAAGTGATATATTTAAAGCTCACCAGATCAATGATCTCATTAATACAAATAGTCTAACACAAGCATCTCAATTTAACTAACTCATTTTATTTCAATTTTAATAAAAAAAGAACAGACTAACTACAGGCTGTCTACAAAAATAGACTTTAAGTGTCAAGGAAAAAAGTTAAAACTGAAAGAATAAAAATTACATTATTTTCTCTGCAGGAGGAGTTTAGGGCAAAGAATAATGCTGGGTTAAACAAGGTCATTTCATTATGATAATGGGGTTAGTGCAACCAGAGAAAATACTAATCCTAGGTAATAATTCAAGTGTTTCTGTACCTAATAATAAAGCCTCAATGTACCCAAAGCTAACAGTAATAAAATTTAAAAAGAGATGTAACAGTTCAATCCAAAGTTATATTCAGAGATTTCAATACCTTTCTCTCAATTATTGATGGAACAAGTGGACAGAAAATCAGTATGTATATCAAATATTTGAAGAATATGATCAATCAGCTTGACATAATTAATACTTGCAGAACACTTTACACAAAAGCATTACGTAATTATTGAAATAAATTAAAGAAGACTCAAATAAATGGAAAGATATACACTGCTCATTGATAAAAAAAAAAGTAATTGAATATTGTTAAGATGTCCATTCTTCCCAGATTGATTCATAGATTCAACACAACCATAATACAAATACCAGCAGATATTTTTTGATACAAATTGACACAAAAAAATGCCAAAATATGTATGGAAATGCAAAAATCCCAGAACGATCAAAACAACCTTGAGGAAGAAAATCAGATCAAAGTTGGAAGTCTAGGCCTACTCTATTTCAAATCTTATTATAAAGTTACAGCAATCAAGATAATGTGATGTTGTCAATATGGTATCATTCAGTAGAACAGACTAAAGAGTCAAGAAACACAATTATGCATATATGTACAACTGGCTTTTGAAAAAGATGAAAAGATAATTGAGTGGAGAAAGTATAGTTTTTCAACAAACAGTGCTAAGACAGTTATCTACTCATATGTGTAACATGAACTTCAATATGTGTTTCATGTCACATACAAAAATTAAATGCAATACCTCATATACCTGAAAGCAAACCATAGAGCTATAAATCTTATAGGAAAAAACTTTTGTGACCTTGGGTTAGGCAAGTCCATAAAAGAGCAAATTGATAAATTAGACCTTATCAAAATTATGAAGTCTGCTTTTTAAAAGACACTGTGAAGAGATGAAAATAAGCCAGAGATGGGAAGGAGTATTTGATAAGCATGCATCTGTTAAAGACCTTTTCCTCATAGTATACAAAGAATTCTTAAAATCAGTAAAATGTCCACTCAACAATCCATTAAAGTGGGCAAATATTTGAACATACTTTTTATTAAAAAGATATATAAACGGCCTTGACCGGTGTGGCTCTGTTGGTTGGATGTTGTCCTATGCCACTGAAAGGTCACAAGTTTGATTCCCGGTTAGGGCACATGCCTGGGTTGTGGTTCAGTCCCTGGTCACGCGTACAAGGAGCAACGGATCAATGTTTCTCTCTCACATCATGTTCCTCTCTCTCTCTCTTTCTCCCCCTCTCTCTCAAGATAAATAAAATCTTAAATAGATCTATAAATGGCAAATAATCACATGAAAAGATGCCAAATATCATCAGGAAATACAAATTAAAATTATAATGGGATGCCACTACATACACAAGAGAATGGCTAAAGTCAAAAAAGATTGAACAGGACATGTCAAGTGAGATTTGCACACGCTGTTCATAGCACTTCATTCATAATTGCTTCACACTGGCAACAGCTAAAGATGTCTCGTAACTGATGAGTGGCTAAACTAGTGTCCCTCGGTTTTCTGTGCAATGGAAAGCCATTCAGTACTAAACAACGAATTCCTTACTGATATGCGCTACAACATGCTGACGCTCAAAATAATTCTGAGTAGCTCTGTATGATTTGACTTACCTAATTGTAAGAAGATGCAAACCGATCTTTAGTGACAAAATGCAGAACAGTGGTCCTCTGGGCAGGGTTGGGGCTGTGGTAGGAAGCGCTGGGTCAGAGGGTTAAAAGTACCTAGAGAAAAATGGGGAAGTTACACTCGCGACTTTACGTTAGAAAATTTAACAAATTCAAGTGAGTATTAAATTAACACAAAATGTTCAGCCTTGGCACTAATGAAGGGAATGAAAATGAGGCGTATTATTAAAATGTGTTTTTACTTATCAATGGATAAAAATGTAAAAATAATGATAGTGAATGGTAAAATATAAGCGAGGTGGCAACTCATAAAGCTATCAATATTAATGGAAATAGAAATTGGTGCATCCTTTACGAAGAGCAGTCTGCCTCTCCATATACAAAGCCTCATTTTCTTTCAAATCAACATCAACATCTTCTTAACATTTTTATAACAGCAAGGACTTTAAGTATACCATATGCCAAAGTGCTTAAAATGATATTTTTGCAGAATATTTGATAATATGAAACGCCATGGTTATCTACGTTCAGTAGAAAAAAATGAATACAAATGGAAAGTTACTTTCAGTATGAAAAATATATATTGAAAACATGGTAGATTAAATAAAGGTGATTAAGTACATTGATTTGTGTATTATGAATTATGTAAGTTGGTACATTTATTAATGCTTGGGAAGGGGACTGAAAGGATGAACAACAAACATATATAGTTCTCTTAAATCAGGGGAGGGCACTAAATATTGGGAAGAACCGGAGAGGAGGTTTGGGAGGTGGACATTTTTGCTATTATAAACCTATAAAATTTAGCTATTTAATACTATGAATGTATTTGTATATTACCTTCACACTATTTTAATTCTTTTGTGTATGTTGAAGACTTCCACATTACTATCTCCAGTTCTTGACTGTTTTCTTCATTCTAACTTGGTATACACTTCATGCAGACATGTGGCTAATTATTACGCAGTACGTATTTTAAATAAGTTGTGGACAAATGGCACAACAGCACATGAACATGCATCTGTACACACATACACACGCAGCATGGTTTAGAGACAGACTTTTCAATTAGATATACATATTTTTCAAGTCAGCTAAATAACATGGTACTTTTTCCATATCATTTGCTGCATCGGTATTTTCCTCTCCAGGTCGCCCGTCCTGGGAACTCCCTGGGTGGTTAATGTACGAAGACAAGGAGACTGAGCACTTTTATGGTGTCCAGAAAGGGAGAGTGACAACATCCATGGGATCCGAAGACTGCACACTCGTTGGGTGACAGATGAAGAAGAAATGCCTTCAAAGCAAGTTTGCTTTGGGCAACACTTTTCTGAGAAGACACTGCTTGAGTTTCTGTTGTTGAGAAAACATAGTACTATTGATAAAAATAAAAACAAAGCCGTTGGAATTAATTGGTATAAAGTATTTGGCATGGAGATTTTGCCTAGTTTCAGGCTTCAGTGGGTAATGGGAAAAACCTTTTTTATGCTACTCTTATTAAGTCTAATCATCTCATTAACATTTATTGAGTGCTGGCACTTGAGCAGCTGCAATCACACCTGCTCTTAGGAAACTGTATTTTTCAAAGTATTTGCTCTATTTAAAGTTCTGTGTTTGTAAATAAACTTTATGCACTTAGAGAACAATGCGCCTAGATCATCTGTGAGTGAAGCTGCTATTGCCACATAATAATGTATAATGTGCTCCATGTTGACACCTGTTTTTCCTTAGCGCTCTCCACTCTGTGCCCTTGTGGTTTTCCCTTCCCAGAAAACTCAGTGCCAGAGAATCACATTACCATTCACTTGTCAGTCTTGAGCCTGGGGCCTCTGAAAGCAGGCAGAGCTTGTCCTAGGCTGTGAGCCCTGTGGGACCTGGTAGTAGGAAAGTGAGAGTCACTAGCTCTGAGGTGCCCCAAGGCTTCTCAAGGCCAAGTCTACAATGGGGCACTATGCTACTTAACCACCAAGAAAAGACCAAAAGGCACCTAGGGCCAGTCTCCTTGCCTAAGTAAACCTTGATTCTGTGCTTAATGTGTTTACGCAGGAACTTGGAAGAAAGATCATGATTATCTTTGTAACAAATACCCCCCTTCTGAATGATGTATGTATGAGAGCTGAACTTTGTCAAAGGCCCAAAGTACCTAGCAGCTGTTAACTCTGTGACCTTGGGCGATGTGCTCAGTAACTCTGAGACTCAATTTCCTCACCTGCCAAAGGAAGCTAATGATCGCTGCCCTACCCCGTTCTCTGACATGCCGTGATGCTCTACCTAATTAATTTAGCAGATATGCATCAAGGCTAGGCTTTGTATGTGCCCGACACAGTAACAAGAAGCAAGGTCACAAACATGAATAAAACATATCCCTACTCCAGGAGGAGGAGCCAACGGTTCATCAGAGGAGACAACCAGGTGAGTAACTAATGGCGCCTGAGGGCGGGGACGCTGTGATAAAGCTTCAGGCTCTGCGTTATGGGTGGATTAAATGGGGGAATAATTAATTCTGCTGTGAGCAGGAGGAGTAGAAGGGACACTTTGCAGAAAGGATGATTTTTTTAGCATCATGATGAGAAATGAGAAAGAGTTTGCCAGGTAGGGAAGAGTCGAAGGGCGTTTGGTACGGAGTGAAGAACAGGCGGTAAAGAAACAGCACATCGGAGGAGCGACATGAGTGCATTTTGTGACATCAATGCACGTGTTCTGCCATCTGCAAACGAGCTGAGCTGTGTGTGGTGGCATTATTGTCAAAACCACATCGCAGTTACCCGAGAGCGTGACCCACCTTGCTTCCCCCCTATGCCCGTGGCCTCGCACCCGGTCTGATCTTTATGCCTTGTCCTCTTGTGTTGTTGAGTAAGTCATATTCTCATAAACGTTAACATATGCACTTAATTTGTCAGAGTTCAGGATCACTGAAAGCCGTGCGCTACTCCGCTCCCACACCCACTCCCCTGTTGCATGTTATGACTGATCATTTCCTTCCGTGTATTATATTTATTTGCTTATCTTACAAATTGCCTTGATGTTTTTGGTTTGGGTTTCTATGCATTTATCCTTAATTATTCTCTCCAGAAATATCTAATGAGAGTGGGAAGCTCTTTTGATTAGGGATCAACAACACTTAAGGTGAGACCTTTCATATTTTTCTTTTGGGGGGGGAGGTATATTTTCTTATCCCAGTCTCAATGATTTCTCTTTAGCTCTGTTGTTTAAATGGTAATTTCTTTCAGTATTTTCTTACGCGAAATGCCATATTTCATGGATTATGTGACTTCTGCTTTCTCAGTTTTTCCCCTTGTTTGAAAGATTTTCTTCCCAGATTACCTTCCTAGAATATATAAAATTAAAACTTTTTTTAAATATCTAAAATCTCTGAGATTTTTTACTCATTCATCTTTTAATAGTTTGACATAGAATAGAATTATGCTTTGGAAATACCTTCCCCTCAGAGTGTTAAAACATTTCTTCATTGCATGTGAGCTTCTGATGTGTGGTAGGCACGGCACACCTAAAAGAAGGAACTTGGACTCGTCTGGGATTGCAGTGACATTGTGATCACTGCCACACTGGCGCAGGGCACACTTTTCCTGAAAAGTGAGTAACCATCACGGAATTTTAGAGCCTGTCCTTTTCTCTCCACAGCAGAAATTTTGGGGAGTTGTTTTCTGGAGCATTGCTGCTGGGGTTAACTGAGACTTTGTCAAACCTGCATTATGGTATGAGGCTCTTCCTCCTCGGCCTACTTTCTCCCCTCTTCCTTTTCCAGGTGTCAAACCGGCACCATGGTTTTAGTGCCTATTATAGAGACTTTAAGAAAAGCCCCTTGTTTCCAGCCCCCCGCCTTACTCTGTTTTCCATGTCGTCTGTTGTAGTTAAGTCAGGAGGCAGCAAAGCTCAGCGTTGCCCATTCTGTTCTCCTAAGTCAGCTGCTATGTATCCATCAGCTCGTTTTTCTTACAAAATATTGTTCGTAACTCTTGTCTTCTGAATCGTTACAGTGGGGACTTTGACACTCACTTCCTCCAGCTCCTGAGAGTGCTGGCTTTATGTGTATGGCTCCCATTTAAGTCCTTTTCCAGTAACTGCCCCTCAGCCTAAGAGAGCTGAATCAGAAACTCTGAGATTTAATTTTAGTTCTGTGTTTATGCCACAAGATGAAAACAAAATCCTGTTGCCCTCTCTGAGCCTCAGACAAGACGTCAGAACAATGCACATGGGAATTTGATCTTTGCTTTATCTAGATTCAAGTTCAGCACTTAGGAAAGTGTTACCTGCAGGTGGTCTGCAGAGACCATACAGCTAACCTGTCCAGAACTGTGTGGGGGAAGGGTGAGAGTATTATAATCTCTTAGGGAGAACACCCAAACCAGACTTGAAGTCCTGTGGTGAAATCCTACCTCTCCCTGTTGTGGGTAATGTTTTCTCCACTCTGTCTCCAAGATTTCCATTAGTGCTTGTCTCTAAAGAATGAGACACATTCTCTCTCTGGGACTCTTGAATGTCTTTTTCAATCACATCATTAGGTCAACATGTCAAGCATGCAGATCCTGAATTTATTTACCTAAAAATGATGCAGAATTATTATGTCTCACATAACAGAATTTGTGTTAGGTTTATAATAGTGGATATGTGAACATATTATTTCAAGCTATGGCAGTTTTTTTTTCGTTTAAGTCTACTTTCTCAAATGATCAAATGAACAACTCATAAGTAAATTAGAAAGACAATAAGATGGGAATGTTCTTGATGGAATATATTACATTGCACAGACATTTTGTTTATAAAATCCAGTTTCTAAATAGTGTTTTAGTCACACATATCCATAATAACCTTTTGAATATTTCAGCAAGTAGTTATGTGTGTAACAGTGTCTGGAGGGGCCGAGCCGCTCCCTCTCCCCTCCAGACACTGTCAGCATTCTTAGCGCGTACGCCCCAACCCTCTGCGCCACCACCGAAGAGAAAGAACAGTTCTACCATGCACTGGACGAAGCGTTATCCAAGATTCCCAGAAGTAACGCTCTTTATCTCCTTGGAGACCTCAACGCAAGAGTAGGAGCCGACCACATGGCCTGGCCCACCTGCCTCGGAAACTTTGGGAGAGGAAAGATCAATGAGAATGGTCAGCGACTGCTTGAGCTTTCGTGTCACCACGGCCTGTGCGTGACAAACACATTCTTCAAGTGCAAAGAGATCCATCAGGTGTCATGGAGGCACCCCCGCTCCCGTCATTGGCACCAGCTTGACCTCGTCATCACCAGAAGAACGGATATTGGCAGCACCCTCCTCACCCGCAGCTACCACAGTGCAGACTGCGACACGGACCACGCCCTCGTGGTAAGCAAGGTGCGCATAACGCCGAAGAGGTTGCACCACTCCAAGATGAAGGGTCGCCCACGCATCAACACCAGTTGTGCCAGCAACCCAGTTAAGACCCAGCAATTCATCAACAGGATGGAAGATGCACTCGGCGAGGGAATGGCGGCAGATGACATTATCGAATCCAATTGGCCACGTCTCCGCGACGCCATATACAACTCCGCCATTATTGCTTACGGGAAGAAAGAGCGGAAGAACGCTGACTGGTACGAGGCTCACTGGGAAGAAATGGAACCCGTGATCGAGGCTAAGAGGAAGGCCCTACTGGCTTACAAGGTCACGCCCACTCCCAGTACACTTCAAGCTCTACGGGCTGCCAGGAACAAAGTCCAGAAGACCGCCCGCCACTGTGCCAACACCTATTGGCCAAACCTGTGCAGAAGCATTCAGGAAGCCGCCGATATAGGCAACGCACGAGGAATGTATGAGGGTATCAAGAAGGCAACAGGCCCAATCCCCTCCAAGATCGCCCCCCTTAAGTCCAAGACAGGTGAGGTCATCACTGACCAGGAACAGCAAATGCGGCGGTGGACCGAGCACTACCTCGAGCTGTACGCGACGAGGAACACCGTAACAGACACTGCTCTTAACGCCATCCCAGACCTACCAGTCATGGAGGAGCTAGACACCCCACCTACTGCGGCAGAGCTCGGCAAAGCCATCGACCGCCTCGCTTGCGGGAAAGCACCAGCAAGCGACGGAATCCCTCCAGAAATCCTAAAGAGTGGGAAACCAGTCCTGCTACAGCCGCTCCACCATCTACTCTGTCTCTGCTGGAAGGAGGGTTACATCCCCCAGGATATGAGAGACGCCAACATTATCACCATGTACAAGAACAAAGGGGACCGCAGCGACTGCAACAGCTACCGGGGCATCTCTCTCCTCAGCGTCGTCGGCAAAGTATTCGCCCGGGTCGCTCTTGCCCGCCTGCAGACCCTTGCTTCCCGCGTCCACCCAGAGTCCCAGTGTGGCTTCAGGGCTGGCCGCTCAACAGTGGACATGATCTTCTCCCTACGCCAGCTGCAGGAGAAGTGTCACGAGCAGCATAAACCACTCTACCTCGCCTTTATTGACCTCACGAAGGCGTTTGATCTGGTCAGTCGAAGCGGTCTCTTCAGCTTGCTACGGAAGATTGGCTGTCCACCACATCTGCTTGCTGTGGTCATGTCCTTTCACGACAACATGCACAGCACGGTGTCCTACAACGGCGCAACCTCTGAGGCCTTCCCAGTCAGCAGTGGAGTAAAGCAGGGCTGCGTCCTCGCGCCTACGCTATTCGGAATCTTCTTCTCCATGCTCCTCCAATACGCCTTTAAGGACTGCAGCGAGGGTGTCTTCATTCACACCAGATCCGATGGCAAGCTCTACAACCTGGCCCGTCTACGAGCCAAGACCAAAGTCAAAGAGGTGCTCATCCGTGAGATGCTCTTCGCTGACGACGCAGCTTTGACATCACACTCCGAAGAGGGACTCCAGCAGCTAGTCACTTGCCTTTCCCACGCATGCAAGGAGTTCGGACTAGCCATCAGCCTGACGAAGACGAACGTTATGGCTCAAGGCACGGGGACTCCCCCATGCATCACCATCGACGGATACATCCTGGAGGTTGTCAACGACTTCACTTACCTCGGGTCCACCATCTCGAGCTCTCTGTCAGTCGACTTGGAGGTCAACCGGAGAATCGCCAGGGCAGCCACAGTTATGGCCAGACTGAACCGGCGAGCGTGGAACAATTCCAGCCTCACTGAGAAAACCAGACTGCGCATCTACCAAGCCTGCGTACTCAGCACTCTCCTCTATGGCAGCGAGACGTGGACCACCTACGCAAGGCACGAAAGGAAACTCAACAGCTTCCACATGAGGTGCCTGCGACGCGTCCTGCATGTCGCCTGGCAGGATAAGGTCCCCAACACCGAGGTGCTGAAGCGAGCCAATATGAGCAGTTTGCATGCAGTTCTTAGCGAGAGACGCCTCAGGTGGCTCGGCCATGTCAAAAGAATGGATGCAGGCCGTATCCCCAATGACCTCCTCTACGGCGAGCTAGCAGAAGGCAAGAGGATGACAGGGCGCCCAAAACTGCGGTTCAAAGACATCTGCAAAAAGGACATGACACAATGCTCCATCAATCTCAACACATGGGAAGTTCAAGCAGACGACCGCCTAGCCTGGAGGCTCGCGGTCAGACAAGGTACGTCACGCGCGGAGGCTGCGCGCAACGAGGAGGCGGTCCAGAAAAGATCGAGGCGGAAGCAGCGTCAGCAGCAGCAACAACAGCCATCTGCCTTCACCTGTACCAAGTGCGGCAGGGATTGTCACTCCCGAATCGGACTGCACAGCCATTCTCGGCGGTGCAGATAGACTCTCAGGAAGCTACGCCATCGTCTCTCGAGACGGACGGCTGCCAACGACAACAACGAACGAGTGTCTGGAGGGGGAAAAACATAAAAATAATAGAAAACAGCATCCCTAACTATGTTTCCCTGTGTCATACATTAGTTTTTTCATAAAGATTTCAAAGTCTATTGTTAATGGAAACAAAAGAGTAAGGTACTTTAAAAACTATTATCTCTTTGGATGAAATGATCTTTTCCTTAACTGAAAATGCTTATATATATATATATATATATATATGTGTGTGTATATATATATATATATATATATATATATATATATATATATATCTGGCTGGTTTGGCTCAGTGGATTGAGCGTCGACCTGCGAGCTAAGTGTCGCTGGTTCGATCTTCCAGTCAGGGCACATCAGAGAAGGAAAACTCTGACTCCAAAAAACCTCCGCTGCCTTGCAGCATACCTCTTCAGGGGAAAGGCTAAGGGAGTAAACCCCGACAGAAAATCCGGAGCCGGAGTCCCTAAGGCGGTTTGACGTTGTAGTCAACACCGGCAACTCCTGCGGCGCACCTGAAGCCAAGCTGTATTGACTCCGTCTTTCCCTTGGACCCTTCAGCTGCGAAGAGAGGGGGGGTCTGCTGCATGGGCAACAGCAGACCCTCCATATCACCCTGCCCAGGCTCTGTAGCTTCAGCTTCACTGGAGAGGACACTCCAGCGTCATCGCAAGATGTCGATTCAACACGGGAGGAGACAGATACCGTGTCACTCCCGAGTCAGACTGCACAGCCATTCTCGGCGGCGCAGATAGACTCTTAAGAAGCTACACCATCGTCTCTCGAGACGAATGGCTGCCGACGATATATATATATAATGACAGCATATTTCTAAACTCAAATCTGAATACATGATCTGACCAACGTCTTCTTTCTTTCTGCTTTGCGAATTTATGTGAAAAGACTGTCTATTAAGAAAATAAATAAATAAATAAATAATAAATGATTAAATTAAAAATTGAGGAAAAGATGGGAAATACAAATTTACCTGAAATGTGGGAAAAAATAGGGATATTTTCTTCTTACAATTTGCCCCAACAAAATGCTTGCTGACAGGCAGTAATAGGCTTAAGTTTAAGGAGATATGATCTTGAAAGTTACAAAGACCTGAGATCTCAGCCCCAGCATTTCCAGGTTGTTTAATTTTTTGTAAATTATCAGTCTTCTAAGGAAATAGTCTAGCTCTCCTCTCCTCTCCTCAATTCCCACTTGAAGTTCAAATAGGAGTGACCCTTTCCAGGCACACAAGTGATTCACCAAGGGGGTGAGCACATGACCAAGACATGTCAAGTAGAATTCTTTTTCTGAAATTTTGGAAAGAGAGGGAAGAAATTAATCTCTCTTTGATGGCAAAAGCCATTCATTGTTAGGTTTAGACATTTCTGTCTTGTGTAAAAGAGTAAAGCTGATGCACAGCAATACATGGGGATTGGGGAGAGAATCAGTCCCCGTGAATCTGTTTGTGCCTCAGGCCTGACCGTACACCTGCCCCTTCCACTATTCACCTCGTCACCTTCCCGAGGCATCTACTTTTTAATTGCTTAAGCCAGGGAATTATCTTTATAGTTAAATTATTTAAGTTTTGTTCCTGACATTTGGCAAAGAAGGATTCCTGAGATACGATCTTTGCATCTATAATGTCTTCTGTAAAATATGAAGGCAATAGTAAAACTGCCATGACGAATACGTTTATAAAATACCTTACGTGACACACAGAGTATAGTGCTCATTAACTGCCAACTCCACTTATCCATTCTCTACTTAAACAATTTAAATAATACAATAACATCAAATTAATCTGTTTATAGTCAATTTGAGATAAGAAGTGTAGAATCATGAACAAAAACATATGGCATTTTGAAATAGGAGAAATTAAGAAATTTTAGAGAAATGACATTTTAACCTAAGTTCCTCATTTCCTAAATGTGTGATTTGGGGCAATTAGCTTAACCATTCTGCATCTAAATTTCCTTTGTTTAATAAAAAATGTTCCTTCTTATTTTATTACTGCTATATGATGGTATGATAAGAAAAATGTAGAAAGTACTGAAATAATCTTACTTTTCTTTTCTCCTTGAAACTGTCTATTCATATATAGTCTGACTCCACCTGTGAATGAAGTCTATACATGTAATTTCATAGAATTATCTCTGATGTCTAACATCAAGTCTATACAATATGTATTTAGATTAAATAATAATTAATCATCAAGAAGAATGACACAGACATAGAAAAGATGATCCGTCTTTTTACTATTTCAATGGCAGTAAAAGGGAATCCAACTCTCTCTTTGGGTTTGAGAGTGGAGCTTCCACCTAAAAATAATTATCATGTTATTCTGTGTTCCCATGTATTTACAACTTCCTCCTCAAATTATGACATTGAATTAGTTTAGGTCAGAGAGGACACCTGGCTTTTTTTTTTTTTTTTTTTTTTTTGGCTTGAGTAACTACTTTTGAATGGTGTCTTTCAGTAAGGTGGATAAGCAAGAACATAAGTTTATTTCCTTAAGGGTGACTATTGAGGAGAATAAAGTTTTCAGTTTGGGAGAATGTACTTGGTTTGAGGAGCTAGTGCAGCTGTGAGAAGCTCAGTGGAGATATGGCAAGAACAGAGGACTCAGGTTTTAGCTGGACGTACTGAGTTGGGTGGGTGGCAGGTAAAACTTCGCAGGAAGAATACATAAGATATGAGAGAAGAAGATCAAGGGAAGACTGTAGTAGTGTGGATTTAAAAAAACAGAGACAAGAAGAAAGACTTTCAAAAGAGTCTAAAAAGCAGAGAAGAAAGCCAACAAGAAAAGTTAGAAAGAATATAACAGGCACTGTCTGCTGGAGGGTTAATGACTCTTGGAAATGCACAGCGTTAGGATCCAGAGTAGAACTGCAGCTGTGAACACAAGGTCATCTCTTTCCTTTGACAGGGAGAAAGATAAATGGGTGGATGTAGATAAGCACAGGTGAATAGGTTTAATGGCCTCTAAAACGAACGTGAATAAAACTGCTCTTCCTATAGTTTTTTCTAAATCAACTCTTTCTCTGATCGTTCCATCTCAGCCAAGGGCAACTTCATTCTTCTACTTTTTGACTCTTCTCTTTATCTTGTGCCCCATATTTAGTCCTTCAACACTTTTATCATCTGTATCATTCACATTTACCCAGAAATAAATGACTTCTCACCCTTCCACTGACCCTTTCTAATGTGAACTACTTTCCTTTCTTAGTTGCAGTGTTGCAGTTTTTAACTAAGGGTATAATACCTAAGAAAATCATCCAATACCTGGAAAAGCTTTATCCAGAAAGAGCAACACTGATTCCAAGTGTATAAGCATGCAAGTTGGTAAGGCCACAAACATTGTCCCCCCCATTGACTGTCTTATAATGTACTTTTTATAATGAAAATAAAAGAGATGAGCATTCTTTTATGTTTAGCTGATCACCGTGACCTCAGTGACTTTTAGAACATGGCCACCCACTCACTCTCCAGCATTGTCTTCAGTCACTTCTACCCTCACGCGGTCTTCTCTAACCACAGCACCTGTCCTTGGGCTTCCAAAATAAAAGTTATCGTTTTATTTCATGGGCTCCACATGTAACTTTTATAAACAAATTTTGATAAGGACAAAGACTTAAGTAAGACTTAGGGACACGTTTGACTATCAAACACAAATGCTACAAAATAGTCTCAGTTTCACTACATAGGCCTTAATTTTCTTTTGCTGTAGACCCACTACCTTCCTACGTGACAGGGAGCATCACCAAGTTCAGCTTCCAAAGGTCGCACATATTGTCGTCGGCAGCCGTCCGTCTCAAGAGACGATGGTGTGGCTTCTTAAGAGTCTGTCTGCACCGCCGAGAATGGCTGTGCAGTCCGACTCGGGAGTGACACGGTATCTGTCTCCTCCCGTGTTGAATCGACATCTTGCGATGACGCTGGAGTGTCCTCTACAGTGAAGCTGAAGCTACAGAGCCTGGGCAGGGTGATATGGAGGGTCTGCTGTTGCCCATGCAGCAGACCCCCCCTCTCTTCGCAGCTGAAGGGTCCAAGGGAAAGACGGAGTCAATACAGCTTGGCTTCAGGTGCGCCGCAGGAGTTGCCGGTGTTGACTACAACGTCAAACCGCCTTAGGGACTCCGGCTCCGGATTTTCTGTCGGGGTTTACTCCCTTAGCCTTTCCCCTGAAGAGGTATGCCGCAAGGCAGCGGAGGTTTTTTGGAGTCAGAGTTTTCCTTCTCTGATGTGCCCTGACTGGAAGATCGAACCAGCGACACTTAGCTCGCAGGCCGACGCTCAATCCACTGAGCCAAACCAGCCAGGACTTCGCACATATCATCTTTTACTTAAATTGATACAGAATGCTGAATGGAATGAAAGGACCATAGGACACAAATGGAACTGAATATTGGTAGGATATAGAAATAATCTGGCCATGGTTGAGTGGTCAACATATTAAATGAAAGGAAACAGAAAAAATAAGTTTCTGACAATAAAAATGTACATATATTTTTGTATTCAAATTTTTATATTTGCCAGTTAAATAATTTCACAGGTTACTACTTTGTTTCCACAACCATAATTTTAAATAAATACAAAATATATAATGTAATGTATATATTACTTTTGGTGAAATAATTGCTTTATTATTACACATTTATATTGTATTAATGCGGACTATATAAATTATCTGCAATAATCATCTTTGTGCATATTGAATTACTAAAAAAGTTTATTAAATGTTCATTCAATGAATTAAATTAGGTGAGAAATAATTATTTCAAATACTTCTATTTTATTTTATTTTTTTAAGTAGGTAGAAGTCATCTTTTTTTATTATTGATTATTATATTATTATTGATTATGCCAATTTCTTTTCCCTCTGCTCCCCTCCACCCCTTAGTCCATGCCCATTGGTTGTGCATATAGTTCTTCTCAACACCTTCCTGTCCACTCCACTCCCTCCTACTATGCTTCTTAATTCCTGCATCATGTCCCTCCCTTTTCCCCCTTTCCCCTCTCTGCTGACCTCCCCCAATATGTTTCCTATACCTGTAATTATTTTCCCACTCTCATTATCTACTTAGTTTGCCTTTGTTTCGGTTCCCTAGCTTCTGCTGTTGGTTGTTGTGATACAATTTTCATTTTAATGTTCATAGTTTTGATCCTCCTTCTTCTAAACAAGTCCCTTTAACATCTTATATAACAGTGGTTTGGATCTAAGAAATTCCTTCAGTTTTACTTTTTCCTGGAAGCTCTTTCTCTGCCCTTCTATCCTGAATAACAGTTTCGCTGGGTAGAGTAATCATGGTTGTATGTTTTTGATTTTCATTACTTTGAATATTTCTTGCCAGTCCCTTCTTGCCCGTAAAGTCTCCCTTGAGAAGTCAGCTGATAGCCTAATTGGGACCCCTTTGTACATAATTCTTCTCTTCTCTCTTGCTGCTTTTAAGGTTTTTTCTTTATCTTTAATTTTGACATTTTGATGATAATGTGTCTTGTAGTGGTTCTCCCTGGGTCCAGGTTTTTTAGAACTCTCTGTGCTTCCTGGACCTGTAAGCCCGTTTCCTTCCCCAAGTTAGGAAAGTTCTGCTTGATTATTTTTTCACATAATTTTTCAGTTTCTAGTTTTTCTTCTTCACCCTCTGGCAATCCTATAATGTGAATGTTCATTCGCTTCTAGCTGTCCCAGAGGTTTCTGAGCCTCTCCTCATATTCCTCACTTTTTGTTTCCTCTTTCTGCACTGGTTGGCTGTTTGTTCCCTCCCTATGTTCTGATTTGTTGATTTGATCCATGGCTTTTCCTTCCTCACCACTTGTCTTGTATGTATCTTTGTTCATTTCAGCAGGACTAGCCTTCATTCTTTCCCTGTCTTGATTCAGCCCTGCTGTTAGGTCTGTAAGCTGCCTAATGACTACAGCTCTGAAATGAGCCTCAGAAAAATTTGCTATTTATTCATCGGTCCAGGCTTTTATTTGTTTTTTTCATTAGCTGTGTGATTGGTATTTCAATCATTAAGTCTGCCATTCTGACCATTTTGTTTATCTTTCCTTCTTGGGCGGGGCGCTGTCACACCTCCTATGCTATATTGGGCGGAGCCCCATGTGCTCATCACAACCGGGTGACCCTTCTTACCACACTGTGGCGCTTCGCGTGGGGGCGGGGTCCAAGATGGACTCCTGCTGTTACTCTCCGCTGAGAGACTGGGAGCCTCCTCCTTTGTTCCCACCCCCTCAGGACCTCACAGTCCGAGAGAATGGGGGTCTGCCTTCCCTGGTGTTGGAATCACAAGCTGATGGGTCTGGTCTGCAGCCGGGGCCAGCTCCCAGGCACTTCTCTCCTCCCCCCAAATATGTGTGTCTGCCCCCCGGGTCCCGCTGCTCATTGCTGCAGCTGCCACATCCAGCACAGCTTGACGTCTCCGCCCCAGCTTCACCCCCTCCTACCCATCCGGACAGGCACCACTTGTTTATAACTTCATACATTGGACTTCCATTTATTTTCTGGAACTTCTGGTTATTTTTCATTTTGCAGTAGTTGTATTCCTTCTTAGTTGTGAACGGAGACAGAGCGTGTCTGTCTAGGCCTCCATCTTGGCCAGAAGTTCTCAAATACTTTTAGATATTGTGTTGTTTTCAGGGTTTTTTATTTTTATTTTTCTACAATGGTGTTCTTAAATTCTGTGGCAATGTTTGTTTTCTCATCTCCATGTAGCCAGCTTTGACTGTAAAGGTGATAGATTTCATTCAGGGAACAAATTACAGCAACATAAAGGAATTTTGACACATAACTGATGACTCCTGTTTTTCCTAGGTTGGACAAAATGATTTACAGAGTCAAAGGACATCAATAAGCAGATGGATCTGAAAGCTGCTAAGATTTATAAATAATTTGACTGCATATTACATTTTCTGGGTGTATCTTAGCATATTGAAGAATGGAACGTCTAAGAAATAAATGCTCAAAACTTCAGAACCAATATCGTTTGTGACCTGGGCAGGGTGGCAATTATTCAAGAGAAAATGAGACAATGAGCTGACAGCTTTGTTTGCATAAGCTAATTCCAATTTTGATCTAATGGTCTGTGGTATCTTATTCTATAAAGTTGGGTTAATTCTGTTGGACACACAAAAGTTGCATGAATACGAGCATACCATTTATCTTTTCAAACTGAACTTTTTCGTTTGTAAATGGACGAAATACATATTTCCAGGGGTGGTATTCCAAATATCGGTGACTGTCCCAGCAGGTGCACCCTGACAATCCAGAAAAGATACTGGTTACAGCACCGGCTCAGGTAACCGGAGCCCTACCTGGGCCAGGTATACCTCCTTTTACACCTGGATTGTGGGGGCGCCTGAAGAGTCCTGAGGGGGGAAACACTGCTGATATAGCTCACCAGGAAAGGCGCTAGGACATTTGGGAAGTAGCTACTTACTTCGTGTGACGGAACCAGTTCAGTACTTTAACAAACATATGTCTGGTATATCTGGCTGACCAAAGGGCCTGTGGAATGCTTCTGTCAAGCCTGAACGAGCAAACACACTTGAAGCATTTGACATGTGTTCGTATCCTAGAAAAATAAATGCTGATAGCAGCATTGGTAAATTTAGTAAATTCTGCTGTCATAATTCACATTAAAGAGACCATAATAACAAAAAAGCTTTGGCATATAGGGAAAACAAGTATGATAGAATAGTAGAATTGGATATTTAGAAACAACTCTTGGCTTTTCCTATAACAAATTCTAGAGGAAGTGCAGTCCCCCTAAAAACGATTGGGTTCAAGTGGATCTCTCAAGCATATGGACTTGCCTGCTATGCCCCATGCTGGGCACAGGATCCAAACCAGGCCAAACACACACACTTTCGAACTTAACCCTCGAATGGAGCGGCTTGGAATGTTTTTGAAATACTTAATTTTACAAAGATGTCATTCTCTCTATATTAATCAGGACATTTGAAATAGTTCTAATGAAAGTCTCAGTATGTGGTCAAGCAAGTTTGAAATTGATATTAAAAACTAAGGTTCAAATTTGCTATGATAATTCTGGAGGAGAGAAAAATATAGAGAAAGAATTTTTTTACTACCAAACACAAAGATTTTTTAAAATTGATTTATTTGTTTGTTTATTTATTCATTTTTAGAGAAAGGGGAAAGGAGAAACAGAAGGAGAGAAACATCACTGTGTGGTTGCCTCTCACTCGTGCCCCCAAGTGGGGACCTGACGTGCGACCTAGTCATGTGCCCTGACTGGGAGTCGAACCAGCAACACTTGGCTTGCAGGCCGACACTCAGTCCACTGAGCCACAGCAGCCAGGGGAAGATTTTTAAAGCTTTATGGTTCAAAGTGTTAGATCCATGGAGAGATACAGAGGCTGGAAATTGAACTCAAGCATTTACAGCAATTTGAAATCTGCTAGAAATGTCTATGGAGAAAGGACAGATAGTTTTTATTTAATATATAGTGTTTGAATAAATGTTCTTTCCATATAGGGTAATAACATAATGAGCTCATGTTACACCCAAAAATATATTCTATGTGGATTAAACATACACATCTATACACATATTAGAAAAAATTACAAAACACCTTTAAGATAGCAGAAAAGAAAAGTGCTTCTTAAGACAGAGAGTAGAGGCATCATTGAGGAGGCCAAGTCTGGAGCACCGAAGTCCCTTTGGGAGGTCCCTACATGATATGATCACCTGCCAGGCCAGGGCTGCGAGGTTGCTGTTGGGACTACATGTTCTGGACATGTCTTCACACTTGCATTGGTGACCAACCAGGCAGCCACAGTCCGGAAGAATGGCTGCTTTCTCCTGAAATGCCTCTCCAGGGCCTTCTGCTGGGAAAGTTGCACACTCTGCGTGACACTTGTCACCGTAGTGTGCCTTCTACAGTCCAAGCATTCACTGTCCAGGAGAAATGCTTGAAAGAATTGGGCCTAGTTTGAGAAGGGCTAATTTAGAACCTAGAGACAAGCAATGTATTCCTGGAGTGGTATTCATTTAACTCCCGTGTGTGTGCTGGTGGTGGAGACTACACTGAGTCTGGGGGGTTTTCTGGTCTAAGGTGAGCTTGCCCCCATAGTGGTGTTACAGCTGGTTGATCTTTGAATGATCTAAGATGGCCTTGACTGCAGTGTGGCAGGTTGTCTCCATGTGACTCATTTCCCAGCAGGGTTGATAATGTTTACTTTCATGGGGATCATGGTAAACAAGAAGAAAACCAGATATACATACACAGAGTATTTGAGTTTTGTTTGGAAACTCTCATACCTTCACTTTGATTGCATTCCATTGGCCAAAGCAAAATCACCAGGCCAGGCCATTCTCCAGGGACAGAGAAGTAAACTCCCCTATATGAGTGGAAGTGTAAAGTGGGAAGATGCATACATACAGGAAGGGGGGGCAATTGGGGTCATTGATGCTAGCAGTCTACCATGCCCTTCTTGTTTTATTATACATACCTATCACTGTCAGCTTCTGAAGTCTGTGTGTTCAGTTGGTGTCATTGTTTCTCGCATTAAGTGTTGTTTTCTTCTTCATGTGCCTGTCGACCATTGGTGATGGTCATGGCTCTTAAAACAATATTTTTGGAGTTTGTATGAAGCCTTGGGTTAATGTTCCCACCTCCAGAGGCCCTGTGTGTGCTTCAGTTAGGTGCCTGGGGACAATAACATTTGGAGACCATCACAGACTGAGGTCATGACCTGATGTTTCCCAACCTGCCCAGATGTGGCGTATCACGTGCTCCTGAAAAGCACATGAAGGATGATCTGTGGACTCAACTACTCAGAAATAATGATTCTTCTCTTTATCTCCTTGTTCTTCCTCTGTTTTGCTCAGCATCATAGTATCCTGTACTTAGGAATAGGAATGTTTAATTCAGTTTACCTTCATCCTCTGGGGAAAGCTTTTGGAATTCCAGTACAGCTGTTTTCTGTGGTTTCTGCATGGTGCATACAGCACAGTTTCAGGGGGTACAAGTTATGCTGTGGTGCATCAGAAAACCCTCTTCCCGCCTAGGAGCTGTGCAGTGTGCAAGCTGTGCAGGTGTACCTGATGGGTCTGTCCTCAGCTTAACATGGAAAGATGGTCACCGTGCATGGAATTCGGTCCTGATAACTCCAGGAAAACATAGACCCTTCAGGTCACATATGAGATATTTATAAGCCCCTTTAGTGTATATTTGATGTTTCCATAGTCTGGTTACCTCCCTTAATTCAAATAATTCTCTAAGTTCTGCCTGGCAGTGTTTGCACTGCATTTTAGCTCTTTCAAGCCTTTATGGTGATTAATGTGTTTTATTTGGTATATTTAATTGTATTTAGTGAAAAAGTTAATTTATATAATCCCACTTAGAATCATTGGATGTATGTCTTTAAAGGTTATACTTGACAGCTATGTGAGCATTAGAGGAGACCAAGTTGAGAGCAGGAAGACAAATAGAACCTTTTGCAATAATTCAAGTGATAGCCTGGACCAAGGTAGTATGTGTACAGGTGGTGAGAAGTGATTTCGTACTGAGGCAAGTTCAGTAAAATGCTCTGTGACTTCTGCATATCCTACTGAATATCTAAATGATGACTTTTGGACCTTCAAGGTTGTAGACCAGGGCTGTCGTCTGATCCATGCCACTGGATGAAAGATAAATTCTTTGTGGTGTACTCAGGCTTATGTGAATATAAATTACCTTCAATATCAAGTGTGATTAACGTTGTGTCTATACATTCTGAAGTGTTATTTACAGGGAAAGAAATGATAGATGAAATAAAGTCTTTCATTCTATCATGTTAAATCATCAGAGTTGTAATGTAATCAGTCTAATTTGGCAAAGATGTAAAGCTATAACTAAATCATTCAGTTGGTTTTTCTTTTTTTCTTTCCTTAAAATTATGCATTAAAATATGTTATTTTCTCTCTAAATATTAATACTCATAGCTCATCTTTATTATTTACTGTGTACTTTTATAAAAATATGCTTTGGTAATAACCTCAGATAGGGGTCTCTGATTATTGCTTCTGTTACTGCAAACAATGCCAGTTTTCCAAGCAATTCCCTTGATAACCTGGTCTACCAACTACAGTTTGAGAATCTAGCTGAAGTTGATGAACACATAACTATTAACATGTATGGAAATAGTTTCATTAGCATGGGGCAAACACACTTTTGCACATTTGAAATTAAAGGTGACCAATGTTATATTTTGTACTTCACCATTTAATATTTCCAACATTTGAATTATCTTAAGCATGTTTTGAAGGTGCTTTATCATCATTACAATGATCAAATTAGGTAAAAGAGAACCACTGCATCCAGGGACTGTACCAATTACCCCTCATTTGCATAACAAGAGGTGTAGTCTTTGAGTGATCTGAATGCTTCCACAGCTAGTATAGGCAGGACTGGAAGACGTCTCCTCCTTTTCTGTAAGTAGCTCTGCCATCGGATCAATTAAGGGGGACTTGTATCAGAGTAGATTTAGGAATATATACCGAAGACATAAAAAAGTATCTCAATGAAGGCAGTTTATAAGCCAAAGAACCTTGGTTAGCAACCTTTTGAAGGTTTATCTCAGCTATTTAGAAATATTCTCTCCATTATTTTTCTTCTTGTTATTTTTAAAATATGTAAATAATTCTGAAGTCCACTTGAGAATGACTCACTGTTTTAAGATGCCAAATAAGAGTCATTTGGAATACATTTTTCCCCATTGCATGCGGGAATTTAAACATCATCTCCGAGGGCTATTAAGTCACGTGTTCAAGAGCCCTTGGCTCAGCCTGTGATCTGGTCCAGCTTCTTCTTACGGCTCTTTCGGGCCCCAGAACAGATTGGCCAGGTTGACCTGGTGACTGTCCCATCTGTTGAGGGAACTAAATTCCTGGCTGAGAGCAATTAGAGGCCGTATTAATCCTCTGGCAGGGGCTGTAAAAGACTGGTTGGGTGGTCTGCGGCTGGATGTGAACAATCTCACACCAGTTAGGCTCACCAGCCAGACATTCCCAAGCAAGTCAGAGGTGGTCCGGCAATTAGAGCTTAAATGGTGTTGACATGAACTTGGGTTAAACAGAGAGGCCTTTTCTGGAAGCAGCAGGGAATCTGCTCACTCACAGTCCCCTCCTCTTATTCCGTGCCTCTTTAATTCCGTCCTGTGTTTTCATAGAAAACAGTCTCTTTCCCTCTGAAGCTAATTACACTAAAAGGATAACGGGCGATAGAAAGCAGCAAGTAACCAACTCCATAAACCTTTGCTGGGAGATCATGCGGTTACAAAATCATATTTACTTATTTCGAAGAATTTGTTTTTCAAGAGGCCTAGGATATTAAAACTGATTTGATGATGATCATTCAGAGAAATTATAGCAAATGAAATTTCTCCCCAGACTGTATATCATTTCTATTGTTTCAAAAACACTTTCGACTTGTAATACCTCATTTAATCTTCACAAAAATTACGTCTTTTGTTTTTATGAAGAATAAATAGGAACGAGGCCAATGAGGCACAGGGAATATAAAGAAATGTCAAAATGGCCAAGCTTTCATTGTCTTTAGTTCTGTAGGGCTTGCCACCCTAGCTTCCTGGTTTTCCGAAAACCAGGCGAAGTTGCTGTAATCATGCTGTGAGCCCTGGCTGATGTGGCTCAGTGGTTTGAGCACCAGCCTGCAAATCAAAGGGTCACTGGTTCAAGTCCCAGTCAGGACACATGCTTGGGCTGTAGGGCAGGTCCCCAGTTGGGGGCGCGGGAGAGGCAACCACACATCGATGTTTCTCTCTCTCTCTCTCTCTCTCTCTCTCTCTCTCTCTCCCACTCCCTCCCTTCCCCCTTGCTGAAAATAAATAAGATTTTTAAAAAAAGAAAAGAAAAGAAAGAGACAAAAAAAAGGGGGGTACAAGAGGGATGGCTGGAGGGAAGGAGGAAGGGAGGGAGTGCATGCCTGATATACACTGGAAATTTCCACATGAACGTCCCCCTCATCCTTCAGCATTTACATCCCTAGAACTTAACTTGCTGAATTCTTACTCCTGATGCTGAAATGGTGTCACTGTCCCTACTGTCACACATGCCAGAACCTGAAAGATGGTCTTGACTTTTCCACTTTCTCATTACTCACATTCATTAGCAGCCAAAATGATTTTATTTTCTAAATAGCTATTAGATCAGCCCCCTGCTCCAGTTCCACCACCTTGAATCTCATCAGTCCCATCTCATCACTTCTCTGTGGACTCCTTATAATAAGACTTACGCCTCTTGGCATGTCTTCCTTTCATCTGTCATCTACAGCCCTTGCTAAGAGCAACCTCGTTTTCATTTTTGTGATTAAGTTCTTAAATATTTGTGCAGAATTCTTCACCACCAGGTCCCAGGCCACCCTATAACATTACAATAAAGGGTCAAGATTCTAGAGTCAGGTTGCAAGTGCTCCAGCCGTGACTCTGGCACTTGTCAGCTCAGTGACCTCAGATCATTTAACCTCTTAGGGTACTTTACCACCTCTGAAATGGTGGTAATGATATCTACTTAATGGAATTGTGTCTTGAATGGATTGAATGGATACATGTAAGGTGCTCAGACCTGGGACAATAATTACTAAGTGTTTCCTATTATTACAGTGGTGTTTCACATAACAACATTTTGGTCGACAACACTGCATATACAGTAGTAAGATTATAGTGGGGCTGAAAACTTCCTAGTGATGTCGTCACCACTGTAATATCGTGTGTGGCGTGACACATTATCCCCTTGTCTGTGGCGATGTTGGTGTAAACAAACATACTCTCCTGCCTGTCATACCAAATGACAGCAAATACAGTTATACTCAGTACACGGTTGTCGGCAGCCGTCCGTCTCGAGAGATGATGGTGTAGCTTCTTAAGAGTCTATCTGCACCGCCGAGAATGGCTGTGCAGTCCGACTCAGGAGTGACACGGTATCTGTCGGTACTTAATAAAAATGACTATGTTACTAGTTTTTATAGTTAACATACTATGTCTTTATTGTTATTTTAGAATATGCTCTTTCCACGTACATGAAAACAGTTCGTTGTAAAACGGCGTTGAATCATGCCAGGAGCAGGTTTGTAGATCTCCTGTTTATGGCGCCTTTCGACTGCGCTGTTTTCTCTCGTGTTTGACTTACCACTGTGCTGTTTTGCACAGTCACGTCCTCTACGGGCTTGGAGCCTAGGAGCCGCAGTCCATAGCAGGTAGCCTCGGTGTGTGGGAGGTGATACTAACGAGGTTTGTCCAAGTGTGCTCTATCGTGTTCACACAACTCAATTGCCTGACAGCACATTTCGATAAGCAGCACATGGCTGTATTGTTTTATCGCATGTAGACATCATGTGCTTGGGATACACAGCACCCCTTCAGGCTGCTGGGCTCATGCAGGAGGTACTTTCTCCTTGACATGGCTTTCTCTTTTTCTACCTGAAAGACTCATATTATTCTTTAATGACCCAGTTCCAATACTTTTCTGTGCCACAAATCTTCCCTGTTTTCCCATCTACAAAATCAATAGTTGCCTTCCCACTATTCCCAGAGCAGTTTCTCGAGACGGTGATGACAACACTGATAATACTGCGTTGTAAACCCCTGGTTAAGTCTCAGCTAACCACACCACACTCCCTCCAGAGATGGACTTGAATTTTGTTTTGTTCTGTTTTCCGGCAGAAAACACAAGGCTGGTAAAAGAGCGGCATGATCGTGGTTGTACAAAGGCAATGCTCTCAGGAAAATAAAAGTCTGAATGGAAAGGGAGAAGCCAGAGGCAGGGTAACTGGTTAGGAGTTTAGTCAGAGTTCAAACAGTGGATAGTAAAAACAACGGTAATGACGCAGTCAGTTCCAGCGAACTTTGGAGGTTGATTTGAAAATATATATTAATAGGCGATGAGGACAAGAGGGGAAAGTTATATGAAACATACAGCTTGTTCTCGGGTATGAAGAGAAATAACATCTTTTTGACTTATTGTCAGTCATCTTTTTCCTCCTCTTTCTTCTTCCTCAATGTATAAGTCATGGTGATCTTTATATATGCAAAATATTTAGAGTTTAATGAAATAGCATAATTGTAATGATGTGCTTGAAGTACAAATAAATATATAAATTATAGTAGAGTATATTAAAAATAGGATGAGGCAGAAATCCTGAGAGTTTGTGGTAATGCCAATGTTTATTAGTTGTGTGACTCTTTGGTCTCTAATCATCGTGTGAGGTTGTATAATTGCTATCATAAGATGCAAATGATGAACACGTGCAAATCCATTTTGGAAATTATAAGGAGTTCTACAAATGGAAGGTATCACTTTGTTTTATTGCCAGAGTGTTGTAGCAAGTTTCTACACAATGAGTTTAATTTTGTCTTGTTTCCAGGGAATGTAGTACTTCTATGTAGATTGCATTATTTGATCTGGATGAGGTTTCTAGGACATTATTTAATCCTAAGCAATATTTTCCAAAATTTAGTGATGATTTGTTACATAGTGCTTTTTTATTGAATGTATACAAGAAATACCTTTGTATTTGAAAGAAGTAGGCTGAGCTATCATCTTCTTAAATTTTAGTAAGTGCAGTAAAGTAGATAAGGTCACTTCTTCATGTTACTTTCGCCTACTTATTGTCTCAGGCACCCAAGCCTTGGTCCATTTGCTGTAGGGTGCAGGGTAGTCTTTAAAGAGTGCCTGGAGATAAGGGTGCCGGGGGCACTTACAATAAAGGACTTTTGATGTCATTTTTGAAAAATTGTTAAAATATGCTTCTTTCACATCCCTTGTACAAAACTTTTGTCACCTTTTTCAATCTAAAATAACATGTGGTGACCTCATAGCAAATACCACTCAATGATTAATTAAGACAAGGCATCAGGACTATAGTAGCCGATGACAAAATAATTGCAAAGGACTTTAAAAGTGTCCTTTGCTAAGCTAACACATACAATATTTTAATACAACATACCCAGCCATTACTTGATGATGTTTCCAACTTCTAACATATAAAAACACTTTTGAAATCTGTGTCTCAATATATATTGTCAAGTAAAGGCATTATTGATATTGCAATTATTATTTCCATGAGTAGATCGAGAACTTTGAAACGTCTGAGTTGCCAGCCACATAGAAGATGCCAGTAGAAGAAGGAAACCCCTCTTTAAAAGGTGAAGGAGAATTTACTGCTCATGGCAACAGCAGAAGCACAAGTATCAGCATTTTTGTCACATTTTCCTGAGACACACTCCTATGAAGTGATGTGAAGAGTCCAGATGATACCAGCACATACAGTAAGTTGTATTTCTGTGCGTTCACAACCTTGGGGATGGTTTGAAACTGGCCCCATACACAGAGAGCAAGCAGAGACCGAAGAAAGAGGCAGACCACTCCTGACTGGTAGGTGGCAGGGTTAACCAGCTCAGGAACTTATACACGAGGTGTGGGTGACCGCAAGGTGAGCAGACCTCTGTGTTGCCCACCAGAATCGTAAGTTCTATACACAGGTGTTAACTAGAGTCCATCCTGTATTGAGTCCAGGTGGTCTCGACAGCGACACGCTGGCCTCTCAAGTCTGTGTCCTTGAGACGGCTTCTACTATGGAAATAGCAGGCTGAATGTACATTCCAAGGACAGAGCATGGGGCGAGGAGCCTCTGATTACCAAGGTGTGCATTGAAGGTCAACAAAAGATCATGTCCTCTTGATGACTTCCTATAATCATGACAAGAGAGGAATCCCAAGCTTAGGGAAAGCAATTCTTTTCTAATGGGAGAAAGCGTGAGTACCTTTGTTACAGATGGAGACACTATGTTCATTTTCTAACATTTCAAGCAAAGATGCCTTTTACTCTGTAAAGAAACAGTAGTTCTATCTTCCAAGGATATTCACTATACAAACTCCTTAGAAATGTAGTCTGGAGAAAGGGACTGTTAAATGTTAATGACTGACTGGCAAGACATGTCAAAAATCACAGACCTCTGCAGATAACTGTTTTCTCCAAACAGAAAGAAAATATGCCTTGAGTTCTGGGACTAACCTTGCTCAGGGTTGAATGTTGTCTGCCCCGGTTCATGTACACCAAAAGAGTACATAGGAAACAGTTTAGTCTTAGGCAACTTCCTTCTCTTAGTTGTCTAAGTGTCCGCATCTGTAAATGGGACCAATCAACGTCCTCATCACAGTTATAGTGAAGATTAAATGGGTTAATACACAAAACACAGCCTTTTGAACTGTGTGTAGCCTACTAACAAGAATGATCTATTTAGATAAATTATATTCTGAACAAAATTTGATCCTTTTATTCTAAAATATTTATTAAGTGTGGCAAATATATATAAAAGACTATTCCATAGAGTCTTTTCTTAGAGTTAAAATATGCAAACTCATGTTGGATACATGAGATGTTATGTCTAGAGCAGCAAAATGTATTCCAGATCCATGCAGTTGAGGGCTGAAGTCAACAACAGGTTTTCTGCTCCGCAGAAAACTGCCTCATAAGCTCGGAAGACTAAGCCTGCTTCTAGCTGGGCCTCCAAATGGACTCAGACACATAGAAAAAGCAAGGGAGGATGGCACCTTGCTGGACAGTAAAAAAATAAAGTAAAAATGAAATAAGTAAAGATGGTTCCTACATACAATAAAGTCCTGAAATTCCACCCATGATGTGAATCGTACCAAGTTCATGAAAGCCAAGCAAAGAATATTTCGACGTCCTCGGTGATTACCAAGGAGGAGCAGAGCAACAGCGACTGAGTGACCCCTCTCAGGGTCATGAGACATATTAGAATGTTGCTATTAAACAAATGTATGGAAGACACTCTTGAATTTATTAGGCTCTTCCCAACACACACATATTAGGGACACTTTATTTTCTACTTGTATGCACACACTCACTTGTTCTGGACATGTATGAACTCAGATGCATCCCCAACGTTCTCAGAATTATGGGAATCTCAAGGGGAACCAACTCAATGGTGTGCATTCCACTTGTGATACTGAGATATTGCCGAATCCATTAGGTTGAACATAGCTATCTGCATTGCTTTTATCATCTACTTAGTTCTTGGCTGACAGGAGGTGTCTCCCAGGAGGTCCAGAATGTAGTCAGGAGGGGGCAGTGTGTGTGGCAGAAGGTGTCATACCCACGGAGCTCCAGTCCCAGGACTCATGGGCAGACAGCTGCACTCTAGGCTGACGAGAGATGTGTAAGATCTTTCTCTCTTCTCTCCCCAGACACAACCTAGTTCTGATGCTTCCATTCCCCACCTCACAGTATTGCAGGGTGGGGCAAAGGTGGGCTGTCAGTTGTGAGTGTGCAACACACAGAGTTTGTGCTGTGGTACTTATTAATTATTGTACAGCGTTCCCTCACGCATCGCAGGTATTATGTTTCAAACCCCCCACGAAGTAGGAACCTTACCTTTATTCTGCACTCTTACACCTACATCACTTTAACAGCATACAGGACTGCAAAATCCCGCGATATAGCGAATAATCCGCGATAAATAATTACATATAATATTTTAAACAATCCCGCAATACAGTGAGGCCGTGATAAGGGAACCGTGATATAGAGGGGGACTGTGTCTTCCAAATGAACAACTGTAAACCTACTTTTGTATTTAAGTGTCTCCAGCCATCCCTCTTCAGATCAATTGGTCTGCCACATATTATGCTGGGCCTCTTTTGTTTGTTCTTTCAGCTGCTCCCTGATTTAGATTTGGACTTGAGACAGTCTGATTGCCTTCTCTTATATAATCTTAAAATCTTCGCTCTGATTGCCTTCTCTTATATAATCTTAAAATCTTCGCTCCACTCAGTTTCATAATAAATACAGTCCAGAACAGAAATTACGGTAGCTTTCCCCAGGCTTCCAGAAAGAGGTAACGGGAAATATCCTTTCCTTCTGAAACCTACAACCTGGCGTATCTATGGAATTACGTTTACTGGTTCCTTCCCAACTCTGAGGGTCTTTCCCGCCTTTGCTGCACTTTCCTGCCCATCAGACCGCCTGCGTTACTCTACTGTTCAGCTGCGACTGGAAGTCTTCCCTGACGGAAACACAGTTCTGATTCCTAGGGATCCTTTCATACACGCGGCCTTTGTTAGTCCTCTAATTTTTTAGAGGCTTGAACTGTGGTCAGCATTTCTAAGAATTGGCTGGTGGGCGTTCCCAGTGGAGATTTCTCCCAAATGCCACCAACCGGCTGTAGGTGTTGTCAGCACCAGCACAATCTCATGGCCTTGCCTCTACCTTCTAGAGCGGACCCTCAGAGGTACCATGCTAACCAGAGAAGGGCTGAGCTCTCAGCCCCTATAATGAAGGCAGGTGTTCCAAACTCATTCCAGGCAAGTCTCATATAACATATATTAAGGCCCCTGAGGGAGGACAATTTACGACAGTAGTAACGAGAACCCAGCCCCAGTTCAGTGCCTCCATAATAGTGGGTTCTTTCTCAGCTCACTCAATTCTCTGGTCCCAAGGAGTGTGAGTGAAGGGTAACAGCTGACCCAAGGGGTCAGCCCTTAAGCTCCCCTTGTTCTCTTGAGCAAAACCCCCTGCTGACTTTCCAGAATGATTTTTCACTAAGCTGTTTAGCACGTGTGTTCTCAAACCAGCCCCAGGTCTGGGTCATGCTGTTTAGAAACATAAAAGTATTTTAAAACTTTGCAAGCAGCCAGAGCTTCTAGTTCACCTTAGTTCAAGACCAAATGAATGCAGTGTTTGAGAAGGGTCGACATGGCCACCTCAATTTTTAAAAGATAAAACGAAAAAGTGAAAGAGCCAACAGCTTTATTTGACATGTATTCTTACATAAGTAATTTGTAGGTCAAAAGAGATTACTGGGCCTTTTGAAATTAGGCAAAAAAATAAAAAAGAGAAGGGTGCATATTTATGTATATACAATAATTAAAAATTCATTGTGTTTTATTTTTTGATGATGTCCACGTTCCAAGTTACATATCATAGTGAAGAAAAGGACTTAGCATGATAGTATCATTGATGTTGAGGGCCTGAGCCTGGGACCAATTTCATGTTCAGTCCATGTAAGTAAGTGTAAGGCTTTGTTAAGAAAAATATTTTATTCCATTACTGTCTCTCTCTTTGTCATCCTTGACTACCTTGGATTTGACAGATGAAAAAAAAAAGATTTGTTTGGTAGAGATACAAAAGGGAACATTTTAATTAACACCATAGGGGAAAATTCCAGTCTTGATCTAATACAAGAAGAAACAGGCTAGGAGCAGAGGCTTAGGAGATCCCGTTCAATGTACAGGTACATAATAGTTGAAGTGTTTGATTTGGGGAATGCTTCTCATCTCCCTGAAGATCAGTGTCTTTTCTATATACATACAGAATAATACTAATGTGGATGTCTGTGTGTGAATATATTGAGATTACTTCTGTAAAAGTTTTGACATTTGGTAGCTGTTTATATTAGTGTAAAAAATAAATTCAAAACATCTTTTAAATCGTTTGGAAATTTGGGTATATGTACCTTTGTTTCAGCAACTGCAGGGCAGCATTCTCTAAAGTTTCAGTATGTGCCTGGTAGGGAGGTGGCTCTACCTGACACAGAGGCTGCTGGGAACCCTTCGGTGACCTCAGCTTTGGACCGTGAGGACAGAACGCACGAGCCGTGAGCAGAGCAGAAGGCCCGCATCTGGCTCCTGCTCTGGTTCCGTCCATGACTCACAGAGCATCCTGGGGGAGACACTGTAAAGTCCAAAATTAGAAATGTCTTCAGAACAGAGTGTCAGCTCTGACGCTGCCCATGTGGCTTCAGAAGCATACAGATCTATCTTCACTTCAGATGCGCGTCAGGGAACTCAGCCTTGAGATGACTTAAAATCGAGCACAGCCACCAGGCTGCCAGGATCGTCTCTGGTGGAACGGTGCACCTCAGACTCACTGTGCTGAACGACCGTGTGAAGAAATTACTTACTCCAGCTCTGGGGTGTGTGGCCACTACATAGCTTGTACCACGCGGGAATTCCATGCCCTGTGCACCATGAGCAAGTGTTCTGGTCCCGTGCACGTTCGCTGATCAAGTCTGGTGGGTGTGATAGTGCTAAATTGCTATGGCGGTTTCTACACGTCTCACCTCCTATACTTAACTTTTTGTGGACAGGTATCTGCCTGTGAACCATACTCAGCAGTGTTATGATTAAAACTCATAGCGCCTATCATGTTTATCAGTATTTTTCTGATTACATGTCTGTTTGTTATTGAGCAAATAGAAGTTTCCTTCATGTGGCATGTTGGTGTAAAATCCAACAGCTAGTGCTGAGGAGAACAGGCCTTTATTTACAGTGTTCCAACCTGGGGAGGGTAGTGAGCACTTCAGCTCAGAGCCCTGCTCTCTCCCACGGGACCCAGCACTGCCCTTGCTCCCCAAAAGGCGAGAAGCCAGAAACATGCCCAGAAGTTCCCCGTCCCTTATCTGTCAGCTCTGTCCTTTGGGATCTGGGGTACGATGTCATCAGCCTCCGTATAGTAGTCCAGGATGTCATCAGCTTCCATATACCAGGAAAGCATGTGCCCTCTTTCCTTTCAAAGCTGCACGACTCTCTCCCTGCAAATGGCTGCCACCTTATTTTTAAATCCCTGACTGTAGCCTGTGACGCAGTGGGCAGGGTAACCGGTTCTGACCATTTATAAAACCTTGCACAGGTCTCAGTACGCTTTTTCCTCACTATTCCATGGTCAAAACCCCTCCCATCTCCTTGGGGCCTTGGAAGAACCAAAGCCATTAGCATAACTAAGACCCTAGCTACTGACCTTAGATATGCAAAGGCATCTTGAAAGCTGTCCCCTTCCCCCATCCCCCTACTGCATCTCTGGGGAATTCTGGGGGCCCTGCTCTGTAACATGTCTACTGGTTGTTTTGATCCTGGCGGGCAGGCACAGGATCATAAACACACACGTATCCCAAGTAACTAGTGTCATGCTGAATAAATAAGGAGACCTCAACAAGCTCACTGGAACACCTAGTATATGTTATTAGGAACCTGTTGTGGGGTAGAACCAGCTCTAAGCACTAGAAATATAGTGATAAACCAAACTGGTAAAAATCTCTCTCTTCAGGGAATACTAATTCTGTTAGGGGAGACAAGACAATAAATGAGATTTTAAAAAGTAAAATATATATTTTGTTAGTTGGGCAAAATGTTGTTGGCACTTTGTAAATGTTTTCAAGATTATTGACAGTGCCTGTAAGCCACAGCTCCTTCATCACCTCATTAAAATAGCACCGTTCTAATCTCATTGCTCACCGGGATGACCACACACAGTGAAATGGTCACAGAAGCTGAGGATTTTCTGAACCTATTCTTTCTCTCTGAAAAGCTTTCTCCCATTACTACCAAGGAAATGCACACTTACCATTTCAGACCCACGTCAAGTTTTATTTCTGAGAGTCTGTCTCTGACTCCACAGGAGGATGGTAGGTGCTACTCCCAAGCATTCTCAACATAACTGTGGTTCCGGCATGATCACATTTTCGATCATCTGCTTGTAACGAGCTGTCTGCAAGGGGCAGAAGGCAAAAACCTTGTCTTTTACTGTTTTTCTCCCCTGAATTTCCAGCAGCAGTCTGAAGTCTAAGATATCAAGAAATCTCGATAAACATCTGTTGAAATAAATTCAAAATAAAATGAATAAGGAAAAACTATCTAAGGGATACAGAAACTTTCTGCTTCTCAGCTTTGTGAGTTGTGTTCTTATCAGAAAATAACACACTTGGACTATATTAGTTTAATACCCGCACTGATGTTTTTCTGAATATGGTATTACATATTTGGAATACATGAGAGCAAGATAAGACATGTTTTTAAAAATGAGTTCCACATTCTTGACATATGTATCTCCTCAAAATTCTACATTGAAAGATGCAGGTGATGATATGCTTCTTTATGCAGGCAAAAAGTTACATGTATATAACATATGTATATATATCTTCTGTGAACCCAGTGAAGTACTAACATTTTAAATTTTCAGATGAGTAAACTGAGACTGTGGGTTTTCTCTTAACTACGTGGAGAGCTGTCATTTATTGGGTCCTTGCTAAATGCTTGTCACTACCAAATTCCTCCTCCGATGCATTATCCCATGGGCTGGGGGAACAGTGAAGCGATTGAGTGTTAGAGTATCTACACGATCATGACCCAAGAACACACATTCAGAGCTTTGAGTCAGGCTGAGACGGTCTCATCGCCTGAGCCCCATTGCATATCCACTGTGCTGCTCTGCCTCAGGCTCAGATCATAGGTGTAAAGATATGTTTGGAATCAAGTCATTTGATCCAAAGACCAAACTCTGTGTCCCACCTTATGAGGTGGTTCTCGTAGGTAGCATGAGCTATTTGCATATTGGTTACATCTTGTGCAAAAATTTTCAAATGCCAATATATGTAATTTACCTAATATTAACTTATACTTGTCTTACTTAAGAAAATATATTTTTTTGATATCTGACATTTATATTTAAAAATGAATATATACTCAATAACTCTACAACTGATAGATTTTCCCAAACTGAACACACTTGGGTTGAATCAACAGAACATTTCTAGGACTCCAGAAACTTCCTTTATTTTCCAGTTACCTTCCCTTAGCCCCATTAAGAGCCAAGCACAATCTGACTTCCGGCAGAATAGATGCATTTTTCCTGTTTTTCTATTTCATAAGTGGAATCACTTTATTAATTTTTTGTTATTGTTCTATTACAATTGGTCCAATTTTTCCCTTGTTGCTTTCCACTGCCCTCCCCCCCAGTCCATCCCCACCCCGTTGTCCGTGTCCATGGGTCATTCATACATGTTCCTTGACTAGACCCTTCCCCTCCTTTCCTCCCTTGCCCCCGACCCCTCTCCGCCCTGGTCACTGTCAGTCTGGTCCTTGTTTCCATGCTTCTGGTTCTATTTTGCTCATTTGTTTGCTTTGTTCATTAGGATCCTGTTATAGGGGAGATCATGGAATCAGTTTATATTGCTACCCTTATGTATACCAAGGTATTGTCATAAAGCCTACCCCCTTGAAGCATGTCTATCTACCCAGAAATTCTGTGATACACTGAAGTTTAGTCAAAGGAGCATTAGACTAAAGTCAGTGACCTTGTGGTGATAGGCATTTTGAAGTGAACTGCACCTTACAGAAGAGAACATCTGGCCTTAATGAGTCCTTTGACACATCTTTCAATTTCCTGAGATTCTCAGTGGCTTCCAGGTAAACTTGCAGGAATCCCTCAGCCTTGTGGTACAGCAGGCTAAAATTGTCAACAATGGACCCTTGACTTAGGCTATTCTAGCCCTAACAGCTGAGTATGAGGCTCTACCTTCCTGTATTACTTATCCTTCATTCTTGGAATCCATATACTGGCAACTGTTTCCCTTACCAAAATCTGATACCCTCATCATGTTATCTGAATTTTGTCATTCACTAATCTTATGATTACACATTTAACCTATTTTAACTTAACTTTTCTAACATCTAGATTGAGACAGTTGACCAGGGAAGTCTCTAAGATCAATTTTAATTCTAATATTGTGATGATGAACTAAACTGTGTTCCGAATGAGTCGCCAGATAGCATAGCAGCAAAGAACAGTGGGGACTCTGGCTTAACACTGTCTGTATTTAAGCCCCTACTGCATTCCTGACTTGTTATGTGACCTTGAACTTATTAGTTTCTCATCTTCATAGAGATCCCCTACATTCACCTGTAAAAGGCTTATAAGTATTTGTTACTTACAGCAATGATGAATAAGTTAAGTGACTGATATTTAGCAAATATTTAATTACTCTGTAATGTTTTCTATTCTTTTCATTCTATTTTAGGAGGCTGATAGGATACATAATACATTTAAAATATTTAAATGACAAAATAAACACAAATTTTAATTAAAGAAGTATTTTTTGGTCGTTGAAAACTTCAACTCATGTGGAAGGTTTTGTCGCCCATGATGTTGGAGAAATAGATGAAGTGAACTATATTTACTCATTATTACATTCTGTGTAATATTATTCAGAATAGACTTCTTATATTGATTAGTGTAATATGCTGATACAGGGAAGAGACTCATTTTGATCATCTCGAATTTGTGTTATAAAGAACCTTTAGAAGGCAATGTTGAAGACTTCATGGAAAGCAGTTTTAAGACCTATGACACACCCAATGCTCTTATCATCATCTTGCAGAGGCATATTCCTAGCTCCTATATACAGATAGCAGAGTCAACACGGTAACAGGTGTTTTTCTACTCTGACCATAAAGATGATCCTTAAGAACATAAGGATGTCCACACTGCAGAGATTTCTTTCTTGCCTAAGGCCACACTTAATACAAAACATTTAGAGAAAACATACAAGGTGATAGTATTGATAGTATTCATGTTATTTTGGTAAGCAATGTTTTTTTTTGATATAATAGAAAAACAATTTTGATTCAAACAATTCTAGCTTTGTGTTCATGTGTAAATCACTTAACTTCTCTGGGAACAGAAGAAAAATTTCAAAATAAGAGAAAATAATATCTGCTGTGTAAGTCAGAAAGGACTGGTCACATTGTGGTAACAAATGACCCCAACATCTCAGTGACTCATCATAATCAATGTGCATTTCGTGCTCACTCTCCATGTCCCTCAGAGGACACGGAGCGATGGGGCTGACCACTGCAGTGTCTCAGAATCCCTGGCTGGTAAAGCTGCAGCTATCCTGAAGATCACCAGCCACTTGCCAGATGAAAAACAGAGTGTACAGAAGCATGACATAGCCCCACCATGACTCATTCATGCCAGTTCCCTTCTTAGTTTATTGGCCAAATAAAACCATTAATAGCTTTTCACCAAACTTCAATTAGGCAAGTAAATGCAATATTCCATGTGCCAGAGGGAAAGAAAGAGCCAGAATATTCATGAGCAGGCTTCATGACTGTCACCCCTACCATCTTCACAGGATATTTTGAATATCCAATGCAGTAACTATGGGAAAAGATGTTGCAAATTGTAAAAAAGGTAGAAATATAAAATATAGTAATATTATAATTATTGAAAAATTAGAAAGCAGAATCTGGCACTCCAGGTTACATTTCACTCACCGAAGACTTAAAATAGTTTATGAGCTGAAATAAATGTTAAGAATGGAGACCCATATATTCTTGCCGTCCCATATTTTTATGTGGAGACAGAGAAACTTCCTCTGCCACCTTGCGCCCTTCCTAGTAACTCATGATTATGTTCCCATCCCTCAGATTAATTAGTGCCTACCACTGATTTCCTATCACTGGCTCCATCATGAGAGCTGCGTAGCGTGGATGATAACAGCTGGCTTTTTATCATTTGTTTCACTTTGCAATTTTTACTTTCTAATTGTATGTATATTCTCACATATGTGAAGATGAAGCTTGCACAGACAATGAGGAACAAATAAGGAACTAAGGTCAGGACTATGTAACAGTGGATCCTCCCCAGGTTGCAAATGATGTGAGCTGCTGCACAAGTTCCGAAAGTACTTGAACTTTATGTCTTCAGGTGATTATTGGGAAAGTGTGCTGCTGTTCCACAGAGGTGACAGCACTGAAAACCCCAAACTCTGAAGCACATTCTCCAAAAGTTTGTCACACATCCCTCTTTTAGATTCTCCACTTGTCTTTAAAAGGACACAGGCAGTCCACGTCTCAGAATTGATTGGACATTATCTGAAACCTATTAACAAATACATGTGAGGTCCTTATTTTATGCACACACTGTCTATCTAATCCCTGAGAGGAACAGAAAAACAAACAACTCTCCCTTGGTTTTCTGGATAAATCAAGTGTGTAATAATGGGATTAGTTACAATAATAAAAGCAGGTGCCATTTTCAAGCGCACACGGTGTACTCTCAATGGCATTAAGCAATTTTGCTCTCTGTATTTTGATTAATCCTCATGACGACTGATAAAAAGAGTACCATTATTTTTCTATTTCTTTATTTTTTTTCTTTTCTTTAATTTTTTTTTTTTTGGTTTTTCAATTACAGTTGTCCCATTTTTCCCCCATTGCTCCCCCCTCCCAGCCCATCCCCTCTCCCGCAATCATATCCCTCCCCGTTGTCCGTGTCTGTGAGTCATTCATACACGTTCCTTGACTAGACCCTTCCCTTACTTATCCCCCTTCTCTCCCTCCCCCTCCCCCCTACTGACTACTATTCTAGTCTTTGCCTATTTAGTTCCTTTGTTTGTGTTGTTCTTTAGTTTCCTGTGTTAGGTAATATCATATGGTATTTTTCTTTCTTTGCCTGGCTTATTTCACTGAGCCTAATTCTCTCTAGTTCCTAAGTGCCCCTCTGTAGATGAGTGGATCAAAAAACTGTGGTACATTTACACAATGGAGTACTATGTAGCAGAAAGAAAGAAGGAACTCCTGCCATTTATTTTTCTATTTCTTATCATGAGGGTACACATGTTTGAATTCGTTAAGAAAGTTACCCAAATTACCAGTTGGTACATGACAGAGCCTGGAAGCCAGCTTTGTGTGACTCCAGAGCTCACGGCACGGGGGCTGACTGACATGCTGATCTAGGAACAAGGCTTTCATGACTGAACAGGGGAGCACCGAAGACGGGCCCAGTTCAGAGACACACGAGGCATCGCAATCCAGTCTGTGATTGACAAGCAGGAGCTAAATGGTATAATTTGCCTGACAGATCACAATGATGCAGAATTCATTGTACAGACTTTATTGAAGAGCGTTTGGTTTATGGTACGTTAGGTGGTCCCATCACTGAGGTGAATCAGATGAGTATACTGGAACTACCCTACATTCAGAAACTTAATTTTTAACTCATCTTTTGTTCAACCTTGTGCATGGTATGTATATAATCTAAGACTCTGTTTCCATGTTTATAAACTAGAAGTAATGAATCTTACTCTACCTAGTACACAGGATTGATGAGAAATAGATGTGAAAGCTGGAAACATACTGGTGTGAGGACCTTTGTGGGTATTAACAGTGTGATCAAATGGCAAGAACTAGTAGGTGTTACGGGCATGACTTCTTTATTTACACTGTGTTTTCTTTTCCAGAAAGACAGGGGTGGATTTCATGTTGTGATATGGCAACTGTAAAATGCAGGAGAGACTGTTCTCCCTGAGCTATTATAAGTGAGTAGAAACTTAGAGGAATGACCGGCCCGCTGAGTGACGGGGAGCTGCGTGGGCAGACAGCAAGAGAGAGGGCGCTCAGACGCAGGGACCGAGCCCGCAGTTGATTCATTGTTTTCTTCCTTCCTTCCTGCATTCATTCATAAAAATGTGTTGAGTATCTGGCCCAGGGAAGCCATTATGATAGATGCAATGACATAGATGACATGGCCCTTGCTTTGAAAAATTTAAATTCTATCACAGAAAAATAGATACAGGTGATCCAAGGTATAAAGATAGGACAGTTTTGAGAGAACTGTGGATAAATAAAACTAAAAATTCAAAAAGTTATACATTGTGTGAAGGAGGGGATAAATCAAACGAAGCTTTGTGAAAGGTTATATCACAAGAAAAAATATTGCGTGTCTGGAGGTTTGAAGGGGAAGAGAAAGCGAAGTTCTATTGGTCTAAATCCACTTGTGTGTAGGGACTGTCTGGCAGTGTGTTATGGCTTCCTGCCCAGATGCGATCTTCCTGAGATGATCTTCCATTTCACGGCAACAAGGTCTGGTGGGAAGAGAACTTAGGCCTGGATTCTGCCTAAAACCTTGCACGGATCGCACAGCGTGCCAGCGGCAACTTACCCAATCTCTTTAAGCCTCACCAGAAATACCTATGAAATGAGACTTACGATGCTTATTTGGTGGGGGCGCAGGGCCAGTCTTACTGATCAAGCTTTTTGTTTAAATGACTGAGTACCATAAATTAAATTCAAAAACTGCTGGGAGTTCATGTGTGTATAGGGGAATTAGAGAAACTCTGAAGTCTTTTTCAGCTGTTTTTTTTCTCTGACCCATGTGACCTTTTTAAATACCGTGGGGCCATATTAAAGTGTTTTGACACTGAGTGGACAGAGGCAGGGCAGAGAGAGTGGAGAAGCAGGTTGTACCAAACGGCCATACGAGGGTACCTTCCCCAGTTTTTGAGCATCAGCGTCAGTGCCCCCTCAGAGTCATTAGCTCATGTGAACCTCACTCTGCCCTTGGGCAGGGCGCCCTCCGGATGAGAAACCTCACTAATGAGATAAAGGTTTCACACCAGAATTTCATGTCAAAGTACACGTTTTCAGAACTGTCGCCCTTTAATGTTTAGCCATTGCATAAAGGTGCTATTGTCCCTAGGCTAAAATGACTCTCTCCATTCAGAACCTTCAATTTGGCCGAATTTCGTGCAGTTGCCTCGGTGCCCTCGTCCTTGTGTGTGTGTATGTGTGTCAGTGTGTGCGTTTATTTCTTAACATTTGCCTATTTTATTGACTTTGTGATTTTGGCAAGGCGAAGACCTTGTGGCAACTGGGGACCGTTTCAGGATTAACCCCTGGTTAGAACGTAAAGCCTGTGCTGAGGAACAACTCCTAGTGCTTAGTGTCTGAGCTACCATTTTTCGATGGATTGTTGTCATTCTCAAAGCACGCTTGGCTGGCCTAGGAAATTATGTGAACCGTGTGGAGACTTCAGTCAATGGTCCAGTAATCACACTCTCCTTTCATTCTAAATGACCCATCTCAGATTACTTTATCACCTGGAGTTCTCGATGATGTGATTTCTTCCAATAAGACAGGACCCCCACTGAGAATTATCACCGTATTATATCCACAGTTCAAATCCCACCTCTCACTGCACTGCGACCCTCCCATCCCCACAGCCCCAGGGATGCTAGAGAAACAGGAATCTCTCACTATAAAGCCGGCTTTAAGTTCTAGCTGGGAAATCTTACAGCTCATGTCAGAATCAGCGAGAAATCATCTTGTATTACTGAGATTCTGATAGTCTCTTGAGACAAATAGTTAAACAGAAAAAACTGTTAAGAATTCTGACATGAATCTGGTTTAAAGACTATGAATAAATAACTGAATCCCACGATCAAAGTGTATTTTCTGTTTTAAAAAAAAATTGGCCACATAAAACAATCTTCATGTAAAATAAAATAAAAATAAAATCACCATGAAAATAAGACCTTTTGATCATTTTTTAATATTTTAATATTCTCCCTCATGTGTATATTAACTATATTTTAACCTTTTCTCCATATATATATGTAGATTTGTGGGCTTTTATGTGTGTATGGATATATGTATGTATAAAGTTCATAGGAAGAATAGAACTTTTCTAAGGCTACTAACTTGAAAGTTTGGCGGGTTCATTCACTGAGTACACATTTTACATCCATTTATCATCAACATTTGATAGGCCTGAGAGGTACACAGGTGTAAGGAAATGTATATCTGCATAATTAAACCAATCTCAGAAAAAATTTAGGACGTGAGAATTACGTGTAAAATACATGATATATATCAAAAACATTAAAACAGACTTGAGCATTCTTTTTGTTGATTTAATACCCCTAGGAGATTTGCATTTACATTAATATATCAAACCCTCTGAGGTACCCTGCAGTAAAAAAATTCTTCTAGTGTTATGTAATTTGGAGCTGAAGTTACTTAAAATTATTTGACCCAAAGCTATATTTTCATGGACATGTATAACCACACTAGGTACTGGCAGAAAAGGTGGACTTTTCTTACTTTTAGAAACATTGAATTAGATTCTTTATATAAATTTTCTCATTTATTCTTACAATATCTCCATGGGTTATTTTAGGAAATATCTGTTATTTTATTTTTGCTAAGCAAAACTTTTCTTTTTCCCTAGTAAAACAAAACCTTGAATTTCCTTTGAGGAAAAAACCTTTTCCTACCCCCAATCTCAACTTTAGAGGCAGGCCTTCTATGATTGAATGAGCAACTCATTCATAAATTCATTCATTTGTTGGTTTATTCATTCAGTAAAGTGTATGGAGCTCCGTCTGAATCCCAGGCAGTTTTACATGCATGTGAGATGTAGCTTCAGACAAAACAGACAAAAACATTGCAGTGATATAATCTGCACAAAAACAAGGTATAAATGAAATATAAAAAGATCAGATGGTAGAGAAAACCCTGGAGAAAAATTAAGCAGGGGTCAGGATCAAATGTTAGGGGCGGGAGACCATTGCTTCATTGAGTAGAGTAGTTTGTGGAGAGAAAAGGAAATGATCTCAGAGTTCTAAGCTTCTTGTGGTACCTAAAACAAATAGGGTTAAAATAATGATATTGGCTCTCAGTTAATCATTCTGTAAATACTTAACTGAGTGTCCACCACATGCCAGGCACAGTTTAGATGTTGCAGGCAAGGTGATAATAAGACCATAGAGTGCTTTGATGGAAAATGTTTGAGAACAGGCTTTTCAAAAGAAATCAAAGGAAGTTCTAATTCGGAGCTTTTGTGGAATTTTGTGATTTAAATGACCTACCATGATCAACTTCAAGTTACTACTTGAATCCAAAGTTGGAAATAGATGTATACAATCAGTTCATATATAAAGGTAAGTGCAAACTCAGGTACACCCCTGGGTGTGCCTTATGTTTTATAATGTAAAAATAAGTGTACTAAATGATAAATTAACACGTGCATTACAAAGTGGCAGGTAATGATCAATCTCAGATAGAAGGGAATCCGAATGCCAAAGAGATGGGGAGTGGAGTGCAGAACCGAATAGAAAGGCTGAGGTCAAGCCCACTTAGAAAGTGCTATTTTAACAGATTTTAAGAAGATTGGAAACACAATCAGATGGAGGGGGCAAAGATCTTTTAGGCATGAAGACACCCAGGGGGTCAAGGAGGAGGGGTACCGACTATTTCAGATGGAGCTCAGAGACCTAAGGATGGACCTGTGAATCTAGCAAATTGGCAGTTATTGTTGGTATTTATAGAAATAACTTTAATTGATGGGAGATGAAAATGCTTGTTAGTCTGAGCTAATATGGAAAATGTGATATCAGGGTATATTTTACTGTGAGCCTGTGACTTGTGGAGGGAGTGTGGCATCTTTGCAGGTGCTCATAGTTTGATACTAACTATTCAAAGCTATTCTCAAAGGTGACATGCCCTTGGACAATGGACAACATTATCTAGAGAGTTGAGGACTTCTAAGTTCTTTTGGGACTCCTGCTCCTAGGTGATGTTACTGGAGAGCAGTGGCCTTATCTAGAGCTGACACCTGTAATTTATTGACTCTCTTTTGACTTCTGCTGATAGAGACACAACTGGGGCCAACTACCGGGAGCATTGGAGACCTGGGGTTGAGCTAATTGATGGATTTCATTTTTTCCAGTCCTCTAATTAGACAACACACCAGTGACAGTTGGGTTGCCATTTTTGGCTTACATATTGGAGAAAAAAATGTTCTTTTACTGTTGGATTAAAGTCTTGTGGGGTGATCTGTTATCTAGGGGGTCCGTTAATCTTATGTTTGCCTGGATAAGACCTACAGCTAACATAAGTCACCAAGTGGATCCACCATAGAGCTGAGAGATAGAGAGGTGATCCTTCTTGTCATCATTAAGTCCTGAATCCAGCCATGCTTGAAGTCTCCCCTTGCTCTGACCATTTTGTTTCCTTAAACTAATCTGGCTTAAACCAGATTAATCAAGTCATATTTTCCATAAAGTTTCTAACTGGTCAAGGTTATATCACCACACTGGTACAGATGAGAAAATGGAGGATAACTTTTTAGTGCATATCTAAGATCACACATGTAAGGAATGAAACCAAGTATGTCTCAGGGCAACACACTTCTTCTATTTTACTGAGGAAGGAAAATACCTTCAATAAGTAAGTAAAAATAGAGTGAAAGGATAAACACCAACTTCCTATCATTGAAAAGGACTTTCATGATTACTTTTCTGATCACCTGATGAGGAAACCGTACCTTAGAGAAGGCAATGACATGCCCCGGGGAAGAAAGAGTGAGCTTAAGAAGCTATTAAAGTGGAATTCATATCTCCTGTATGTTAGTATTAAAAAGGGTAGATGAAATTGCATATTTCAGTTAGTGAATGAGGATAGTGTGCGTCATGGAATCTGGGGTCTTATTAAGAAAGCCAATGAGGGGTAAACTTTACTTAATGGTGTTTCCTAAAGGAGAACTGATACAAAAGGAAACTAACTACAGAGAGAGACTATGAGTGGCTCTTAGACTTAGCTAAAGAGTTCATGGAAATTTGGGGATGAGAACAGCGGAGAAACAGTCAAATAAGATAAGAGAAGTGATGAGTCATATAAGTTCTTTGTATATTTTGGAGATCAATCCCTTGTCTGAGGTATCATTGGCAAATATGTTCTTCCATATGGTTGGTTCCCTTTTCATCTTGCTGATGTTTTATTTTGCCGAGCAGAAACTTTTTAGTTTAATGTAGTCCCATTTGTTTATTCTTGCCTTTATTTCCCTTGGAGATATATTGGTGAAAATATTGCTGCATGGGATATCTGAAATTTTACAGCCTATGTTTTCCACTAGAACATTTATGGTGTCACGGCTTACATTTAATTCTTTTATCCATCTTGAGTTTATTCTTGTGTGTGGTGTAAGTTGGTGGTCTAGTTTCATTTTTTTGCATGTCCCTGTCCAGTTCTCCCAACACCATTTGTGCAAGAAGACAGACAATTCAATTAAAAAATGGACAAAGAACCTGAACAGAAACTTCTCCAAGGAGGACATACAGAGGGCCCACAGGCATATGAAAGAATGCTCAACATCACTAGCCATCAGAGAGATGCAAATCTAAACCACAATGGGATATCACTTCACACTAATCAGAATGTCATCATAAACAAGTCAACAAACACCAAGTGCTGGCGAGGATGTGGAGAAAAGGGAACCCTACTGCACTGTTGGTGGGAATGCAGACTGGTGCAGCCACTATGAAAAAATATGAAATTTTCTCAAAAAACTAAAAATGGAACTATTTTTTGATCCAGATATCCCACTGCTAGGATTATACCCGAAGAATCCTGAAACCCCAATTCAAAAGAACATATGCACCCCTATGTTCATAGCAGCCCTATTTACAATAGCCAAGTGCTGGAAACAGCCTAAGTGCCCATCAGTGGATGAGTGGATCAAGAACCGATGATACATCTACACAATGGAGTACTACGCAGCAGAAAGAAAGAAGGAACTCCTGCCTTTTGGGACAACGTGGTTGGAAATGGAGAACATTAAGCTTAGTGAAATAAGCCAGGTGTCAAAAGAAAAATACCATATGATCTCACCTAATACAGGAACCTAATGAACAACACAGACAAACAAGCAAAATACAACCAGAAGCACATAAACAAGGAACAGACTGACAATAGGGACAAGGGGGGGAAGAAGGGAAGGGTCTAGTCAAGGAACGTGGATAAATGACCCTGGGCATGGACAACAGGGTGGGGACTGACTGTGGGAGAGGGAAGGAGTAAGCAGGGTAGGAGAGAGCAATGGGGGAAAATGGGGCAATTGTAATTAGAAAAACAATACAAATGAAAAATAAAGGAAACAAACAAAAAACTGCAAGAGAAGTGAAAGGTTAGTTAATAAAAGCGTATTTTTGAGTATCTACTATAGGTACTATAGTGCTTTATGGGATGTTTATAGCTTATGAAGAGTAAGATGACCTAACCCATGCTTCAGAAAACAAACAAACAAACATCAAAGAAGAGGAAGGCATCGTCTAATGTAAACACATAAAACAAGACTTATTGACAACACTCACTTGGCAGTGGCTGGCGAGCGCAGCACTCAAAGTTTATGGTAAGGAGATCCGATTCCTTGGAAAGGAGTTATTGATCAGTTGGTGTTTCCCGGTGATTTCAGGTCGTATGGATATACGTGTGCTCCATCCGGTCCCCAGACCTATTACCCTTGACCCGTACTTCACAGAAATTATACCATTCTGTCCTCATAACCCTACTGTAGACAGTCAGTCTTCCTCGCAGGTGCAGAAGAAGCTTGTGGATAGTTAGAGACGGGAGGCTAGCTAACCTGCCCCAATTCACTGCTTTCTCTTTTTTAAAAACAGATTTGTTGGCACCTCCTCAGTTGCCTATGTGGTCAATTCCTCCACTTAAATGAAAACGCTGCTGAAAGGTCACCTCTTTGGAATGAACATGGCTGGTTATCCTACTTAGAATTACACCCTCCAGTCCGCATCGTTCAGCCTTTATCAGTATGCTTCAGAACACTCAGCCCTGCACAAACTTAAATAATATCACCAATCTTTTTTCTTTTAGTCCTGTAGACCCCTTTATACACACCAGAACATGAGCTCAGAACTCACATGGTCTTATTCACCACTTTATCCCCAGAACCTAGAATAAACATATGCCAATAAATATTTTTTGCAAAACTGAATGAATAAACATATTAATTATTTGAGTGAGATGTTTTCCTGATTTTCTACTTGTGTTTTCACTTAATAACAATGAGAGGTTTTCTAATATTAGCTTTGATAATGATTTTTTATTTATTCTAATGAAGAGTATTCCATTATACGAATGTAACATAATGCATTTAACAACTTTTCGGGGGGTAGATTTCATAAGCTTTCATTATTAAGGGGAAAAGTTGTAATGAGTTTCATTTAAAAATGTTTGGTCGTATGTGAGTCTAATTGTAGAGTACATTGCTAAATATTTTAATTTTGGGCTCAGGAACCATGACCATTTGATATTTATTGTTATTTGCCTTCAGGCTGAGGCTATAACAGTCTATATGTTAACCGGCAAGATGGGAGAGCGCTTGACTCTGCCATTATAGTATTTCATCGTGTTTTAGTTCTTTCTAGATGTGTCAGGTGAAAAATGATGTATCGTTTTTATTTTCAATCTCTCTTATGAGGGATAGATTCCTTCTAATGTTCTATTGCTGGCTGTGTTTGGTCTTCTGTGAAATTTTGTTCTGCTGATTATTCTCACGAACTGTTGGTAGTTTTTCATTAATTTTTGTTAACTATGTATTAAGGAAGCAAGACCCTTACTTGGAATATGGGCTGCCAACTTGTTATCCAAGTTTTTGTTTAAATTTTTACTTTATTTAATTTTTACCTTGCAAAATGTTTTATATTTTATATATTGTCATCTAAAATGGCTTTCATTATTATTAATAATAATATTAAATATTTCCAAAAATATTTTAAAAATCCTGCCAAGTGTTTCTCTTTTTAGTTTTAATATTTAAATTCTTAACCCATTTTACATGTATTTTTACTTTTATATAAAACTTCATAAGCATTCAACTTTATGCCATAAATATGAGAAAGAAAGACATAGTCTGTACTTTAAGGGATTAGAATTTAATGACATAAAATAACTAATCAAAGTGTTAAGTTTTATATGTTTTTTCTCCATGCTTCTATGTCAAGCACTGAAAAATATCACTTAAATAAACAATATGTTTCTATTTCTTACTCTGGCATTTACTAGAGTTTTCTATATTATTTTTGGTAATATAGTCTTAACTAAGTATATATTTAAAATTTCTTGACCTCTAGTAGAATACATAAGCTTTTTTTCTTAAATGATCCTTATTTTCCTTTATTTCTTTTTTAGCTTGTTCTAGAATAATACTAAGGTTTTAGTCTATCCCTTAATCTACATTTCTTCTCAGTACAATATTAGACATTCTTATATTTTCAACCTCTCTGATTCAAGTAATAATCATATTTTCTTTGTAACACAATACAATATTTTTGTATCTAAATAGGTAATTTTACTTTCATTTATTGATATGAAATATATATTATTTGATCTTATTTGTGCTTATATTTTTTAATGATACTTTCTGCTTTTACTGCTTCTTTTGAAAATCTTTTACTATGTGAAGTGTATTTCCTTTCTATGTGTGTGTACATCCCTTGATAATTTAGAACTATATTCCATTAATTGCTCTTCTTAATGTTACTTTTATAACTACAACTTTATATAAATTCTTGCTATTGCATTGATTTACGTAGCAACTATTTAATCACCACAATAAGTAATTATAAGTTTATAAGATTATATGAAATTATAAGATTATGATATTAGTGTGGTTAAGTACCCCCCTGCCCCACCCACTACCCCCAGAGCAGATCTTTAGACAAAGATTCAAGTGTAAGGTTCTTTATTTGGAATGCAATAATAGGAAGGTAGGAAAGGGAAGGAAGTCTATTAAGGTGGCATTACCAAGTTGTTATCTGTCTATTCAGACTTTCTGCTTCTTCTTGATTCAGTTTTGGAAGATTATCTGTTTCTAAAAATTTGTTTATTTTACCCAGGTTGTCAAATTTCTTGGTATATAGTTGTTCATAGTAATTTCTTACAATCTTTTGTATTTCTGTGGTATCAGTTGTAAATTCTCCTCTTGCATTTCTGATATTTTTATTTGGGTCTTCTCTTTTTTCTTGATGAGTTCGGTTAAAGGCTTGTCAGCTTAGTTTATCTTTTCAAAGAACCAGCCCCTAGATTTATTGATTCTTTGAATGTTCTTTTCATCTCTACATCATCTAATTCTTCTCTGATCTTAATGAGTTCCTTCCTTCTACTGGCTCTGGGCTTTGTTTGTTGTAGTTTCTCTAGTTCTTGTAGATGTAGGGTTGGGTTTATTTGAGTTTTCTATATTTTTTAGGTGGACCTGTATTGCTATGAACTTCCATCTTAGTATTGCCTTTGTTGTATCTCATAGGTTTTAGGCTGTTGTGTATTCATTTTCATTTGTTTTCAGAAACTTTTTTATTTCTTCTTTGATCTCATTGTTAACCCATTCACTATTTAATAGCATGTTATTGAGTCTCCATAAATTTGAATGTTTTTGAGTTTTATCATTGAGGTTGGTTTCTAGTCGCAAGCCATTGTGATCTGAGAAGATGTTTGATATGATGTCAATTTTCTTAAATTTGTTGAGGCTTGTTTTGTGTTCTACCAGGTGGTCTGTCTTTGAAAATGGTCCATGTGCATTTGAAAAGAATGGATATTTTGCTTCTTTGGGGTGAAAGGTTTGCTATATATCAGTTAAGCCCATTTGATCTAGAGTGTTCACTGCCTTAATATCCTTGTTGGTTCTTTCCTTGGAAAATCTAGCCATTGTCGACAATGGGATATTGAAATCCCCTACTAAGAGTGTGTAGCTGTCAATACCTTTCTAGAAGTCCTCCAAGATTTTTCTTATATATTTGGGAGTTCCTATGTTGGATGCTTATATCTTTACAAGGCTTATATGTTCTTGATGGAGTATTCTTTTAAGAATTATGTAGTGTCCTTCTTTGTCTCTTTTTATGGCCTTCATTTTGAAATCTATTTTGTCTGATATAAGTATTGCTACACCAGCTTTTTTCTTCATGTCCATTTGCTTGGAATATTTTATTCCATCCCTTCACTTTCAGTCTTTGTAGATCTTTTGTTCTGAGGTGGGTCTCTTGTAGACAGCATATATGTGGATCATGTTTTCTTATTAAGTCAGCTACCCTATGTCTTTTGATTGCAGCATTTAATCCATTTACATTTAAGGTTATTATTGATAGGTACTTATGCATTGCCAGTTTTTCCCATTGTACCTGTGTTTCCACCCCTCCCCACTCTCTCCTTTTCATCTTCTTACAGCAACTCCTTTAGCATCTCTTGCAATGCTGGTTTGGTGGAAATGTATTCTTTTAGCCTTCTTTTGTCTGGGAAACTCCTTATTCCCCCTTCCATTTTAAATGAGAGCATTGCTGGGTAAAGTAGTCTTGGTTGTAGGTCTTTGCTTTTCATTAGTTGGAATATTTCTTGCCATTCCCTTCTGGCTTGTAGCGTTTTTGTTGAGCTGATAGCCTTATCAAGCTCCCTTCTATGTTACCAACTGTTTCTCCCTTGCTGTCTTTAAGATTCTTTCTTTGTCTTTAAATTTTGCCATTTTAATTATGATGTGTCTTAGGGTGGGCCTCTTTGGATTCATCTTGATAGGGACCCTCTGTGCTTCCTGGAGTTGCATGACATTTTCTCTCATCAAGTTAAGGAAGTTTTCTGTCATTATTTTTTGAAACAGGTTTTCTATCCCATGCTCCTCTTCCTCTCCTTCTGGTTTCCCTATGGTGCTGATATTTTGAAGCTTCATGTTGTCCTGCAGCTCTCTTAAACCATATTTGTTCTTTTTGAGTCTTTTCTCATTTTGTTGCTCTGTCTAGGAATTTTTTTCTACCTTGTTTACTGGCTTGCTGATTTGATCTTCTGCTTCATCTAGCCAGCTTTTAATTCCTTCTACTGTGTTCTTCATTTCAGATATTGTGTTCTTCATTTCCTCCTGGCTCTTATTGATAGTTTCTATGTCTTGTTTCACGCTGTTGCAGTTCACAGTAAGTTTCTTGTAGCTTCTCTGGAGTTCTTTGTAGTTCTCACTGAGCTCCTTGAGCATCCATGTAACCATTATTTTGAACCTAACGTCTGGTAGTTTGCTTGCCTTTATTTTATTTAGCACTCTTTCTGAGGATTCCTCCTCTCCGTTTGATTGGGGATTATTTCTTTGTCTCCCAGTTTTAGGTGACTCTTCCTCTTTGTTTCTGCTTTTTAGATTGACCTGCATTGACTCCCTGTCTTCATGGTGTGACATTCTGTGATAGAAGACCTGTGGGATTCAGTGGTGCGTCTCCTTGATCTCCAGAACTTGATGTTCTTAGGATGCCCTTTATACTGTTTATGTGGGCTCCCTGGTTGTAACTGTGTTTTGGTTCTTGTTAGGTCATTTTCTTGGTGGGTCCGTCTTTCTGGCTGGCTGACTGAGAGTCATTCCACCCACCACATCTTGTATGCTGTTGTATAGGTGGAGTCACGTTGTGGTGAAATGGTTTCCAGCTATTGCTCAGTGGGTTATTCTGGATGATTTGTCTACAATTTATTTTGTAATTCCAGCTTGGTCCTGAGAGGAGGTTAGTGTAGCTTCTCCTTACCCCTCTTCCATCATGGATATCCAGGCCTTCTTTTATATCTGGAAGTATTTATTAACTCATGTCTTCAAAACGTGTTATTTAAATTTTGGAGTTACTTTTCATAAGGGTGTATGTGTGTGTATGTATGTGCATATGCATTAGAAGTCCTTTATTTATCCCTTTGTTTCACATCAGCTATCTGTAATCTTCTAAACATCTTTGTCCATTTTTCTTTTACTTGTCTCTCTAGTCTTTCATGGCCTTGCCGTGTTTTTCACAGCTTCTGTTTTTCTTTGTGCTGCTCCCAATGCAGACTTCATTTTGGAAAATATTCTTTTTCCTTTTCTTTTCCACTGTTTCCTACATGCTGTCAGCTCATGTTTCATCTCTTTTGTTTAACTTGACATATTTTACTAGTGCACTTTTTAAGAGTTATTTTTAAATTTTTACTTTTGACTGTGTTTGCTTATAGTTTATGTCTGTTCGGTGACAATATTTTTCTGGTGAAACTTAGTTATCTTTCACATTTTGCTGTTTCTTTTATACTTTTATTGTAGTATCTTTGTATGGGTCCCGTGTTGCTTCTTTTTTTCATAATTTATTATCTTTGAATGGGGTGGGTTCTTACAGGACCAGCTATTTTCAGGAGATTTGGGTTGTTCTGGGGTCAGAACTGGTTTCCTGGACCAACATGTTTTTTTTTTTTTTTTCATGTAACAGAGCTGGGTAGCTTATGTGGCGCAGTCACGTGCCTGTGAATTGTTGAAGCCTTTACTTCTCCTGATAAGTCAGAGATCAGCTGCTGTCAGGTGGCCCCCACGTCAAAGTCTCTTGACCCTGAGAAACAAGTTCAAGGTTTCCTGAAACCACGTGCTTTGCCCACATTTAACTGTTGTTGAATGGATGGCAGGGAATGTTTTTCTGGCTGCTCTGCCTATCCTTTCCTAGTTGCTCAAAAGATGAGTGTTGGGTTTGCCTTTATGCATTAGCCTTCCTTGGGGGAGCTGTTTTTGCTAACTTGTGTTTAGACATTTGCCGTTACAGACATCCTTTTCAACAAGTGTCTCTGATCTTCACTGCTTTTGGCAGCTCTTTCTCATCTATTGTTAGTCAAGGTCATAAGCACCTTTAAATCTTTCAAAGGTAAATTTAGATCCTCTGAAGTTTTTTTATACCACACTGCCTCTCAGCTTTTCCATGAATATATTTGCACAGAAAAAAAGAAAAAGAGACCTAGACATGGATACTTGAAAAACAACATTATTTAAAATAGGAAGTGACAGGCTTTCAAGAGGGAAGAACAGGAGACTACCAAGTGCAGGTGCATAGGTGAGGAGTCAGGGTGTCTACTGGGTGAACACTGGTGACCACCCACTGAGATTGAGCAGAGGATCATTTAGGAAAGAAGACAAGGAGCTCTGATTTACATGTGTTTTGTTTAAGGTGTTGGAGACTATCCTGTAGACAGCTCCAGTCCCCATTGAATATTAAAAGATAAAATTTGTGAGGTGGGAGTTTGAGGTTGAAACTTGGAAGTTGCTAGTGTCCATGGCAATTCAAAAAATATATATCAATAAACCCATTGAGAGAAAGTGTGTATTACCAATATAGCAGTAGGTGGCGTGCCATATTTTGCATGCTCAGGGCCTAGAGAGAGGAGCCCTGTGGGGAAGGAGACCAGTAAGAATAAGTAAAGGACAAGAACTGTGCTCATCTGCAAGAAAAGTTGAGCTGAATTATTTCAACGATGCCATTTTAATGGTATTTTTCATCTTTTTTTGTTCCTACACAAAAACATTTATTTATCAATTAATTTAACACATATTCATGGAGCCTCTTTTGTGTGACATGCCAACCCTGGGGGAAGAGGTGAAGGGTCAGTCAGAGTCCTAGTCGTCGATGGTCATCCTCATCAGTTCTGGCTGCTATGACAATACCTGAGGATGGACAGCTTAAGCAACAACCATGCATTCCTGTCAGTTCTGGAGGCTGCTAAGTACAAGAGCAAGGCTCTGGCAGGTGCGATATCTGATGAGAGCCCTCTTCCTGGCTCACTCCTTTCCCTCACATAGTGGGAGGAGGGCAAGGTGGCTCGCAGGGATCTGTTTCATAAGAGCTCAAATCTGGTTCATGACCTCCCACGGGCCACTAACATTGTTGTACTGGAAGTGAGTATTTCATGTGAATTTTGCGGGAGACACATTCAGACTATTTCAATCATTGTCCATCATAGAATGAACAAAAAGTGAATCTTTACCTTAAAACTTTTTAAACTTGATATAGGAACTTCAAATAGCAATATTTTTGGACCTAATTTGTCAATTCAAGAGATACTTATTGATAATCTATGTGCCGGACAGTTGTCCAGGTACTGCGGGTGTACTGCTGAACAACACAGACAAAAATCTCTACCCTCGTGAAATTGCACTGAAAAACCGGTGACTTTTTTTGTTAAGAAGTCACCTTTAAATAAAACTGTAAGAGCATGAAAAGTATGTGAATCCTGTTATAAGCTCAGAAGCACTGGTCTAGGATTTAGTACAGACTACAAAAACTATGCTACAGGCAAAGACTAAAGGACAGATAAAAGCATACGATGACTTCTGATCGCTCTTCTGTACAGTGAGGTGTTAGCGTCTTCACCATACCTGGGGGGCACCCAACTCTCAGAGCACAGGTGCCTGGCTCCGGGTCACACGGGTGCTCAGTGGAAGAGCCAGGTTCTGTCCCAGGCTTCTAGGACTTACCCCATCTCACTCTATGGCCCGCAGAACGATTGCCAGCCCGGGCTTTACGAGAGTGGCTCCGGCCTGAATAAATAAAGCCTCTCTGCTATTCTGTTTCTATTCTCCTACTCCGGCTGTTCTTGCCCACGGTGAAGACAACATCTTCCTTTTCTTCTGCTCACAGGCCCCAAAGAAAGTGTTAATAATAAAGCTGTTTAACTTCTCAAACGTCTGAAAGGCACAAAAGATATAGAAACTTGGAACGGCAGCCTTTCTTCTTCCCTAGCCAGGGATCTGAAACTTTGAGAGGGGATTGTAGGGGCTGCAGGTAAATAGATGCCATCGGCGGTAGAACATGTCAAGACAGCAAACGGGAGGAGTTTTCCACCAAGTAAATGGTGTGAAACAACAGTTAGACTCAGACACTAAAGGCAGTATCTTTTCACATAAAAGAAATATTATTTTGATTAAATGTTCCAAGACCTTGCCATGTAAACATAACTCAAGCACACTGACAAAAAGGAAAGAAAAAGAAACATGGTAGATAAAGCTGTTCACACCGAAATATATTAACACCATAAGGTATGGCGACTCTGGATTTTATAATCTTCGTTCAGAACAAAAGCGTCTCTACTTTCCAACCTTGCTTTGGCAATTTGTCTTTAGTCTCCTGCATTGTATGGTGAGTGTGTTACGCATGCCTGGATTTGTGTGATCTCATGTTCATGTCTCACCGTGTGAGCTCATACATTTGAGTCCATCTGAGAAACAGTCTTTGTATAACCTCTGTGGACAGCCCTGCAAGTGCTTGGTTTGCAGGCATGTGCACAGCAAGCCTGTGGGCAATTACAGGGCGCACCTGGGACTATTCGCAGACATGGCTGAAGGTATGATTGCATGGGTGCTCGTAGCTGTGTGAGTGTGTGCACGCATGTGGTTGTACAGCGTTGCATGTGTGAACAAACTTAAGTGCTTTAGCCTGTGTTTATATGGAGAGAGACATGGGCACACCTGTACGCAGGCCCTGTGATGTGTGTGTAAGCATGTCTGTGCAAGCCCGGGTGTGTATTTGTGTTTGGAAGAATGTGTGCGTTCATGTGTGTGTTTTCTTAGTCTGAGAGGAAGTAAGGGGTCTGACAGCCATGTGGAAAAATGACAAAGTGTTACTGGAGGGGCCGTTCTTCAATCCCATGCTTCACTGTCAGTGTGGAGTCTATTTCCAGAAGCGGCGGCTGCTGATTTGTCGTGCTGCTAATCGATGTCAAAGCTCTGTCGGTCTGTGGGGTTTGGCACTCAAGCAGTGAAGTGAAATTTCCAAACAAGTCCAGACCCCCGGCATCTGTCCTGAGTTTACAAGGTCATTGAAACAGTTATTTTTGAAAAAAAAAAAAAAAAAAAAAAACAAGATTAAATTTTTAGTGGTACTTCATATAAAGAACCAGTCTGGCAGGTCTATGTGTAACATGCTTGGGGCAGCTTAATGGGGATTGGGGGGTGGGGGAAGGTAGTGAGGACAAGGAACTGGGCAGAAGGGTAGCCCGGGGCCTCCAGATAAGACAGTTCTCATTGCATTTTCTTGGACTCTGAAGCTGTTAACCACTTTAGGGCCTTCTTTCCCCAAAGAGCAGGATTCTAGGACTGAGGGAGACACCATCCAGAAGACCCCCTTTTGTTTAGATGTTAGGAAACTGAGGCCCAACGTGGGAAGACTACTTCCCCGACTTCAGATCTTAGCCAAATTAATGGGGTGTGAAAACTGCGGAATTCATGTTTTGTTTTCTTTATAATATTTTTATATTCTATTTTTCCTATCAATCAATTTTTATTTATTTTTTACTCTTCAAACAGCCCAGGGGTTTGGGAACCATTGGTTCAGCAGGGGAAGGGAAGAAAGAAGTATAAAGCAGCCCTCATGGCCCATCATTTCCTTCTGTGTCCTGTGCAAATCCTTTTATATGAAATCCAAACACACACAAATACCTTTTCCCTCTCAATAAGTGAGCTGACATATTTGGGTAACACATAAAATTCCTTTTACCATAAAACATTTTTAATTCTCTCCTTACCCATTAGGCAGATTTTTACTGAACATCATTTTTCTTCAATGCTGCTATAAATAAGTATACTTAATAAGCTGTGTATATACTTAGATTCATTCAAATCATGATACGGTGCAAATGCAAATTCATAACATATATAGCAATTAAGGCAAACTATATTTTATAGTTCACAAAAATAATTATTTGATGTACACCAATGAATAAGATAAAGAAACAGGTGTAAGGCCAGTGGTAGAGTTAGGGTGAACTATGAAGAGTGATTTTTAGCATGTACGCAAAGTGTTTTCCACAATGACCAAATCCACATATATGACAAACTAAAAATGCAAGTGCTTTTAGAAAAGGTAAAACTACTTATCCTTGAAATAAGGGTAAGGCTTTGAATGGGAGTACACTTGGAAGAGGGATAAGCAAAGTATTAATGGGACACTTATATTTCTAGAAGATCAAAATTCTCCCCACTCCTAAGGACATTATTTTTCCAAGTCATCAGACAACAGAGTTCCATTTTGGTTAACAGATACAGAAATATCTTTAGAACCTCTTTGCTGATGATATGTTCTTCTCCTCCTTGAATTGTCCCTCTTTGTCTATGGCCCTTTGGGGATTTCTCATCACTTCCCCAATGCCCCATAGACCTGGTGGACAAGTCAAGTCCAATGTTGCCTCCTGCATGGGCAGATCAGGACAAATGAGGCTATTTGGAACACGTATAAACCGAGAAGGAACATTCTCTTTTCCTCTGCTTTAGATCCAAGGTGTCTAACCCACCTGAACTTAGATCTGTGACCAAATAGGCTTTGTAATGCTTTACTTCCAGATTCTTAGAAACCAGTGGCTTTCAACTGTGGTTTCACATCAGGAAAATCTAGGAGAGTTTTCTTAAAACTCAAATGTCCAGGAACACTCCCCTCCCCCAAATTCTGATAAAATTGGTTAGAAGTAGGTTGAGGTCTTCAGCAAGAAGGGGGAAGGAAATCAAGGCTCAGGTGTGGATAAACTAGATCAAAATGGCTGGAGATAAAATAAGGTTGGGATAAAAGCGCTGTTATAATACAATTTATATTTTTTGCCTGGAGTGAAGCTTGCAGTCCTGAAAGTTCAATTGGGATTCAGAGATTTCCATCTTACCAGAGCTCCATCATAGGCAAGGTTAGCGTCAAACAATTTATGATGAGCTAAGTTAGAAGGATACATTCTTATCACTTCTCAGCGCTCTTCCGTAGGTCAGGCCTCTGGGAAGCCTTGGTGACCTGCTTCCGCCTGCTTCCTCACTCATACGTCACAGTCATGACCTACAGCTTTTGTGCAGTTAAGGGAAAGGATTGCTACACCATCACAGCCAAGCCTTTCCTAGCCTCTTACAGATCTTTCTGCTCGGAGAACAGGGTCACTATACATTGCCTCTGGTTCCACATCAAAAGCATTCTGGGTTCAGGGTCAACTTCTGTGTTTCAAAACAAGCTTGGGAGGTCTGTGTCTCACTGGCCCCAGCTAGGTGGTGGCAGATTCATAGGCCACGCGGCAGCTGGCCGGGCCATGAGCTGCTAACCATTCTCTGCATAAGACAGAGCGTCTCCATGATTTAAACGCGGACACTCCAAGTTTTTTCCGGGTACCATCAACCTCAGCATAAGCAGGGAGCTTTTGGAAGTGAAGGTGCTCTGACCACACCCCAGCACAACGTGGATCAGAGTCTGCGTTTTCACCGGCTTCTCAGGTGACGCACATGCAAGTTAAGGTTTTTGAGAAGAGTTGGTCCGGTACTTCTTGCTTCATCCTGGTTCTATAATCAAATCATATTAAGAACATTTAAAAAGTAAACTAATTTGATCAGAATCTATTGGGTTGGACCTGGACATTTATGTGTTTAGAAGCTCTTCACATAAATGTGAAGCCAGGATTCAGTGATGCTGTGTTAAAGTCCAAGAGCAAATTAGTTAAAAGTCTATTTTAGAAATAGATCTAAGTTACAAACTCAAATTCATATATTCACACAATACAACCAATATTTTGATTTCCAACCAAATGATTTTACTCTATATCTTAATTGGTTTGAACACATGTAAGTAAAAAGGAGATATTTTACTTTGTCTCATTGAAATGCCAACAAACAATTAGGTTCTATCTAAAACCCTGTTTGTGGTTGAAGAAAAATGGCAATTTTGGACTTGGGTAATGGGTGGGTACACACTGAAATAGAAATAGTGCCTAGTTCTCCTAGATGATTCAAAGGGTTGATCAGAAGTAAAAATGGGGAGAAGCTACAATATTGTTTCTCCAACAAGTGTGTCCCCCTTACATGTGCAGACACTCACTGCCCCCTTTTTGCTTCTCATAATGCTGTCTGAGAGTAATCACTTGTATCTTATTTAACCTCTAATATTCTTTGTGTGGGAGCTAGGTGGAAGGGTGTCTGTCCAGTGAACAACTATCTTGAAAATTTAATTATTTCTTGGTTGAGTAAAGAAATATTCAATATTTATGGATTTAGAAGCTTTAGCGACTAAGAGGGTTGGGTGCAGATTATGAAAGTCTTCCCAAACACTTCTCAAGTCTCATTGTACAACAGCCCCCTATTACCGGATAAAACAAAGACCACAATCTGGTAGCCTATGAAAAAAATATGGCCTGCATCTATATTTAAAATATTTGTTTTGAATTAGCTGTTGAACGTTAGGCATTGAGAGACTGCATATAAATTTTGGACCCCTGACTTCTCATGGAAAATGGAAAGAATTAGTAATATAGTTTCCTAGTTGAAAGCCTTAGTAGCTAGGAGACCTTAAGCAAGGTGGGAACCTCAATGTACTTACCTTTGAAAAAAGGGTAAAGATATTTACTTACCTTACTGGTTATTGTAAAAATTAATGGGGTAACATATGTAACTCCTCCTGCATATTTTCTGAGTAATATAGTTAGATCTCAGTAATGAAGTTTCATATCATTATTATTCAATAAGTTACAAAGAATTTACAGACATAAGATACAATAAATTTGATGTTAAATACTAAGAATATGTTATTTTTTATTGAAAATAATCTTATATAATAGTTCTGAAAGGGTCTTCTATTCTATTCTAGCCTGAGTTATTTGTTTCTTTGATTTTAGTTATTGCTTCCTGACCTGAACTTTTGATCAATTTTGTTCTTTTTAAAATTGTACAGACTAAATTTAAATTATTCTGATATCCATGTGCTCTGCCTGAACAAAATATTTTCTATAGTGGTGGGTATGAGAACATAGATTGTTATTTCTAGCTTCAGAGAAGCTGAATACTTCCAGAAGTCTCTCTACAGCCCCTCCATATGCATACCTTGTTCAGACTGATCCATTGAATATAGACAGCAGTAGCTAAACAAACTTTATTTTTTTACAACTACTTTTTAATTTAGCTGAACAAATTTTTAACTCTTTCAAGACTGCTGCATACAGTTTAGGAGGCACTGATATGTCGGACTAATCTTAATACGATATTTACAACATGAGCCAAAAACAGTTTGGTGTCTTAGAAATAAAAATACATTGCCGACTATTATGTGTCTCACCTTGGCCTGAGCAAGAGGGTGCAGAGGCTAAAGACAGTCTTTAAACGCTTAATTTTTCCCTTGAAAATTTTATTTCAGCTGTTTTTCTCTGGTGTAAGATCTTGACTTTTCTGCCAAATTAAAATTGAAATCGCAATTTGACATATTCAGTTGGTAAAACTTTTTGTACAAATAAATACTATCCAGTGAGTGAGTGAAATCATCCATGATATCCAGGCTTGTTTATAACTGCCAGTAATTTAATTGAAACACAGCTGTAGGATTAAAAGCACATTAATGTTTAGCCTTTTTCAGCATTTTCACATCTTTTATCCAATTAAATCATCAAATCAACTTCCTAGGACTGTTAATGAAATTCATTAGTTAACATACACCAACCAGGTTATGCTCTGCAAACGAATAACTTCCAAAAGTCAGTGACTTAACGAAATAATTTCTTGCCCACACAGTTTCTTGATCATTTAAATTCCAGGTGACTCATTGATCGAGACCCTTTCTCCATTACAGCTCAACTGTCTCCACACATGCGTTATATGCTATATTCTAGCTGTGCAGGGGACTTAGAATAGCACTTTCCGTTAGAAATACCATGAGCCCTGACAGCATAGCTCAGTTGGTTAGAGCATCATCCTGGTACACCAAGGTTGTAGGTTTGATCCCTGGTCAGAACACATAACAAGAATCAACCAATGAATGCATAAATACATGGGACAAGTAGATCTCTCTCTCTCTCTCTCTCTCTCTCTCTCTCTCTCTCTCTCCCTCTCTCTGAGATCAATAGATAAAAGAAAGAAAGAAAGAAATACAATGGTGCAAGTTGCTTTGTATGAAGAAGGACTATATCCTTTTATTTTAAGGGTCTGGGTTATGGGCCCAGAGGCCATTTAACAGCAGTGGGATTTGAGCTCTATCTGACTTCTCTTTAGTGAATGGGAACAGCAACATTTGCCTTGCCTTCTATGAAGTACCGCATGGACTGCTCTTTGAACCTTATACAATGTGACACAAAATAAATTATTTTTAGTATGTTATCAAGATAGCCTCTATTAAGTTAAAGCTGTGTGATGGTCAATTTTATGTGTCAACTTGGCTGGGTTCTAGTCCACAGTTATTCAATCAAATACTAACCGAAGTGAACTGTGAAGATCTTTTGTAGATGTGATGAAAGTTACAATCAGTCAATGAAGCAAACAGTGTCATTGACACTGTGTGGGCCTGATTCAGCCCATGGCAAAGCTGGAAGAGCAAAACCAAGGCTTCTGGATAAAGAAGGAATTCCATATATGAATTGTGGCTTCAGCTCACCCCAGGGAGTTCCCTGATGGCTTGTTCTTGGGCTGCATCAAAACGCAGAGAATTCGATATTTCCCTAAAAGGTTGAGAAATATGGCTGATGGAACAATGATCAACATGACTGGATTTCTACCCTCGAGGGGCTTCTAACGTCAGATGGTAAGAAGGCATCGGCTGAAAGAACTATAAGATAAAGAAAGCAATAATAACTGACATAAAAGTCAGAGGGAGGGGAAAGGCAAGGGTGATTTTTGAACATGTGTTATGGTCCACAAACTGAACTAGAGCCTTGGGGTCTTTGCAAAGTTGGTCACATTTAACATATTGACACTTTTGAAGAACAAATTGAAGGCTAGAAAATCGAGAGAATTTTTCCATATTTCATAAGAAATGAAAACCAAGATTCGAATTCGGGCCTCTCTGACTCCAAAGAACACCTTTGCCTGTACGTCGTGGAGATTCGAAGGGCAGATGAAGATTGGGAAGGGAGGCAGAGTATGCCTCAGATCTTTGGAAATAGATCCTCTTTCACGCCAACTGGTGTTCATTTGTTGATAGCATTTTCATGCACGAAATGCTCCCCATTCTATCTGCCTACTTGAAACTTTCCAAGAAAGCAACCTACTGGACCAGTTTTTCATAAAAAATATCATTTTATAACTTAAACCCCACATATCAGTGTTTTTTGCTTCAAACTCCTGAATCTCTTCTATTCTGCAATGTTTTTTCATGTGGCCATTGTTAGCTAGACGACGCAAATGTGCAAACAAAATGGTTTAGATTTTTATGTTATTCTCTGAACTTTGTGGTTCTAGCCCCAACTCTCCTTCTGTCCATGTAACTTTGGACAGTGACAGACTATATAGCTCCTAAATTTTTACCTATGAAATAAGTGTTTTAGATTGACTTTAAAGTACTTTTCCAGTTCTAATATTTACTCGTAATTTGGAAAAATACTCTCTGGACCCATAGATAGTAGGAGTTCAGCCGGATCCATGACAGTAATGGCCAACATTGATGATATAGCGGGTAAGTAGCAAAGAGAAGATATTAACTGAAATTATACATGCAACGTCTATGTCTATACATATAAATTCTAGTGCATCGCCTTCCATGTGATAGGTTTTAATAAAACATTTCTTTCCCCTCCCTCCCCACCCCCTTGTTTGCACTGCTTTGCAGCCACCCTCGATATAAATTTGATCTGGCCCATCAGCTGTCACCCTGAACCCAGAGATGATGTGTTGTTACCTGTCTAAGAGGACACAGATGAGACTCTTTGCCAAGCACCTGCTCTCTGTACCATTGTTCCACTCTTCATCGTCTCCTGCAGACAGATTCACAGTCCTCAATGGGTTCGCAGGTGGAACGCATTGTTATTATTTACCCTTAGTTTCTTTCTACTAGCTTTTGAAAAAAGTAAGGTTTGCAGTCAAACCGAAGGAACATTTGCATGCCCTATCCATCTTCCTGTCTCCCGCGATGGGGAAATTTACAAGGGCAGAGGCAGTAATAAGGGGTGCGCAGGTCGGGAGATAGAGGACTGGTTTCTAGGTTAAAGGAAATGATTTAAAGGTAAGTGTTCTGTGAGTGGAGTGCTAGCCGTGCCTTAGGCTGTGTTATTCTTTTGTTATTGCATTTTCTTCTTTTTTAAATTTTGCCCTAATTAGGACATATGCTTGAGAATATACATTTTATGCCTCAGTTTCCTATTCTGTAGAATGATGACTTTTTTAACTGAATTTATTGGGGTGACATTGGTTGATAAAATGATACGATTCTGTAATATATCAATGATAGTGTATTGTGTGTTCAACTTGTCAGGTCAAGTCTCCTTCCGTCACCACTTATCCCCCTTTACCCTCTTCTACCTGCCTCCACCTTCTTTCCCTCTGGGCATCACCGTACTGTTGCCTGTGTCTGTAAGTTTGTTGCTGGTTTGTTTAATCCCTTCACGTATTTCAGGCAGCGCCCCTCCCACACTTCCCTCTGAGAGCTCTCTACTTTGTTTGTGTGTGTACTTTGTTCATTACCTTCCACATATCAGTGAAGTCATATAGTATTTATCTTTCTCTCACTGGCTTATTTCGCTTAGCAGAATGTCCTCCAGGTCCATCCGTGTTGTCGCGAAAGGTACATTTACACTCGATTGTAAAATAGAACGGTGAGTTTTGACTAAGTATTATTGCCAATCTAATTACCAGCCTAACCATATTTGCTTAAAATATATTACTTCTAATTTTGGACACCACATTGTATCTAGTACTAATAGATCACAGATAGCATTTATTGGAATTAGAAATGAAAATCCCGCTGATCGGAAATAACTGCTAAAAAAGGTGTTTTGAACATTAATTTCTGTTGGGAATATTATTTCCCATTTGAACCTCATTCTTGGTATCAAAACTCACCCTTTTAAGTGCCATTCACCTTTGAACTACCATTTTCCTATATGCTTCACCCAGGCAGACTTCATCCATGGCCTCAAAGTGGCTGTCCCGGTTTCAGTCCCTGCAGCTGGGGGCAAAACCTGGGCGGCATGGCCCATTCTCATTCTCACTAATGGCTCACCTTTCTTGCAAGAGAGAAAAAAAAACCCAGCGTGCCTTTAGCAGCACCTTCTCTCGCTTTGCGTGTTGGAATCATGCGAACACCAGTCCTTGGCTGTGGTGGAAAAATAACGAACTTATTTTAACCCAGTTAAGACTCACTTCGGTTTGGGTAGAAGGCCAGACTTTCCTGGTACTTAAACGATGAACTAGAGAGGCAAGGAAAGGCGGTCTGCTGAGAGGCAGTCAGCAGTGTTGTGATTCTTTCTCATGCACCCCGGCCTCTCAGACCGCCCCTCTTCCTTCTCCCCCTTATCGTATATCCACTTCTAAAAGCAAGGCTTCAGGAGTGTGACAACAGTTTTGCTGGGATTGTCCAAGTATGGTTTTAAAAAAGTCAAGCCGCAGAGCAAATACAATATATATGCAAACAAACGTACACGTCAAATTCATATAAATGTGTTAGATGCGTTATAGAAGTGAGATGTGTATACACGATTTATATATCCATTATAAGGTTTGAAATGGTACACCTGTATATACCGGGTAAACAAACACCCTGCTTTATAGCAGAAATGCGTTAAAGAGCATTATTGAAATTATGTAACTCTCTAGAATTGTGTGAGGGTGATTAATTGTGTGAGAATATATAATTATGTAATTACATAGAATTACATAATTTCAGTAATGCTCTTTAACTGTAGATATTTGTTCAATCATTAAAGTAAATATATCTCTAACATTTATGTGAACGTATCCACACACGAACATACGCTGTATCTGCGTGGGTGCTGAGAGACAGAGAAACAACATTCTTGGGTTTTCTAGCAGCTTTACTTTGCTTTGGTGGTGGGAGCGGTTTTCTGCTTGCCACTCATTGCCACTTGCAAACTGTTCACACCACTGACTACCTATGAAATAGCTCACTTTTAAGTATGTGCCCTTAAGTCTGTCACCCATTCCCTCCTGCTCCTTTACTGTGCCATCATCACCTGTCCAGTCAGTAACGCTGGACCATTGATGTCTTTAGAATCTAGCCGACGGGCTTCTTCTCTTCCAGGAACTCCTGTTGACCATTCGTGGTCTTCATCACTACTGTGACAATGTCATCCGCTACCTGGGACTGTCATCTTCTAAACATTCCAGCTCCAATGACCTTGTCCCTCCTCGCCCCCATTTTTTCATGTTCATTCCTGTACTTATCACTGCATCTTGTTCCATCTATGAATGCTCAGTCTCTACGGTATCTATTTTAAGTGTCCCATTCTTTAGTAATAATTTTATTCTAAGTAAGAAGCTACATTTTCTGAATAAGCACATTTTCCCCTCTCCCAGAAAACCATTTCACGTATTTGTCCTCCTTTAAAAAAGTTCACTTTCCCTATGCCCATGCACAAAGGTAACCGGTGACCACAGCTAATATTGAGTGAAGTCAAATTGTCTGAGGACCTACCTACTAAATTCCACGCGACTTTCTTATTTTGCCCCCAATTTTCACAATAGCCTTGCAGGGTAGGTCTGCACAGCTGATCTTTTGTACAGCTGAGGTTTGCACTTGGTTTTATCGGGTCCTTAATATCCTGCTCTTTATTTCCAACTATGTGACTGTACATATAGGAATGTCAGCAGGAGAAAGCACAAAAAGAGGACATATTAGTCAGCTAAGGTACGTAGAATAAAGGAACCAACATGCAGCCAAGGAAGATAGTAAAGACAATGTGGCTTTCCTTCATGTCTCTACCTGCTGCCTGAGCGAACTTCCCTGAGCGAATATTTGATCTCACTACCCTGCTCTCATATTTCCCCACTAATTAAGAGAATAGAGAAGAGTCCTTAGAGTAACTGTCACACCATTGCCCTCTGGGCTTAGCTCACACCCATTCCAAAATTATCTGCCATGACAGCTATACAGATTCTCCCTCCCCTCTGGTCTCACCGGTCCTCCGTCGCCCATGTGCACACTATGACCCGGGACTGTGTGCTGCCTCCCTTCAGGTTTTCCCTTGGGGCGTCTCCCCCACTCACCGCCCTTGGAACACGTGCCTCTCTTCTGCAGCCTTTGAAGACTTAGGTTCTAACTAAATCTCCTTGTTCTTCTCTGTAGAGAAAGGTAGTGTGACCACTCAAAGGCTGATGTGGCCACAGCTGGGGAAGATAGTCTTCCACTTCAAGAGGCTTGGAGATTTGAATGTAATAAAAGCCACTGGAAGGGCCATGGGGACACAGCAGGAGGCAAGATGTGGAGATGAATTTTGTGGTTTTGTTGAATACCTCCAGTTCTAATTGTTAGTTACCGTGTATTGCTTATAATGATGAAAAATTATGATATATAATTGCTGTTAATTAATTTCATAAATCTATTAAAGCATATGTAGGCTTTTACAGCATAAACTATATTAGTGCATTTGTGTTTATATAATTTTATAGCTTATAGACATGAATAATACATGATTTTAATTTTAACCTTATTTTAGAACTATTAAAACTCTTTTTCTCTAGGGGATATATTATAATAAGAGAGATTCTTTTTATTTGAAGAGCTCTTTATGTATTAAAATTTTTTTAGGTCATTATATTATTTGATACTTAAAGTAATGTTTAAAAATACCTAAGAAATTGAAGGTCAGAGAAGTTAAGTAATTTTTCTTAAATTACACAGCATCCAAAAAGACCCAGACTAGAATATATGACACACAATTGAATTCCCTTCTTCACAGGTCATATTTCTTTTCAAGAAACAAGCAGATGGTTTAAAGTTCAAATCTGTGGGTATTTTTCAGTCCATTCCTAGAAGGTGGGAGGTAGAGAGGGAAGTACCTCTTCTTGTCTATTAAATTGTGAATTTATTTTCTTTATTTCAAATTATATAAAAAGGAGAGAATTCTTCTTCATTGACAGCCTTTCTTCTTGGTTAAATTCCATTCTATGTTTAGCAGACATCTTCTTGATAACGATGCATTTAGTTTTGATAATTCTTTTAGTTATATTTATATTCCTAAAAGCCTAATTTATCAGCAACTGCAAAATAAAGTCGCCATCACCATCACTCACAATATTATTTTTGCCAAGAACGAAATGTAAACGATGGCTTGGCTGAAACATATTGATGGTATTTCTTTGGAAAATCATGAAACTTCCTCTGAGATACACTATTTGTCATAACTGTATTTTTAGCCAAGAATAATGAATAACTGATAAAATGAAACATGGTGGGACATAATTGGCAAATGGAGAGCATTTTGCAGAAATCACTCAAAGTCTTTTGAATTTCATTCCTAGTTATGGTTTATTTAACACTAGCTGAGCACTCAGAGTCATGCACAGAAGATTGATGATCTTTTAGAGCAATTCCTAAGTGTAATATTGTGTCTTAAAGAATTATGTCACTCTCTTTGAGGATGCTGAGAAAGATGTTAGAAGACATCAATAACAATTCAAGTATTACTAACCATCTGCATTTTGTAAATCAACCAGACAGAGGTTTCCTCGTACACCCCTGAAGGAGGGCCATGATCCCGAAAGACATTTACTAATGTATTTGTATAACAGTACAGTTTGTTCTTGAAATGTAATGGATTTGTGAATAACCCTAGATATCCCAAGAAGGACAATGAAATAGAAATAATAGAAGAATCTACACAGGGGAGACTCTCTGTAAGTTTGATGTTGCCATCAATGTTTCAGTTGGCATTTCCTGAAGAATCATTTTTGTTCCCCACAGGGAAGTCATAAATGTTCTGTCTATGGAGCGCTCTTTTAAATAGTTCTCCTGCATCCTAAAAAAATTTATAAGGTTCTCTCAGTACATATGTTATCTGCAGGAAAGAATGTAGTCATTAAAAATCTTTAGCTCTTAGAAACTTCAGAAGTTGGTGTTTATAATAAGTGCTTGCTGCATACTTTTCTCATTTCTTTCTTTCTTTCTTTCTTTCTTTCTTTCTTTCTTTCTTTCTTTTTCTTTCTTTCTGTGTTTTCTTTATCTTCTCTCAGGCAGTGGGATATTGTAAAATTTATATAAGTTTAACGTCATAAAACTTGGTTGGAGTTGCAGATCTGTTCTCTATCACCTCTGAAAATATGAACAGGTTACTTAGCTTCTCTGTGCCTCAGTCTTTTCATCTATAAAATTGGGATAATAATATTACACATGGCCAATGCTTAGAAAAATGATACAAAATAGTATTAAAAGTAAGCAGTTACAATGAAACCTTTTAGCTCTTTTGAATCAGACATTCTTCCCTTACAAAATGGAAAACATATAATTCTGAGCTTACTTAGTTGTCGCATGTGATCAGAAAAGGGAAAATAGTCTGAAATGTTTTGGTACAATAATTTTTATATCTTTTGGGGAAAGGCAGATTGTTTTTTGCATAAGGGAATCAGAGGGGTGGGCTTGAGTTGTAACGAAAAAGGATTCTCTCTTTGAACCAACCATTTGGCCCATTTAGTGACTGTTTCTGTCTCTGAAAATTATGATGACTCTTGTTTATCTGGGTCACGGTGGGACTCCAAATGAGGTAGAGTATGCAAGTGTATAGCTCTTTAGAATGAAAAAGGGGCGTGTTAATATTAGCTGTTACCATCACAATGACTCAGAACCAGATGGATTGCCCTCTCTCTCCCTTTTATCTGTTTCTAGCGCGTGTACACAGACTCTAAAATGAGGTAGAATCAGGTTTGCACTAATCAAGAGGAAGTTATAGTTAGGTGTTAGAGGAGCTCAGAGGAGGAGCAAACTCCAATAAATAGTAGAAAGAGCTTATGAATGAGGTGGCATTTGAACTGCGTGGTAAATATTACAGGAACTGAGTCTGTGGAAAATGGGGAAGAGACAAGCAGCATTCATAGGGAAACTGTGATGAAATGCTAGAGGGAGGCACTTGGGAGGAGAAGGGGAAATATATAAATAAAGAGAAACTTTCTTTTGACTAGAACCTTGCACATTGTCGGGGAATTGATAGGTCTAAAACTTGGCAGTCCTGGGGGGTTGGGTTCACTCAGTTGATACAGGAGAGCTAATATTGTACACATTTAAAAGCGAGAGTTGGACATTATGAAACTGTGCTTTAATAAGACATCCTATTTTTTGACCCAAGTTTTAGCTAACCTTTGGAGCTTCTGCTCATGTGTGGATTTACCAATGGTCATCTCTTCCTCTCTCCCTAGAGGGGCAGGCCCAGCACCCTTTCACTCCGTCCCTTACCCACCTTTCATGGGCACGCAGATTCGTTTCCTTGCCTGCTTCCCACGTTCCTTCCCACCCCTGTAAACGAGTCCATGTTATACTTGGTTCCTTTCTATTCCATCCACCAAGGTGTCCTTAGCTAACTCACAGCCTTTAGAGATCAACTCAGAGCTCTGTAATGATGCCTTTTGAGGTCCTCTAAGAGATTCTCCTGCCTACGCACTTGTGTTTGCCTGGTGCCCTTCCTGAAACCCTGCAGCAGTAGATACCATACGGTGGTAATGGGTTGGGTTATTGACATGACTGTTTCCGCTGATGCACTGTGAACCTCTCGATGAGACTGTCCACTTCTTGCATTTTTTTGTAAGTCCACTTACTTCACTTTATCACCACAGACACAGTCTCATAGTTACAAGATATAATGTTGCCGGTAATGAGCATCAGAAAATCAAATCTGAAGCTAGTTGCAAGGTGCTCTATCCCCTTAAAGTCTGATGTATTCACGCTATGGTATCTTACATCACCCTATGCTTCGTTGCTATGATTTTCATTCTATATTCATTAGTTTATTAAATACATTTTTTACTGAGAGGTAGTCAGGATATGTAAAAAATATCATGAGATAAATATCAGTAGACTTAAGCTCTCTCTCCAACTATATCTATGACCTTAAACAATCATTTAAAATTTGTAGAGCTGAGTTTCCTAACTATGACTGGAGACACTGGTTGCATGTTGCCTCTGATTTCTTTTAGCTCTAACATGCTATCATGTGCATCATGCTAAGCATAACAATGTGTTCTCACGACTATCAAATAAACATAAAAACTGTCTTACTTTGGAGGAATCTAATAGTCCCAGCTTTCTGTCCGCCAGATCATAGACCAACTGACACACACAGGAGCTGGGTGGACAATAAAACACATCCACTTAATTTCTTATAGATGCTAATTAGAAAATGTAGTCTGGACTTGAACTCAGCAATAGGACTCTTACCACCTCTTCAGTGAATTGATCCTTATTATAGATAGACATTCAAGAGAAATGCAGGAAGCTGGTCTACCACAAGCATAAGTGGGGAATGTGCTGAGCTCATGTGTAGGTCTCATTAGGGAAAGACAGAGGGTGGGAACATATACAACCTTTAACTTTGATCAGTAGTGTAGGCAACAAATACCCAGCTTTCACTATGCCAGTAACTCCTTCCATGTGGCAGGAGTAGTGAATGATGGGAAACAAGGAGAGAGGAAGAATCTGCCTTGACATTTCCTGTAATGGTAGGAATATTGAGGGGGATTTTTCTTTCTAGGCAAAGAAGAACATGAGGTTAAGAACATGTTTCACCAACACACACACAATCTGTTCTACACAATGCACGCAATTAAGTTAATTTTAACAGAAATGATCAAAGTGTGTAATTCTTTAGGACTTAGAATCAAAAGGTACCATTCAGATTTAGGAGTTGCAGATATGCATCTGCCATTTGGAGCATTTATCTTTCTGGTCTCATTCCCACCCCCCTCATGAAAATTTTATTATGCAAAAAATATTCTAACAGGTTCAAGATTATATTCATTGGTTCAGTTTCAAAACTCATATATCTTCCTGTAAAAATGTTAACTGAACGTAATTCAAAGGGAGAAGATTAGGTATCACAATAATAAACCCTTCAGCGTCCCCTCTTTTTCTAAACAGATAGATAAATGCAAAGAAAGGTGGGCATGGTCTCTCTTAACTTCCCTGGACAACACCTCTATGTATAGTTTTACATGCTCCTCTTTTGGCAAATCTTTTTCCTCCCCACCTTGCCTGCCTGTAGGTTCTCAAAACCAAAGCAGCCTTCTCAACCTTCTCACTCATTGGCACAAACCTCCCTCAGCCTCAGCTGTTATATCCGTCCTAACAGTGTCTCTCTCTCCCTCTCCCTCTCCCTCCCTATCACTCGCTATCCTGTAATCCTTTGTTTAAAGACTTATTATACTGCAATTTAATGTTATTTAATTTGTCTCTCAAGACACTAGTCTGTGCATTGTTCAAGAGCAGAGATATATTATATATATATAGGAAGTTCCCAATAAATCTTTGTCTGATGAATGAATAATTGATGTGTGTTTTTTTTTTTTTTTTTTTTTTTTGTCCAGTGAATGAATAATAGATGCTTTAAAAGAAATTCTATAGATGCAATTAAATAGTATGGTTTTATGGACAATTTTCTAAATCCAAATATAGTAAGAAGAAGAAACTGAGACAAAGGTTTGAATGCAAGTCATTTATTTGTGATGCCATCCCAGGAATTACGGGGCAGGGAGAGTAAAGCGAGGTAAGGAAGGGAGGAAAGTCAATAAAAGTTATGCTAATTAACTATTACCACTGTGGCTCACTGGGCCTCATTCTTGCTAGAATCCTCTGGAACACTTCAAAGAGCAAAATCAGAATCTTGTCCCTCCCAAGAATCAAGGAAGAGGAAGCTTTTAAGCACCCAACTACTGTTAATAATCGGTAGAATGCTATGTCTACCTTGCTAATTCGTCGCTCCCTCCAGTCTCTCCTGTGGAAGCCACATCTGTTCCAGTGGCCAGATAAAGCCCTTGGACAACGATCCCCAGGGGCCTGTAGCAGGGAATCACCAAGTCAGTGACCCACAGGAACACCTAATGCGAAGGGGATGAGTGTGGTGTTGCAACATCTCAGGGATGGCCCACCCCATCTTCAGAAACTCTGTTAATTGTTGTAAGGACATGTTGCTGATGCTGTGTAGGTGATAGATTTCTTATGTAATTTGTCCTTACATGGCTGATTGATGTTCTTGTTATAGTCTCCCATAGCAAGTGATCATTTTTCTGACTTTGCTAATGATAGTTTTGACAACAGCAGCACATATTCATAACAGCCTTGATAGATGAAGTCTATGTTGGACCCATGAAGACGTTCCATTCCTACCACCATGGATGAGCGTGTTGTGCCAGGCCTAGGGTAGACCAAAAGAGAGGCTGGCTGCCCTGAACCGGATGCACTCACCCTGTTTATCTGATTGTTCAGGGTTACTACTGAGATGGGTAATCCTTCTAATGGCATTGATCTGAGACAAAAATATCTGCACACTTTGGACCATCCTTAAGCATCTTTCTGATTTTCTTATTTTATTATTTTACCTACAAGTCTTTTCTAGGCTAGGTCATTTACCAGGTGACTTTGTATGTATTCTTACCTGTGTCCACTTTTCCCATCAAGTTGATTAATAGATACACTGTTTAAGATCTGTTCACCAAAGTAGGATAATTATTACCACTGCATTTCATGGATATCCATGATTGGGATCATACTGCAGAAATTGTCTACTTTTTGTTCAAACCAATATATGGAGTTGACTCATCTATGCACCAATTTTAGGTTATTTTTCTAATATCAGCTAATTATAGGGAACAGTCAATAGCCATAGATATGAGGTGAAAAGAGTCATTGGTCATGAGAGTCCAGTGCAATGGTATCTGGGCCATCCATTTGTGTGAATTATATGGACTCTCTTACCCTCCTCATGCGTGATTCCCAAAGTACTATTTCCATCATGTGAAGGATTGATGCTGTGCTCCCCTGATAATACTTAGCTCATAATGGACTCACTATATAGTATGAAAGATACCATATATAGCTTACATATGAATATATGCACTGCACACTCACTAAGTGTCTCATGGTCCACTACAGAGTTTTTGCTGAGGTTCAGTGGCTTTTCACAGGTGAATAGTGCTCTGTTACAAAGAACACAACCTAGCTTCAGAGGCTGGCCAGAGACTCAACAGTTGTGGACCACTATGGATGACACATGAGTGCCTTTATCTCCTTGAATGCACCCACTTGAATCACTTCCTGAACTTACTTAAAAAATTTTTGTTGTTCTAACCTTGTGCCTAATGAATCATCTAATAAATGAGTCAGAGATATATTGTTAAAACTGGTACATACTCTCTTTAAAACTCAAAATGAATATACAAACACTGTCCCAGTAAAATAACCTGAAAAATACTTTGGAAAAGTACCTCACTATTACCCAGAACTCTCAGACCTCTAAGAACTTTATAGATATGTCAGGTCCCCTATTAAACCAGGATAGATGTTTTCCCTTATTCTCTGGTGCCTATATGCCTTTTCAGCAATTCCAGAGTGCTTGTCATTTCATGGTCATCAAGTCCCATTAACATGATGTCATCAGTAAAGTGCAGACATATAGAAACTACAATCCCCAAGCCAAACATAGCCTGTCATAATGTCTAGACTTCTCAACGGCAGCGTTTAGTGGTTGTGACAAAGACTATATAGTTTGTAAGCCTAAACTACTTCCCACTTAGCCCTTTACAGTCAAGGTTTGCTGGACTCTGGAACAGTGGAATAGTGGAATGCACAGTAACATGTCCAGATGATCAAGGTCCCTTTGACCTATATAGAGACAGAGCAGGAGATGAACAGAGCCCTGAGATAAAATTGTGAAAGTGTCCTGCTTCTTTCCAAGTGAAAATGTCTCTTTGACTAATGACATCTGATTCCCCTTCCTGATAGGCACTGAAAAATATAGTTTTCCCAGATCAATAGCTATATACCAAGAGCAAGCAGTGAATGCTGATTTCTTCTAGAAAATATACCACTCCAACAGAGGAACTATTACCTGGGTTAACACTTTGTTATCTTTATGAAAGATTACCATCATCTGTCAAGATCCGTCTTTTTTTCTTCTTTTTTATGGACCATATCAGTGAATTAAGCAGAGATGTAATGAGGCCCATCAGTGCTATATCTTTTAAGTTTTAGAGGGTGACAGTATCTCTGCTACTACGTCCAGAATGTGCTACTACCTGTGATTTACCGTGAATGGGGTACACAGTCAAGTTCACAAGCTTTCACTTAGCCCTTTATAGAATAATAGCTCTTCATCCACAGGTGAGGAAACATGATGATGGTTCTTCCAGCTGCTAATTATATCCCTATCAATTATGCTCGGAGAGGCTGGGGAAAGGACCCAATCGTTTTGTACTCAGAAACTGAGATGGGGCATATTTGGGACATCCCGAAAGGGGAAATATTCTCATTTCTCTGTTACCAGTGGTATTTCAGATTCTGTATCCAATATCTCCCTCAACATCTGCATATCTTTTTTCCTCAGTGAAGGGTTACTTTCATAAACAGCTGTATGCTGCTTTGGGAGGTCACAGTATTATATACTGTTGTTGTCACAGTAAAGTATCCCTCCTTAAACATTTCTGATCTTCCTGTTTATCAGTAGACTCTGGAGTCCAATAACAGGCTTAGGTCTGAAAACTGGTTAACAGAAAGTGATTGTCCACTAGATTTCTTCTTGCCTGTTCTTATTTTTTTTAATAATAAAGATAAAAATTATTCTCATTGGATGTCTACCTATCTTGCCACTTGAAATACATTCACCAAGATCTTTGGTGGCTTTCTTGGAATTGTCACCTGTGCACTTTACTTTTAATAATTTGAGTCCACTTGACCTCTAATAACTGTGTGTACCACTTGGTCTGAGCTATTCTGAGTTTCTTTCATTCTTATCTTTGAAGACCATTCTGGCATCTCTCCTCCATTCACGTATAGATCATCATTTTTTCTAAGCTTCAAAGACTGATTCAAAAAGTGTGCTAAGGTTGATGTAAGGCATCCTTGCAGTGTATTAAAGCCTAAGTCACCTCCAAGTGTCCCCATATCAATAAATTCTCTCTCACCCAGTCATATATTCAGTTACACCCTCCATATCTATCCCCAGGTGTGTTCTACTAATTCCTGATAATGTGTACTATCAATGGATTTTAAGGATGTCCTCATTGATTCTCAGTTACACCCTCCATATCTATCCCCAGGTGTGTTCTACTAATTCCTGATAATGTGTACTATCAATGGATTTTAAGGATGTCCTCATTGATTCTTGGGCAGAGCTAACACTAAATATTGGTTTAATATCATGAGGAGAGGAACAGACCTTGAGTGGGGCAAGTATCATACTGGTTGGCATTTACCTTTCATGGTCTTTATGCAAAGAAACATTGTTCTTCTTTAGTAAATAGTAGAAGGCACTCTACAGTATAGAAGATTTAGGAAAATTTTAGAATTCAAGGTTCTCAATCACATCTGTTCAATGTTCCCATCTCAGATCTTAGAGTTCTATTATTTTCTTATCATGAACTTAACTTTAAACTAAAACCTTGATGGAGCTGCAGATTAAGTCTTCAACCTTTATAATAAAATGTTGGACCTGATACTCAGTTTAGTCTGTCCTCTGGTCAAGTTGAGGGTCTTAACATTTCCATTGAAGTCTTTGGCCTTTTACAACATTCACTGGGTGAATAGTTGGCTAAACTGAAACGAATATTTTCTTGTTTTAAAGCTCCATGGTGGTTGTTATCAGCCAGAAGCCTTCTATTTCTCACTGTCATATAACCCAGCACACATTTTCTCATATTTATCTGTCCCATTACCATCGATCATGATTGACAGCTTTATGAAGGTGCCATATTTTCATTTGGCCATTGGGCAATCTAATTCCAGGACCTGGTTCCTGTGGTCTGTAATCCCACTTTAGTTTCTAATTATAGCTGTGTGTATCATTAGGCAGATCCTGACGCAAGGCTTTGAGTCCAATAGTCTATTTTGAGAGGGGTCAAAGGTCGCAGTAGTGGGAAATGGGGATGTGACTAGGGAAGAGAAGGGTCTCAATACAGCGTGTGTAAATGAACAGTTACGGGGTCAGCGGGGGCTTCCTCCCACTAGATACCCTGGGGAGACTGTGTGAAAATGCATAATTTTTAGACACAAGGCTATATGGAAAATATTGGGTTGAATGTAAATAAAACAGGAAATAAAATGCCCAGTCTTTTAGGGAACAATCTGGGACCTAGAGTTTAATAAGATAAGTGAAATGTGTGTCCATTTAAAAAAGATTAAAATATTCACAAATACTATTTAAGAGGTAAAACCTAGGGAGAAAATACATGAAAAAACTATTACGTTTAAGTATGAAATAGTGCATGGCATACAAAAAATAATATAAAAAGTCTTACAATGACAAGTATCAGTTTCCTAATTTACACTTCCCCATTACTGGTCTTTCTGTCTAAGATCACCTGCTATAAACAATTTATGTATTTAATTCTTATGGTATTCATTACATAAACGTGCTTTGCTTTGACAAATATTGCTTTAGTAAGAGATGTTTGCATTCCACCTCCTCCCATATCCCACTTCCTTTCAATTTTTAATAGTAAAATTTTTATTTACTACATATATTCAGCTGCCTTTTCAATTTTAAACTTATACATTAATCGTGGGCAGCCGTCCATCTCGAGAGACGATGGTGTAGCTTCTTAAGAGTCTATCTGCACTGCCGAGAATGGTTGTGCAGTCCGACTCGGGAGTGACACGGTATCTGTCTCCTCCCGTGTTGAATCGACATCTTGCGATGACGCTGGAGTGTCCTCTCCAGTGAAGCTGAAGCTACAGAGCCTGGGCAGGGTGATATGGAGGGTCTGCTGTTGCCCATGCAGCAGACCCCCCCTCTCTTCGCAGCTGAAGGGTCCAAGGGAAAGACGGAGTCGATACAGCTTGGCTTCAGGTGCGCCGCAGGAGTTGCCGGTGTTGACTACAACGTCAAACCGCCTTAGGGACTCCGGCTCCGGATTTTCTGTCGGGGTTTACTCCCTTAGCCTTTCCCCTGAAGAGGTATGCCGCAAGGCAGCGGAGGTTTTTTGGAGTCAGAGTTTTCCTTCTCTGATGTGCCCTGACTGGAAGATCGAACCAGCGACACTTAGCTCGCAGGCCGACGCTCAACCCACTGAGCCAAACCAGCCAGGGTATACGTTAATATTGTATAAAAATTTAAAAAACATCTCTTGAGAACAAGGACAATGGTGTCCCTGTCCTTATACTTTCCTCGGAGAAAGGGGGTTGATTTGGGTCTTTCAATGACATAGTTTGACTTTCAGGATTAATAAATATGTGTCCTGACAAACCAATCTCCCAGTCCAGGTAACGCCAAGTGAGTCAATGAAAAAACAGAGGCAAAACAACAGCAAAAATAGAAGTGGAACAAACAGTAACACAAATCAAATACAGAAAATTAATTTCATCCCTAGCAAATATCCTCAAACAGACAGCTGTGAAGTGTTTCTTTTAACCTTGTCCTTGAATTTGCACCTTCTGTTGGGTGATTTAGATATTTTAATGTGCACCTTGAAGTACTTTTTTATTTGGTTCCTAATTCAGGGTATTGACTATTCAGAGAGTTATTTTAAACTGTTGGGCAAAATTCGTAACTACAGATTTTCAAGTTACAATGACAATAATAAGCATATTTTAGTTACATACCCCAAAGCCTAAACCAAAGCTATTGATATTTCTCATTTTCAAGGAGAAATGAAAAACCTTGGAAGAACAAAAATATTTGTGGATTAGGAGTCTGTACAACTGGATTCAAGTTTCTGCTACTTCATTGATTAAAATTAAATCTTAAAAACAGAAGTGAGCATCAAGTTAATGCTATTTCTTTGTTAAGTGCTGAGATAACAGTAGGAAAGAAGGCAAAATCATCTGGTCTTGAAAGATGAATTTATGTAACTATCAAGTGAGACAAGTGGAGGGAAGAAGTAGAGAGGAAATGTCCAAGGGAAACCGGATGTGGAGGCCTCATACCATCTCTGACAGACCAGGAGTTTTCGGAAGCAGAGTGTTTTTGTTGAAATCTAAAGAGAGAGTGGGTGTTTTGTGGGAAATTGTTGTGGCTTATGAGAAAAGAACATTTTGGGTAGAGATGGTTAATTTTGGCCTGGTGTTGAGATAGTGCATCATGAGTTCCAAAACAGTACTAATAATCTGGCATATCCAGAGCAGCGATCATTTAACATTTTATATAAAGGGCCAGATAATAAACAGTTTAGTTTTTACAAACCATCGGTCCCTGTGGTGACTGTGGGAGTTACAGCATGGTGAAAGAAACAGATAATATGTAGACAGATGGATATGACTAAGGCCCAATGCAACTTTATTCACAAAAACAATCAGCCAGCATGAATTTGAAAACCATGATCTAGATTGTAGAGGGCAAGGGGGTTTTGAAAAATCTGAAATTGCTGTAGTAAGTAGGAGTCAGACTTTGAATAATTTCAAATGGAACTGTTCTAGGTCTGCCTCTGTCATGAATAAGTGGTCTTTGAAGGCTACAAGCGAGATTAAGTGACCATCAAATTAGAGTAACGAGAGCAAACACGAGTGAGCTGATACAAGCAACAGTGTGACCCTAGAGCTGAGAATACTTAGGAGATGGGTAAGCTGTGATGATGGATGGAGAGGGAAGCTATTGATGAGGAAGAGAGAAACCAAGAGTTTGGAAAACCAGGTTCTAGTGAGGTCACCCACTAAGAAGAGGTCCATAAAGGGATGCTGAGTTTGAGGGTGAAGATAACAAGTTTGGTTTTGAATATGTTGACTTAGGGGGTGCCCCAGTTTCATCCAAATGGAAATTACTAATGTATAAGCTCATCAGAAAAGAAATAGAGAACCCCAAGATAAATTTGAATTTCTGATGAAAATAAATAATTTTAATATGAATATATAAAAAAAATTTCATGGAACAAACTTATTCTAAATAATTTTTTTAACTCTAATTCTGTTTAGCTGGGTGTTCTGGATTTTTATTTGAGTAATCCTGGTAAACCCACAAGTAAATAGTTGATGTACTTGTAATTAGAAGAGAGACATGGATGTGACCCATAAATTTGGTGACCACCTGTATATACCTGACTGTGGAAGCTTTGCTGTTGTTAACCAGCAATCCGAACTTGGCAAAGTTAACCTCAGCTCACATTTGTATAATGTGGAGACTTTATTAACTAACTTTCCTTAACCTTATCTGTTTTAAAGTAATATGTAACTACAAGAACACATTCTTCAATGTATTTACTTGTTATTATTGTACTCTTAGCTACTATAAACACAACTTACTATAATTTCATGGAGTCCGCTGCCATATTAAATTACTAGGGAAGAGCAAATTATTATTTGCAAGCAAGTGTCTCTGGCTCTGTTTTTTTTCAATCCTTTTATAAAAATTAATAGCCAGACATTCTGATATAGAAATGTTTATTTCTCTAATACCGCTTTCTTTTATTCATTTGCTTTGGTTACAGTATGCCATATTTGGATTCTAAATTTTGATTTATACTCAAGTCACACTGAGGAGATATTGATTAACTTGAACATGTTTGATGTATTACATTTCTAAATGCTGCAGCTGCAAACAAAACACCAAAATTATTTCTCCTTATTCTTATCCTCAAGGGAACTTCACATTTGGAAAGCAGTCTCATTTGATTCCCATATAGGGTTTAGATCCTATTCTAAATGGCTAGTCAGCAGAAGATAAGAAACTCTTCCAAATGCCGAGATAACAATGTTAGGGTCCTCAACCTCCCTTGTCTTAAAAGTGATTATAAAATAACCTTGAATATATTTTGATAAGTTAATAATACTGACAGCTATGACCACCTACATTGTGAAGCATTCAATATTGTGATCATGATTTACAGGTAGTGAAACTGAAGCTCAAGATGGCTACACGATTTACCAAAGAGAGTTCCCTCCAGGAATGAAAGAACCAACATTTAACACAGGCTCTCTGGTCTCAAATCTTATTGTCTCTTCATTGTACCATGTTGTCTTTCTTGGTTTCGAAGGCTTTTCTTATAAATAACTGGCATCATTTCCAAGGCAATTATGAAGGATGTGATATCAAAAATATTAGAGAAATCTAGAACAGATTTTAAAGAAGAAAGGTCAAGTCTACCGTTATCCATTCTGGTGGGCTGAGCTATTAAAAGGTATACTTTACCATATAATCTCACTTATAAGGGGGATCACGTGAACAAAATAAACTAACAAGCAAAACAGAACCAGAGACATTGAAACATGAAACAGCTTCCAGAGGGGTCGAGGGAATGGAAATGGTGGGAGAAAAAGGGGAAGGGGTTAATCAAAGAACATGTATGAGTGACCCATGGACTTGGACAACGGTGTGGGGAATGACTGTGGGAGCGAGTGGAGCACTGGGTGGAGGAGGGCAAACGGGGTGAAATTGGGCCAGCTGTGATAGAATGAACAGAATAATAAAAAATGAAGAAAAAGTACACTTTACATTGTGTTAAGAGAACAAATCAACAGAGGGACACAAGGAGATGTTGGATATATCTCTTATCTTGATCGTGACGATGGTGTCACAAATATATAGATGTGTCCAAGCTCATCATATTGTACACATTAAGTACATGCAGAGCTTTCTGCATCAGTTTTACCCAACAGTGTTGTTACACAATAAACTAAAATAAATATAAAACAAAGAGGAAGGGTAAATTCCTATCTCTTAAGGAGTTAGAATAAATGATCTGAAGACTTAGAAGTTCAGGAACGGCTGGATACAAACGATACTTGAATAGTAGATATAATTGAATATAATCCATAGCAGTGTATTCTGTTATGATATTGATGAACCAGTACGGGTCCAAATGTGGACAACCAGAATTTTGAGAGGTCTAGAAACCAGACATAGAAACATGGAAACAACACCTGAAAGATATTTAGACATTTAAACTGAAGAAGAGGATACGGGTAAGGTTGGATTCCACGTAGGAAGAGAAAGACTCATTCTTTCGACCCCAAATTGGAGACCTGGAATCATAAATCAGCAGCGTGTAAAAGGATGAGAAAGCAGAGAGAAGGGAGAAGATGAACAGAAAAGCAAATGAACATCGAGGAAGCACCTCCCGTGCCTCAAGAAGTTTGGACACGTAAGCCCCACGCTTCCAGTAATTTACTCAGAGTTCCTGCGTTGAGAATTTCATAGACATTCTACCGCACTCAGTATGCATTTACCTACTAATTACTTTTTCACTTAAAGGTGGAAAAATACTGGGACTCTCCCAAAGAGTCACCGACTCTGGTATAGGTATTTGGAAATAAGCTCTTTAAAGAGGTGGTTAACTTAAGTGAGTCCATCAGGGTGTGGGTCTAATCCAATGTGATTATAAGAAGAGGAGGAGGCACCGCAGGTGCCTGTGAATGGGAGGATGACCATCATAGGAAAAGCAGGAAGACGGTCCTCTACAAGCTAAGAAAAGAGCAACCTTCCCTCTCAGGCCTCAGAGGAGACCAACCTGCCCACACCTCCAGCACTGTGAGAAAATACATTTCTGTTGTTTAAGCAAAAAAAGGAAAAAAAAAAGCATATCTGTAGGTAACAGTCGGTGTAGAAGAGCACTGGTTCAAGTCTAACTCTTTCATTCACTCACCTGTGTGATCTTGTCTAGACTCTTCCAGAAAGGAATGTGTTTAGATAAACAGGAGTTCAACCGGTTGCTCTAGAGATGAAGAAATTTACTTTTTTTTTCAAAATGAAAGATAATTTGATTAAAAATGTATCTTACTCTTATACTATGATCGCTAAAGTTCTCTAAAGAGGCATACTTGTTTTTATTAGATGCAATTGTAGTCAAATAAACGCCGCCCGGGGGGGAGAAAAGGAAAACCTACTTATGAAACACTTTCTACTTTGTACCACTTGGAGTTTCTAAGCAGGAGTTTAATCTCTTGAAAATTAAGTTTAATCATTTCCAAAATGGAATTAATAATACTTATTTTGCATTTTTTAGTATTGTGTGTATGTGAATGTAATTAGAACAGGATGTTGGAAAGACTAATACCAAAGTTAGAACATATTAAAAGAGCATTTCCTTGAATGTAAGCTTTAATATAACAAGGATATCTTCTCTCTGTCATCACTGACTATGCCGTATTCAGAACAATGGCTGGCATATTCAACTATCATTTTTTGTATTAATTCGTCGGCAGCCGTCCGTCTCGAGAGACGATGGTGTAGCTTCTTAAGAGTCTATCTGCACCGCCGAGAATGGCTGTGCAGTCTGACTCGGGAGTGACACGGTATCTGTCTCCTCCCGTGTTGAATCGACATCTTGCGATGATGCTGGAGTGTCCTCTCCAGTGAAGCTGAAGCTACAGAGCCTGGGCAGGGTGATATGGAGGGTCTGCTGTTGCAAGTTATTAAGTAAATAATAACTTGATTAATTTCCACAGTCTTCTAATTATTGTATTAATTTTTATTCATAGTAATACATTTGGAGACTTTTTCTCCACTCCAGATTCAAACGACTGAGATATGAACAAGTTAAATGACCGGTCAAGAAAGGAAAAACGGATTCAGACCCGAGCATTGGAAGCATTCTCAGACACCACCTAGTCTTCTCCAGAGTTACCACAGTTTCCAGTTTGCCCAGAGGAGTTCTTATGTAAAAATATTGTCCAGAGTAATTATAAATGAACCCTCTTGTACTTTCGATAGTGCCAGTTTGGATAATGACTTATATGAGACACGAATCCTATTGCCTGTTACAAAAGAGAGAAGCCCTTCTCTAGAATTGCCAAGTGGTGGGGAACTCAGGAAATCATGTCAAATCATTGTTGAACAACCCAAAACCTAGAGAGTGTATGTCCTTATAATGCTTCTTCATCCATCCAATATTTCCCAAAACTGTAAGAACAGAGACTGATTCCAGTTTCCATTTTCCTTGTCACCAGATGAAATTCTGTGAATATTTGATGGCTGCTATCTATTTCCATTAGTTCTATTCATTTTTGCGTAAGACATCCCCGTTATTTTCATTTTTTAAATAATTGTTCATTCCCAGATTTGTCCTTCTGCTGGGCACACTGCCCTGATGAACCCTAAGTCACAAAATGAATCTCAGGTGTCTTTGTCTTCTCTATCATTATCCATTTGATATATTTGTGTTTTTCCTCTCTGTTTCTCTTTCATGCTCCCTCTCTGTATCTGCCCCTCCCTCATGGCTGAATAAGAAACATCCCACTCTCCTGTTCCTTCTCTTGAACTTTATTGCTACTCCTATTTCCTGTTCTCTGACTCTTTCTCTCTTTTCATTTTCAATCATTGTTTCTGTCCTCTGGTTCCTCTCTCATGTCTTTCTCCTGCTCCTATTTTCTTTCCTCTGGGAGCCAACTGTATATCATGTATCTCAAAGCTTGGTCCTGTTATTAATACAATCAGTACCAGCCTTCTTCACTGTCGCTGAGTAACTGACAGCTGTAATATGAGTAACAAGGTCAGGCTGCCCAAAACTGGACTCTGTAATGTCAAGTCCAAGGGTAACAGAACCTGTTTTTGTCCATATTTTGCTGCCATTTCCCTGAAGATCCCATTGTTTTAAATTCCGCGAAACAATATTACAGATTTTCCTCTTATCATCACACCTAGCATTCAGCGGAGCTGAACCCTGAAAAAAAATATAATGAGGTTTCGGTGAGATTCTAAGTGTGAAATTAACCCAAATAGAAAAGGTTTGCATTCTGAAGGAGCCCGGAGGACTAAGGAGCATTAAATTGCAGAGACAGAGTTGACCTGCCACACAGATAGATATTGTTTGGATGTTGAGAGGATAAATCTGAAGTGTCACAATGCCGGCGCTTTTGTCCTTGCTGAGCTCCTCATTAAGTTTCTGATTAATTGAATAGACCTGCTGAACTTGTCACTGAAGCATGGGATTTAGGATTATATATGGACCTCCACAGAGGTCTAGTCACTAGATTTTACAAAGAATTAAGATGGCCTACATCAGAGATAAGTGTGGGTTGGGTTCCCGACTGCCACAGAAAAGCAAGTATAATCTTTTCCCCTTCAATCTGTAAAAAACACAGGGTCTGTTAAGCACAATAAAGCAAAGCCCAACAGAGTGATGTGTGCCTCTACGTATTTCGTGCTCAGCGTGTCAATAGCATGATACTGGTTGTTTTCACATGCCTTCTACACATTTCATTTTCAGTCCTTTGAAAAAGTTTCAAGAACAGTATGTAGAATTCCCATACACCCGTGGTTCTCAGCTGGGGGTGATTTTGTGCCTTCTCCCCCAAGGATGTTGGGCAATATCGGGGTAAATTTTTGGTTGTGACAACTAAGTGCTATTATATTTGTCCCCACCTTTTAACCCTTTGCCCATCTCTACCCAGTCTTCTGCCTTCGGGCAATCCCCACATGGTAAACTTTTAAAACATCTTCTAGTTTGGAGCACTTCCTCTTTTTCTGGTACTACAACATATTGTTCATTTTATACTTCCTCCATATAATCTTGGAATTAGCCGTTTCTCCAAGTAATCCTTGTTTTTTTTAAATTTGAGAATGTTACATAAAAATGAAGCCTTGACAGTGAATTTGCTAGCCTGGTCCTGGGGTATGATTGCTTCTAATTCCTCGCAGTACACAGAGTTAAGAAGTACAGATATGCATACACATACCTATATTGCTAACCCTGGCTGGTTTGGCTCAGTGGATTGAGCGTCGGCCTGCGAGCTAAGTGTCGCTGGTTCGATCTTCCAGTCAGGGCACATCAGAGAAGGAAAACTCTGACTCCAAAAAACCTCTGCTGCCTTGCGGCATACCTCTTCAGGGGAAAGGCTAGGGGAGTAAACCCCGACAGAAAATCCGGAGCCGGAGTCCCTAAGGCGGTTTGACGTTGTAGTCAACACCGGCAACTCCTGCGGCGCACCTGAAGCCAAGCTGTATTGACTCTGTCTTTCCCTTGGATCCCTCAGCTGCGAAGAGAGGGGGGGTCTGCTGCATGGGCAACAGCAGACCCTCCATATCACCCTGCCCGGGCTCTGTAGCTTCAGCTTCACTGGAGAGGACACTCCAGCGTCATCGCAAGATGTCGATTCAACACGGGAGGAGACAGATACCGTGTCACTCCCGAGTCGGACTGCACAGCCATTCTCGGCGGTGCAGATAGACTCTTAAGAAGCTACACCATCGTCTCTCGAGACGGACGGCTGCCGACGACGACCTATATTGCTATATCAATATATGTATATTAAAAAAACAGACATTTAGTAGATATACCTACAATTTCATCATAACAGCAAAAGATTCTACCCTTTCTTGTTTATTTGTAGCTTTTTCCTCTGACAATGAGAAATTTGGCTCTTGTTCTTTGCAATATATTTATTGATTAGTTCCAGAATAGATACAAATAAAATAGTTTTAGCAATGCTAACAATGCATATCAATGTGAAAATACCTACTAATTATACGATATTTGTGTATAGTTTTTTGCCTTTAGTCTTATAGTATCTAATAAAAAATAACATACTCAAGTTACCTTTGTTACCCCCCTTCCCACTTAGTATTGTTACGCTACTTATTTGTAATAAAATTATGTTCATTTATATTTGTTGGCACCCCCTTCTGGGTGTCCTTTTCATTACTGGTAATTTAGACACTTTTTTGAAGTTATAAAAATATTAAAACCTTGAGTTATACAGAAAACTGTATTCAGAGAAGTGTCTCTTCATACTAGGCACTTCTACTCTTTAGTCTGTCTCCATTCCCCTCTGCAGACAAGCAGCCTTATTGGTTCCCAATCCCTGTGTTTCTTTTCACACAAACGGGCAGATACAGGTATGTTTTCCTATATTCACTATGTTTTACATGAGAGAGCATAATAGAGCTATCCTTTTGCTCTAGACACAGAGATTTGCCTAATTCTTTAAAGAGCCCTTTGAAATATTAGAAGTAACATGATTTGAGAAGTCCTAAAAATGATTTACCAAGAGATTATTTTAATTCTTTTTGTCTATCTCTTACATGTAATAGGTTCACAGTCTCTGTTGGATTAAACTTAATGTTAAAAGTTGTATTTTTTCGGGATGTCTATTGAAATTACTTATCTACTTTCCTTACGATCTTTACATGGACAACGGTGTGGTGGTTGCTGGCGGTGGGGGAAGAGGGTATCAGCAGAATACTGTAAATGGTAATGGAAAAAGTATAATAGTGATTAAATTTTAAAAGCATCTTTATCAGCTCTCTGGCATACAAAATAAAATACAAACTCATCGGCCAGATATAAAAGGCTTTCGGTGTTCAGACTAATTACCTCTCCCCATCCCTGGGCACCTCCCTTCCCCATCCTGGAGTCCTTGAATATTTCCCGCATAGGCCCTAAACCAAGCCACAGTGAACCACAGTCTGTAGCCTTTTCCAAATACGTAAGTCTCTGCCATGACAGGTGCGTTCTGCAGGCTGACTCTTCACTGCCTTGTGAGGGATCTAATTGAAAAACACCCTCTAGGCATGGATGCCAGGCGAGTACCGCCTCCTCTGTCACAAGTGTGATCTCTCCCCAAGAACAAGGGAGCCTTATTCTTCTTGGTTTTATACCGGCAACCTTTACATATTTTTATTTGTCCTTTTGATTTTAATTTGTTTCCCTCTCCAGTGAGTCACCTGTTTGAAAGCAGGGTCCCAGTCACAGTCCCTTCATGAACGTCCAAGAAATTCCGTAATATCTGGTGTCTTTTAGGTGACTAGCAAATTATTTATTGAATTCAGTACCAACACCAGTGAGTATTTTCAGTGATAAAAGTAATTACAGAAGTGTTAAAATTTGATGGTAAATACATTATTAATAGAGATTCCAAAATTTAGCTCTAAGGATAACTTTTTATAAAGCCTGTTTATTTTCAAGATAATGGAATAACAAACCTATTCTTACTACACAGCTTGCTGTAAGTTTGAAATACCAAGAAAATGTAAGGGTTCTATTTGTTTTTCAGCACAAATATATCTTGCAATCTTAATTTAATTATAAGTTTGCTTTCAAATGGATGACATTTACTTTTTAAACTTCTAATTTTAGATGATCTGGTGGCATTTGAGTTTTATTCTTAAGCAGCATACATTCTTCCTTTTGTAAGTAGCAACCCAGGATTCACTGGATAAGTATGTTTTTCTTTCTTTCTTCCTTCCTTCCTTCCTTTCTTCCTTTCTTTCTCATTTATTTATTTATTTGTGTGTGTGTGTGTGTGTGTGTGTGTGTGTGTGTGTGTGTGGAATTGACATCCTCCTCCTGTGCAGGGGTGGGCATGTAACCCAGACACATGCAATAAGATTGTAGCATATCCCTTCTCATTGAGACATGTTCAAGGAGAACCACATGACCCAGATAGTCAGTAAGAATCAACTTAGTGTAATGCTGTATTGAAAGGTTAATAAAATAAAACTTACCCATGGTAATGGGGTTGCTGTGAAGAACCGGGAGCTTCTGGCGGATATCCCTTCTCTGGAAGAAGGAGAATTTCCCCGTAAGAAAAAATAAAAGCCAAGAATGGAAGAACCAAGACAGAACCCTCATGTCATTCACTGATAAGGTTGTTGCTAAAGACAAGAGAGACATCTAAGCAGCAAACTGCCTCGTGCAGGGCTTGTCTTTTACTTCTTATTCTATGAAGGGTCAGACAGTGAATATTTTAGTCTTGTGTGTAATGTGATCTGTCTGCAACTACTCAACTCTGTTGTTGTAATGTGAAAATAGCCACAGACAATATGTAAATGGGTATAGCTGTGTTCCAATAAAATTTGATTTATGAACATTAGGATTTGAATTTCATGTAATTTTCATGTGTCTCAAAATATTATTTTTATTTTAATACCTTAAAAATGTAGCAAGTACTCTTGGCTCACAGGTAATGTAATTACAAGCAGCAGGAAGCACTAGGCCCATGAGCTGGTCTCCCAGCTCCTGTGTTAGAGCAGCCGGAAGCCTTACGTGGGATACGAGGGGAGAAAACACCTGCCTTTCCCTAGACCAAGTTTTTGATTTCTGAGATTTTCTTTCAGATAGGGATCCTGGACAAGTAGCACAGGTACAGTAATATTAACAATAGTGTGTGTACTCACAGGAAAAACATATACTGTAGTCAAGGGAAAGATACCAACACAAGTCAGTAAAAATAAAATGAGTTAAAAGATTAAATGAAGAGGATATTTTATATGTAAATAAGTCCCGCAATGGATTGATCCCATTAGTGGCTCAAACTCTTCACCTTTTTCCCCCCATTATCATACTCTTTACATTGTCACTTTAGCAAGAGAAAACCAGTTCTCAGGTGTGTGAGCAGGCCAGGCCAGGGCCAGCAGTGTCACCTGTCTGACCGTCCAGGTGCTTAAGCAACAAGGGCTCTTTTTTTTGGTTACACTCCTGATGCTTTGTAGCTATTGCCTAAGAAGCATTATTGTTGGAAAAGTCAGTTGATATGAAACCTCATGGAGTGGCAAGCAAATTGGACTGGAAAAAAAAAAAAAACCACAAAACAGTTTCACAGTTGTGAAATACTGCTCTTTTTTCTGACCACAAAAGTGAGATGAATCAAGATGTTGTGGCTATTTCGCAAGACAGATTGAGGTTTCAGGAAAAGGCTGAACTCCACATGTACAGCCCACGTACCTTAGAACGAAAATCCTACTTGATAGTAAAGATTTTAGTAAGCAGAGGGCGCTTGGAAAATGAAATATATAATAATTAGAGGAGAGAGAATCACCAAGCAGTCTTAAGAGCTCCAGATTGGGGGAAGGCACTGAAAAAGAAGTTTGTGTCACAGAGAAGAGTGAAGTCTTAAGGGGAAGAATTTGAGGTTAGAAAAAGTGGGTTTAAATTTCCAAGAGCTTCTAGGTTTGGAATAGATAATGCATTTCCTACAGACTTTGATCGCAATCCATGTTAATATTAGTCCATGCAACTGTCATGCACACAGTGATGTGGAAATAGCCTGGGGCAGAATCACTGGAAAAGTCCATCCTCTCAGTTACCTGTGTTAAGAGGAGATCAGAGAAGACCAGCAGCTATGTGCTAAGGTATTTCCCATGTCCCAGGATGTTAAGCACTTCTAAGAGTTGGGAGGGGAGGGTTTTGGCAGCAAAATAATAGTGATAATATTAGTAATGATAATAACATCCACATTTACTGAGCTCCTTGCATGTCAGATAGAGTACTTGCTAAGAAATTTACCTGCATAGTATTAGAAAACCACTCTAAACATTGTAAAGAGAATTATTGTTAATACTTATTGGTTCACAGGTAATGAAACTAACACTTAAAGAAGTCAAGCCATTTACCTAAGGCTGCACAGCTGCTAAGTGAAGGGGAAGAGACTTTAATAAATGTTGGCACTGAGCTTTAATGGTGGCAGAGAGAATAGGACAGTCAACAATTTTTAGAAGGTGTAGCAGAATGCCAGGTACCAGCAGGTGTACCATGGAGAAGGAGAAAGTCCTGCCTGGAAGAGAAAACAGCCTTTGCCAAGACTCCAAGGCACATTCTTGTGAAGGGTAAGAATCAAATGGCTGGAAACTATGGCAGCAGCAATGTGTCGTATCAGAGAGCATCTGAGAAAAGGGAGCAGAGATCCTTTTTCTGCCTCATTCCGAAGTCTAGGTTTCATTTTGTAAGTCGTATGAGTCCCTTGAAAGAGCTGGGGCTAGAAAATGATATGGTCAGATTCAGATTTCAGACCTTTCCCTTGCTCTGACCATGCAGAGAATAGCTTGGAAATGAGTGAGACCAGATTCATTGTCACACATGAGAAACAGAATTGGTTCAGTGTAGGCCAGGCATCTGTGAGTACATTCAACAATATTCCACTAATACAACGCTGGTTTGAAGTATGCTGGACTGAGAACTGATAAGGTGAGCTAAAAGGAATGCACTGGCCTCAGAGATTAGCATAAGGGGACATAGCGTGTCAGCCTTTGGGTCTCTGCGTAAAAAAGAAAGCTCCGCTCGTTCACTCCTGCACTCCAGCTAGCTTCAGAGAGACAGCTTTTTGTTTTCCTTCTGAAGTGCAGGAGAAATAATTGTATGATTTATAATAAAAAAAAGTAATTGTCTTGGTTGAATTCTGGCTTATCTAAGTGCTTCAAATTTCAAGAATCTCCACTTTCCCATTTTGCAACCATTATAACAATCAAATAGCTTCTTATCTTATTATTTCAGTTCTGATAATTAATCTTTTAATATTCTTCTTCCCCGAGGAACCCTCAGTAAAATTGGGGTGTTTCTTAGAAATTAAAATCGCTAAAATGTAGCTTCAAAATGTAAAACAGGGACCATTTTATAAATCTTGTTTGTGCAATAAAATAATGAGATGAGGCTACATAGTACAGGTACACACACACACACACACACACACACACACACACATGCACATTTCATTGGGATATAATAAAAATCATAGCAGGAGAACCAAAAATCATCAAATGTTGATGTAGCTTTCTATTTTTCTATTTTTGGCATTCATTCCAGCTAGATCTCTGGGGCTAGTACCTCTCTCTCTTTCAATTTATGTAGTTAAAGTCTAGCTATATTAATAGGTGTACAGCATTCCCTCCCTTAACACGGGTATTACGTTCTAGACGGCCCCTCGATAGGTGAAAATCCGTGAAGTAGGAACCTTACATTTATTTTAGTATTTATATATATTATAAGGCTTTATAAACCCTCCCCACACACTTATAAACCATTCCCAGTCCCTTATTAACCTTTCCCACTCCCTTATTAACCTTTTCCACACTTTTATAAACACTACTTATGTTCTTAAACATATTCTACACTCTTAAACCTACATAACTTTAACAGCATACGTATACAGTACCACAAAATCCCATGACATAGTAAAAGATCCACGATAAATTATTAAATATAATATTTTTTAAAATTCTGCGATACAGTGAGGCCGCGATAAGTGAACTGCGATATAGAGAGGGATTGCTGTATTACCTTTGAGGACCCATTATGAATTCTTTATATATGTGCATGTATGTATATATACACATACACATACGTGTGTATATATCTCACTTAAAAAGACATATTCATTAATTTAATGACATCTTTAAACACCTACTAAGAGACAGGCAATGTGCTAGGTACCTGACATATTGTAACTCACCAGACAACCTCAATTCCTACCCCCCTAGAGCTCAGTGGTAATGTATACTTTACTTGAGGTGTTATTCCTTAATCCTTCCCTGGTGAGCAGGGCTGGGTCACGTTTCCCTGGAGCACCTCTAGCCTCTAGTTTAAAGCGCAGACTAGATTCTGCTGAGAGGTCTGTCCTGTGCTCCCTTTCCCTTAGATCCTGTTTGGGAGATAAGGAACAGACTTCTTACTTTGCTGAGTTAGAAATCAGTTATAAAAAGATTCGGAGTCAGGCAGATGGAGGTCAATCAACTTCGTTGCTAAGAGAGATGATGATGGGGAGGAAGGCTTAGGTGTGTTTACCAGCCTATGAAGCACTGAGCTCCACATTTAGATGGACTGCCCATTCGGTCACTGGCAATGCTAGACAATATCAGCAATGCACCTTCATCCCAAAATCTTGTCAGCACCATTCTCCATGCTACAAAGGAGGGGTGACTTTTGCCACTCACCTTGCCCCATGGCTTAGAGTGGAAGAGAGTACATGCTTGTTCAGTCGAATACAAAAGGGAGAAGAGGGAAAGAAAAGCCGAAATGTCCAGTCCAATTCACGTTCCACACTCTCCTGGAAAGGAGTGAGTGAAAGGGCAAAAATGTGATGTTTTATTGGCATCTTTTTACATGGAGATGTGAAACGAGACAAGGGATAAACATCACTCGGTTAGCTATAACATGGATGACACATATAACTTGTTTTATGTTTATGGATTTGGGTTACTAATATATTGTTGGTTTTTCACCAGTATTCATGGGATGTAGTTATCTTTTCTTGTGATGTCTTTAACTGGCTTCTGTGTCAAGGTAATGAGTTACTGAGTATATTCTTTCTTTTCCTTTCCTTTTTTGGGAAGACTTTGTGTAGGACCAGAATTAATTATTCTTTAAATGTTCAATAGAATTTATCAATGAAGCCAACTGGTCCTGAGGTTTTCTTTGTGGGATATTACATTTAATTTCCAGTGGGTTATAATAGATTGTATCCAGGTGAACGTGAGAGCAGGTGTCAGCGCTGAAGAGTGTCCAAACCACAGACAGGCTCACAGGCCCTGTGGTAAGACCCAGCAGGAAAAATAATAAAACCCTTGCCCTAGAGCCAGTGAGAGCCTGACAGGAGGTCACCATTGGTCAAGCAGAAGAGATTTAATTGGATTTTAAGTGTGGTTAGAATATATTGAAGCACAGTGGGAAAGGTCCTGATGTAAGTTTGTAAGAAGTTTTGAAAATAGTGGTGATGCTTGCCCGATATTGTGAATGCAATCAATGACACTGAATCGTGCCCTTAAAAAAGGTTAACATGGCAAATTTTATGTTACATATTAAAACTGTGGAGCAAAGACATCTGTGGTTGGAACGTGGGGAATGGATTTGAAAGAGGAGGCGGTGACTCGGGCGAAGCGTTAAGATGAAGAAGGTGGGGCATGAATTCCTCACAGACGCTGCGGCGTGTTAAGGGCTGTTTCCTTGTAGGAACCAAGACCCAGAGACGTTCTGGGAGGCCGAAGATTGAAAACCATTCTGAGCAGATCTGGGAGAGAAGCATCCTTTCCAGCACTCAATTAAGAAATGTATTCCAAATGTGTGCCCCTTTCCCCCTTCATTACTCAATTTTGATGTTTAAATAAGCTCTGCTTTTCACTTTGAAGGCTCAGATATAAATTGTCTTTTTTCAATTATGCATGAAAATCCCCATCAACAAAAATATTAATAATTTTTTTATTATAAGTGTAATTATGCTACAGAAAGCAACAGTTATAGTGCATGCATTAAAATTGTCATATTGTTTGAAATTTCAGGCAGAAAAGACAATTAAGATAGTTTTCTATTTAAATAGTTATTTCACTATTGATCACATTGCCTATTATATAGATACATTTTATGTTTTTAGATTAAAAAACTACAGAGAATGAATGTAAAAGAGGAATTACTAAAAATCTGTAAATTAAAAATAAAATATCTATTTCATGCAATTCATTTTAGCCTCACTATTATTTCTGAGAACTCATATAGTAAGTAAAAAGAAATCTTTGATATTTAAAACCTCATAGTAAAAGATATTCAATGATAAGTATAATCAGAAGAAAAATATATCAAAATTGAAGTACCTTTGACAATGCTGTAATCACATTGAGCAATTAAATGCATTTGTCCAGAGAGAATGAATTTCAATAAGATTTAGGCATTTTGGTAGCATAAAAGAAGCCCATGAACTCCCTGATCAGTTACAATGGAATTGTCTTCAATTTAAAATAATCATTTCCATAATTGGACCATGCAGGGCAATGGAGTATTAGAATAATTTTGACATGATATTATGATGTCTTCATAGTGCAAAAGTATGTTTGATATTTATCTCTGAATGGCTATGAGAAGTTCTAGCACTCGCAGAGATCAGAATAATGATCAATCTCATAGAATGGTTTTATTTTATGTAGAAAACTACCTCTGCAACTTTTATTCTGGTATGTTTCTTTCAACAACGTCTATCTGTTCATGATCGTCCATGTGCAATTCATTTATTATGAGTCTAGTCTATGATATGAAAGATGAATCTGTTCAAATTTTAGCTTGATTCTTTTTTTTTTCTTTGTTTAAATTATTTGTTGACTACTGACTTCTTGGAGGGTAGTATAGTCAGTGGGCCGAGGAGTGATTTAGAGTGCAGACAAACTTGTTTCAGGGCCCCGTTACTTACTTCCTGTGTGAACTTGGATAAATTATGTAACCCATTGCGCCTCAATATTCACAAAATGGCAAGATTATTCATTCATATGGTTTTACGGAAAGGGACTGAGTCCAGAATAAGATAAAAATAAAAATAAAGTAAAATATTGGTTATAGCTCTCATGAGACACATACATAATGAATACAATAATATTGTTACAAGGAACAAGAACACAGGCAACGTTGTGCTGTCAGACTGGCTCTCTGGACAGAAAAACAAAATCCCTGGTTTGTAGCTGCCTATTCCTATGGTATAAACACTCCCACCACGGCCAATTTCCAGCTACCGAGGAGCTCACCAAATCCCTGAGCATTTTACGATCTTCTCTTGTGATTAGTGGAAGCAGGTTTCCAACACAATCGAGTGTCCAGTAGAGAGTCTTTTCCTATTAAGAAACTTTGAGGAACATCAAGAGTTGTAACTGAGTTGGTACATGTAAGTTGTCTAATAAAGTTTTATTTTTGCAAAACAAATTTCTGCAGTTCCCAGTGCATTTTTATTCTATGTGTTCTTAGGATATTGCTTACCTCTATTCGATTTAAGATCTACGTGAGGATTAAAGTCTTGAAAAATTTTTTGTATATATTGGGATTCGGCAGTTTAAATTACATGGTGAGCATTTGTGTTTGTACTTAGGAGTCAGACTATGTAAAGCATAGAAGGTAAAATGTTTTTAAAAGTCTCCGGAGCAAAGAATAAATGCACACTATAATCAATAGATGGGATAAAATGGTCCTCCAAAGAACATTCATTTCTTCCTGGTATTCATGACCATCTCTTGAGAGTAAACAGAATCAACATTTCTCCAAAGTCTATTGTTGAAAATCTCATTTTTCCTTCACCATCTTAATAGTTTTGTCATCTCTCTTTTCCAATATCAGTTTCAAATTCAATACAACATCATTCTTCATATTCTCCTTGGACTTCCGCCGAACTCTTGATTTTCATTTTTGTCTTTTAAAAACATATTGAATCATTATTATGTCTTCTCATCATCTTGTTTCTTTTATTCATTTAATTGTATTTAACCCAATGCACTTTCCTAGCTTCTGCTTTAACTTTACTTTGGAGGCAGTGACTGCAGTGTAATTTGCATATGAGAACACACACAAATCTTACATATACAGTCTGATGAATGTTGAACAATGTATACATTCATGTCACGGCCACCCTGATTAAGATAAAGAACATATTCATCAACCCAGTTTTTCCTTCATGTTTCTTTTCAGGTGATTCTGTGCCCCCAGGCAATCACGGTCTCCACATCTACCTCTAGAGAGTAGTTTAATCTATTCTTGAATTCCACACAATTGTAGTCATAGAGCGCATGTTCTCTTGTGCCTGGGTTTTCAAATTTTAATGTAGATGTTTTAAAATCATTTAGTTTGTTGATTTTATCAGTGGCTTACTCTTCATATCTACCCTGGCTGGTTTGTCTCAGTGGATTGAGCGTCAGCCTGCGAGCTAAGTGTCGCTGGTTCGATCTTCCAGTCAGGGCACATCAGAGAAGGAAAACTCTGATTCCAAAAAACCTCCGCTGCCTTGCGGCATACCTCTTCAGGGGAAAGGCTAGGGGAGTAAACCCCGACAGAAAATCCGGAGCCGGAGTCCCTAAGGCGGTTTGACGTTGTAGTCAACACCGGCAACTCCTGCGGCGCACCTGAAGCCAAGCTGTATTGACTCCGTCTTTCCCTTGGACCCTTCAGCTGCGAAGAGAGGGGGGGTCTGCCGCATGGGCAACAGCAGACCCCCCATATCACCCTGCCCAGGCTCTGTAGCTTCAGCTTCACTGGAGAGGACACTCCAGCGTCATCACAAGATGTCGATTCAACATGGGAGGAGACAGATACCTTGTCACTCCCGAGTCGGACTGCACAGCCATTCTCGGCGGTGCAGATAGACTCTTAAGAAGCTACACCATTGTCTCTCAAGGCTCTGTAGCTTCAGCTTCACTGGAGAGGACACTCCAGCGTCATCGCAAGATGGCGATTCAACACGGGAGGAGACAGATACCGTGTCCCTCCCGAGTCAGACTGCACAACCATTCTCGGCGGTGCAGATAGACTCTTAAGAAGCTACACCATCGTCTCTCGAGACGGACGGCTGCCGACGACTCTTCATATTCACTGGGTAATATATTATTCTAGGAGTATGTTGTAGTTTGTTTTGCATTCTGTTATTGATGTTCACTTGTGTTCTTTCCAGTTTGGGCTATTTATGAATAATGTGTCCATGGACTTCCACTTGTAAGTCTTTCCCAGGATATATGTTTGTAGTTTTTGAAGGGACATAACTACCTCAGAGTGACACTGATAGATGAAAGGCTAGCTATAGAAGTAATGTTATAAGGAACTACCAAACCATTTTCCAAAATAAATATGACATCTATGACAGGTTAACACCTATAAGCAATGTATAAGCATTTCAGTTACTCCACATGCTCATCGCATTTGGTGTTTTCTGTTTTCTGTTTTCTATTTTTTTAAATTTTAGCCATTCCCATAGGGGTACCATGGTATCTCATTACAGCTTTAAATGGCAATTTCCAGAAGATAGGTGGTTTTAACGCTTTTCTTATGTGTTTATTAACCTTCATAGAACTTATTTTGTAACATTTGACTTTCCCCATATTTTTAATGTATTACTTGCATTTTTGTTATTGGTTTATAGAAATTCTTTACACATATTGGGTATAATTTCTTTAACAGATATATGTATTGTAAATATTTTTTGCCAGTCTTTTCATGTGTCTTTTTCATTTGACAAATAAAAATGTCTTTTGAAGAACAGAAGTTTTTATGTTTGAGTCTAAAGGGTAGAAAAGTAAATAAAATATGTACATATATAACTATACATAAATGTATGCATTGTTAGATAAATAGAGAGTACATAGACCTTTGTATCTTAAGAAATCTATACCTACAGAGATATGACCTGTGTCACTAGGCACTTACATTGAGGGGAAAATAAAATAGAATTAAGACTGAAAAAAGATGACCAGAGACAAATATCTATAAAATAGCAAGGATGGAAGCAGGGTTGGGCAAAGGGAACCATCAAATTGTGATGCAGATTTGATAATCTGCTGGGTCAATGGGAAGCACCAGGTGAAGATTGCCAATTAGAGGAATCCCGTGTTGGGTAGGCAGGGGCCCACAGTCTTGCTCTCATCTCCTGAGACCAGTGTAAACCCTTGAAGGGTGATCTGAACATTACAAGCTATACAGGTGCAGGCCGTACCAAGTCTTCCACATCCCAGTCCTTGCACTGTGTGGATCTACTGCTTTATACATATTTGGGGAGTAGCTCCTTTCATGTTCCCGTTGGTCATGCTTCCACAGAGGAGACTTAGAATCTCAAGGTCAGTGGGACATAGTACAGCTCTGTTGAGTTTCTTGTGTTGATTTGGGGTTTCAGTTGATACCATTAACTTCTCCCACTGTCAATAAACCCTGTGCCCTAAGCTCTCACCTTTGCTAATCTTCATGGTTACTTGGTTGTTTGACACAAACTCTCATTTCTGAAGATGACCAAGTCTTTGGTTATTATATGTATCTAATGTCAGGCTTTCTGCACATATCTGTTCACACACAGGGACCCTTCTTCTTAGCTGTTGGACCCTGGACCCAAGAAATCCAAAGTTGTCCATTGGAAACTGCAGCTTCTAGTTAAATGAGGCTCTTGCTATATTCTCTCCCCACTGTTGTTAAGGTTGGAGCCAGGAACGGATGTAATAGAGTGCTGTCTATTGCATGCGCCTACTTAATGAACTGACCCACACACGGAAGTGAGTTTTGGACTTTGTCATCTTTATCAGCTCTCATACAGGAACATCATACAGCTGTGAGCAGAGAGAAGAGTGTTGGCAGAACCGTGTTGGTAATAGAGGAGCTATTGCATATGAAAACATATTCATGAAGTTGTCTGTGTCCTTTGGCTCAATTTTTATGTACCATTTCCATCTTATTATTGATAGTTGTTGCATACACACAACAATTTAATGTAGTGGGTACGATAGGCCAAACCTTCCAATGGGCAGTTCTAAACGAATCATCACTCAGTATCCCATAAGCATGCCTCCCACCTCTACTGGGCTCAGTAACATGTCAAGGTGTGCCTTTTTCAAAGCATAGGGCTGGGCTTGGCTCCAAAACTACAAGGTTCTCTATTGTGACTTTCCCACCTGGTCTGACCATAAATTTCACAGTGTGTATTTTACCACCATGGAAATATGCAAAATTCTAGGGTCTTTTGCAAGTTGTGATCCAACGTCAGGGCTGCTTGAATCATAGCATGAATTTTTTCAGAGCCATTTCCTGCTCTAGGCTCCACTTTATCATTCATGTCACTTAGTGTAGGGGACAGACCAGTATTCCTCCAAGGTTTAAAGGTGTTGCACTTCTCTGAGGGAGAGGAGTAAGGGTGGGGGGTGATTCAGGAAACAGTAATTTGACCTTTACATTGAAGAGACTATCTTAAAACATCCTTCATTGCTAGGCCCTTAAAATTTTCACTAAAAATTAAGATCTTCATATGACTTGTCTCCTTTCCTTTAAAGAACATGTATGTTTTCAAGGCTTCTAGCATGCTCACCACTCTTGCTCATCCAGCATGAGGTTATTGCTATAATGGATTAATGTGATATCCTGTAGGAGCCCCAAATGGTTCAAATCTCTTTGCAGTGCATTATGATACAGCACAGGAAAAAGTAACATAGCCCTAAGGCAAAACTGTGAAAGTATATTGTCTGTTTTATGTGAATATGATCTGTTTCCAACCCTCTTTATTGACTTGAATTGAAAAGAATGCATTTGCTAAATCAATGGTGAAATATCATGTACCAGAGGACCAATCATTCTGATAGCATGACAAATTCAAGTGCACTTACTCATTGGTTCAGTTTGCTGTAGTCCTAACTCATTCTAAGAGACTCATCTGGTTGCTGTAGTGGCCAAGCTAGAAAATTATTAGGCTGGCCAAACAATCCATATGTCTTCTTTTCATAAAATAAAACACACATTTTTCAATTTCATGAATAACTTTATTGATTTCTATATTTTGAGTATGTTGGCTCTCATGTGGTGTAAAGTTGATTGTTCTCAGTTAATGTTTCAATTTTATTGCTAACCAATTCAACTGGTCTATCTGACCATAGAGCATCATCCAGGAAGAAATCTCTAGCACAAAACTTCACAAACCACTTGTGACACATGTTTGATCAGTAACAGTACCTTCTTGATACACCACACAAATCGTTTGTGTGTGTGTGTCAGTTATAATTTTACATTTCTTGAAATAATAAAGCACAATATATGGAAACTGTTGCATATTTCTTCTATCTTCAATATTTCAATGGCTACACAAATATTCACCAATTTTGCTAAGTTTTTTTTTAATGCACACTGATGTGACAGCTGTCACAATACCATCTAATAAAATTGTTTAGAATGAGGTGAAGGACAACTTAGCATTACTAATGACATCTTATGGAAAAAAACAAACAAATTTTTGGCCAACTCAATATTTGGAGATATATGATCACTCCACTTTGCATTATTTATATCTTTAGTGGTGGAATCAATCTCTGTCACTCTGCCTCTTTTACTTCCATTCAGAATGTGACATAAGATAATGTTTTGATTTACCGTCTTGACTGCTGAAAGAGGAGTATTACAGTCTCACTATAATAGCTCTTACCTTCTAGGCTAAGGACTCAATGTCAAATATGTCAACAGCAATGATATATTCAGGACCTTGGGGACGGCCAGTGGGTCTATAGACCCAATGGACCTAATGCATGCAGAATTTAGTCAAGACTCCATTTATTATATGGGCCCATGACTTCCTAACTCCAACAGAATGGTTGTGACAAAAATATAGGTCTTTGAGTGTCAACAGTCCCTCCAGACACTGTATCTAAAACTTTTTGAAACAGATGGCTGTTTGCTGGTATCCAATGTGCTATCACCTGAGTAAATGGCCATAGTTTCTTTGGGCAGCAACTGGCAGAATTACTACAGCATATATGTGCTGTCGTGTTTCGGGATTCTTCCACCTAGGGAGGTTATCACTTCTTTAGTCAATATGATTAAGTTCAGGAGTTTGACAATGAGTTATGACTTTTTATTGTGGAAATTTCCCTCAGCTCCTCCTCATCTACTTATAGTTTCTTTTGAAAAAACAAACAAACAGAAGTCATCTATGTATGTATGTATCTATCATCTACCTATCTACTTATCTATCCATCTGTCTCTCATCATCATCTGGCAGCACCCTAACCATTATTAATCTTTTCGGACTAGAAATAACATGCTCTACTAACCATTTTCATAACACCATAGACCCAGTCCCACTGGCTACTACTGTAAAGTCTTTGCCAGCACAGCTGTTTGCTACACTAGTCACTTCTTGGATGGAAATGACAAGGAACTTGTATCATAGTGTCGTTCAGACATTGCCATGTGTCATCCCACAAAGAACATGTTATCACCTCAAAACCAGGGATGATCCCAAGAAGCTGACAGCAGTAGACTGTCATTAAATCATTCACCTCAGAGGCAGTATATTGAAATATACTCTATAAATCAATTTTAATGAAACACATCTTAAAAATATTATGTTTCCGATTCATGAATATAGTACAGGCAGTGCTTGCTTTGCATGACATAAATGTGCACAGATTTCAGTTGCCATAATTGTGATTCCAGATCATAAGGAAAAGGTGGACTGAGCTATTAAAAGATATGAAACTGTCATCCCACAAAATATGAGAAAAAAAAGTTTCTCTTCTTTGTAGAAATGTAGTTCTTTACTTTGTTCCACTAGAATCTTTCTTATATTTTCCTTTACCATATATGTCCTCTGGGATAGTACAAATGAAGCATAGGGAGACAATGGAATAAAACACTGAGATCTCTCCGTGTTAGGTGAGTAGCCAACTTTTCCTTCTGCTTTGATTCTGGGACTAAACAATTTTCCCACTTCACTAATCACAGTGACTATAGGATTGTGACATTACTGGATCTAACCAGATACATATATTTTCATTTAATATTGGAAAGCTACCTACTTACCTACCTGTCCAGACTGTCCAAGGTTCTCCTCACCTACCTAGTGTTGACCACCTTCCTGATGTGACCTCTCTCAACTGAACATAGCCAGGGGTGTCCTTCCCATCAGAACCTCCACTGTGACCACTTGTACTTCCTCTGAGATCCCTGCTCACCTTGTCCAGATTTTTAAAACTATGCAGATAAGAATGCAAGAAAATATACTTTCCCTGATAGTAATACGAATACATATATGTTGACTATTCAATGCACAACATTTAACTATTTTTATAGTTAAATTCCTTCCCAGTCTCCCAGAATAGAGAGATAGTTATTATCATTATACAAGGTCATACATACATACAGAATCATAATTGTACATATGCCAATTTTGAAAATTTTATTGTTTCTATTTACTTCTTAAACCACATGAAATTGTTCTCCTTTTATAAATAAGAACAAGAAGGATAAGGCTAAATTCTCTATTAAGAGCTCCCTGGCTAAAGTCATGCACTTTCCAGGGCAGACCATTTCCAGTGACTGAGCAAGTGGGGGTAGAAGGGCCTTAAGTGCTTGGCCCAGTGCAGGATGACTTGGAGGTGCAGACCTCACCGAAGAGCTCCTTGATGGGTAGGCTGAGGCTCTCTACACACTGTTGGGCCCCAAACTTTGTTTCAGTGTTTGCTTCCAAATAAACAAACCTCCCATGGTCAGCTTGACTTTTTTCTACTTGACAGACACACAGTCCCTAAAGGCACACCAAAAGTATGTTGTATCTGTTAAGGCTTCATGTTTGTGTCCCCCAACCCCAACATTCATGAGGTCAAAATCCTAATCCCCCGATGTGATGATATTAGGAGATGATGCCTTTGGCAAGTGATTGGGTCATGGGGGTGAAGCCCTCATGAATGGGATTAGTGTCCTTGAAAAAAAAAAAAAAAACCTGGAGAGCTGTTTTGCTCCTTCTGCCTTGTGAAGACACAGAGAGAAGACTGATGTCTGTCAACCTGGAAGAAAGTTCTCACCAGACACCAAACCTTCAGGTGCATTGATCTTGGACTTCTGACCTCCAGAACTATGAGAAATAAATGTTTGTTGTTTAAGCCACCTAGTCTAAGGTAATTTGTTATAGCAGCACAAACCAGGACAGTCCTGTTTTGTAACTTTTCACATAAATTATATTGTTTGTATTTATTAAAAGGCAACTTCATTTTTTAATTTTCTTTTCAAAGGTAAGTTTAGAGACTTATTCAGTTCTGTGTATGTAGACTGATCTCATCATTTTAAGTGCTGCTTAATTCCTTACTCATACTCTTGACATAAAACTGTTTAGCTGTTTCTGTATTGACAGACTCTAAGGTTGTTTCTATATTTTACATATTTACCAGCAATACAAAAAAAGAACACCTTTGCCTATGACTCTTTCTGCTGGGGGTTGGGGTGGGGGTGGGGGCGGGTGTTTGTATCCCTTGGTAAGTCACAAGAAATGGAATTACTGGGTCAAAAGAAAGCTTTCTTGTTGCCATATGCCCTCCAGCTTGACTGCACTAATTCAGACTCCTCGGCAGTAAATCTGAGAAACACGTTTCCTCTCTTCTCTCTCCCACACTTGGTGTGTTTAAGCTCATTTCTCCGTTTTTATCCTGTAAATGTATTGCTAATGTTGTCTTTAAATTTTTTATTGGGATGCATTTACCTCTTCATAGTTTATTTTTCCTCTTTTATTTCACTGAAGTCGTCTAAACTTTACAACTTACGTAATGCTTTCACATCCACATTCTCATTGTATTCTCACAATAGTTCTGTAAAGTAGGTGGAGCACCAATTGTTGCTAATGAGGTTTGAGAGAAAGGATTTCAATACAGATGTTCAGCTATAATATAATACCATGTAAATACATGTACAAGTGAAGGTCTTTGGTGTTTACATATAGTTAATATTTTAACATTTTGTTACATTATTTCCCGAAAAAAATTACTTATTTCTAAACCTTGCTCTACCCACTGCTCAGTAGAAAAATATCTGAACTCAAGGACAGTTGGAAGTGTTTCTTCATTTTAAATATTGGACAGCTTTTCCTCTGAGAAAATTCTGTCTGTCTGTCTCTCTCTCATGTTATTGTCTTCAGTTTCCTAAATTTAGAACCAAGACCATTTGCCTCGTCATTGCTTAAAACAGTATATTGTTACCCATCTAAAAGTTATCCAACACTTCTGGGACTTTAATTAAAGTTTCATTATTTTCTCACTACAACAGATGGAATTTTGTTAGGTAAAATATACATATAAACTTGACCCTGAAATTAAGAGATCAAAGTGTGCAGTGCAATTTTTAATAAGTTATTAAGGAAACCAGTAGAAGAAAATCTGAAAAGGGATTGCAAAATATAATTTCCGATGCTGTCCTTAATTTTCAAATTATTTATATTTCTTGAAAGTTTGATTTTATCTTAAATGAAAGATGATTAAACACATAATAGAATTCAGAAACATGGCCACATTCAGTCTCATCTTTTCGGTAATATTTTTTTCCTAATCCCAGGACCTGCACAACTCTATTGATAAATCATAGTATATGAATTATGCATCTTAGCACTTACTTCTTTATAAGTCCCTTCTTTCTTTTTCCTATCCTTCTGCTTCTAAGACTTTTAAAGTGCTGAGTTCACTTACTGTAGGCCACCTCCCTGCCAACCTAAGAACATCAGGAGCCTGTACTCCACCATCAGAGCTGCCTTAAGGTAAACCATGATCCCCACACCAAGGCTGATAACCAGATAAGGCACGTTCACACTGCCTGCCAGTTTCGCTGTATTTTTTGCTTTTATATACTAGTCAGGTTCTCCAGAGAACAGAACCAATGGGATATAGACATAGAGATTTAAATAGAGAGAGCTAGAGATAGATACATATATGTATTTAAAGAATTGGACCCATGAATTGAACCCATGCAATTATGGGGCAGGCAAGGTCCAAATCTACAGGCCAAGCGGGCATGTTGCAGCAGAGTTTCTATGGTTAAGTCCTCACGAGGCCAGTTTTTCTTCTTTAGGAAACCCCAGGCTTTGCTTAAGGCCTTTACCTGATTGAAAGAGACCCATGCACATTATGAAGGGGAAACTGCTTTATTGAAAGTCTACTGATTTAAATGTTAATTACGCCTAAAAAGTATCTTCACAGTAATATCTAGACTTGTGTTTGATCCCAAAACTAGGTACCATAGCTTAGCCAAGTGGACACATAAAATTAACCATCACACCCTTCAATAAGACTCATGACTTAGTATTCCAGGGAAAAGGAAAAGAAATGAGAAACAAAGAAGGCAGATACTATATGATCTCACTTATAAAAAGAATCAAATAAACAAAATAAACTGATGTGCAAAGCAGAAGCAGAGGCATAGAAACATGGAACAAAACTGATAGCTGTTAAGGGGAGAGGGGGAAAGTGGGCACTGGTTGAAAGAAGCTAAAGGGATTTGTCAAAGAGCACATGAAGGACCCACGGACATGGGCAATGGTGTGAGGCTTGACTGTGGGAGTGGGGGGCGGGATGGGTGTAGGGAGATGAAGGGAAAAAAAAGTGGGACATCTGTAATAACATAAAAAACAAAATAGTTTTTAAAAAGCAAGAAAAACACACCCCAGAAACACAGTCATGTAGACACAGGCATCTAATACTCTTATTACCTTAGTTGTCATCTTTTGTACTTAAAACTTAAGTCAGGAATTAATGTACATATTTGCAGGACATTTCTTTCTAATTTAATTTCTTTCACTTCTATAGAAATATAAACAATAATATGATGCCTCATTTTTCAGTGCAAGGCACAACAACTGATACGGGTTAAAAATTTATCCATGATCATGTGGTTGACACACGTCTTAATAATGCACCATTGGAAGACAATCAAAAGAATAGTTGAGGGTTAATCTGTCAAGAAATATTTCTTGGCTAAGGAAATTTAGCTCCTCTTTTACTTTATGAAAAGAATACAGGGTAAAGATACAGGATAATTTGTGAAAGGTTAATTCCATTGGGTTGTGTACTGGTTATAGAAGGAAGTTAAAAAGGAGGTATTCAAGTAAAAAATAAATAGAAGGATTAGCGTTAATGCATCTGAAGAGCTGAAGAACTGCGGAAACAGGTGTCCTGGGATTGTAGAGAGGGCTGCGAAATTATGCAGTGAGAGTAGTGCCCTTCTCGCTGGTGTCAGGACCAGATGCATGATGATGAAAGTAGAATCCCGAAGAGGGATGATGGGAAAGGTTTTTGCAAGAGATAAAGGCATTGAGAGGCCAGGTGACGTATGAGTTACTCTTTGTATATTGAAATGTGTATTCTATACTTACTGCCAACATAGGAAGTATGGTAAGAATATAGGTGGGGAGGCGCATCATGGAGCCCACAGCCAAGGTCTTCGACAAAGAGAAAGAAATGATTGTATGCTGCATACAGAACCACATCTAGACGGTACAAACCTCAAAGGGCCTGGTGATGAAGGGTGGGCAAGGAAGGAAGAGGAATATTGAGGGAGCAGCAATGGCCCAGAGGCAGTGGAGTATAAACACATGCCTGAGTAAAAGGGCATGCCTGGAAACAGGACTGCTAACTCTGCCACCAACTACATGTCCTAGTGTGAGATAAAGCCGATGATATGTGGAGACACACATGTTCAAAGTCCAAACAACCGTGGCCAACAGTGGGGTTATAAAGAGGGAAAACCCACGAGTTTGGAGACTCTGCCTTGGCAGGTTTGGGATGCCTGGCTTTCTATTAGATGATATTTTCATGGGTAGATTCTAAAGGAGCATAAAAGCTATAGGAAGTTGGGTTTTTCCTTACCCAATCCTATTTTGCACACTCCTGACTTTGGGAGCAAAGATCAGAAATAAATAGAATTTTGGACAGAAAAATGATTCCCATATGATGTGCATCAAGGGGTCACCATTTCCTTCTTCCAATTTTACAAATAGAGCCATTTCTTCTGTAACTGACATGACAGTAATGCCACCCACTGCCAGCTCTCTGTCATTTTGATGGCAAAAAGCATCACACTCTTAGATCACAGATATTAGAGAACTGTATGAAAAAAATGTGTTGACATTTTTCACTCATAATAAGATTGATTGCTTCCATCTTTAATTCACCCAAAAATATATGTGAGTAAAATGTGCAGTGACTGAGTCACAAATGGCAGTGGCTGAGAGGAAAGTTATAAGGCCTTAGAAAAAAATACCTAAAGGAATTTCCATTCGTGTAATAGTAGCAAAACAGTCTTATGGAGATGGTTTAGAGGCAAACAGGAAGAGATTCAGTGATTCTTCTGGATTATACATTGTAATAATTTTGATATATAGCAACCAAGATAAAAGTTACTCTTTTATAGATGTGGCATATAAGGCCATGCATAATCCATTTTATTCTTCACACCTTAGAACGATTTCCAGTTCTTGATGAATTACCGAGAATTATAGAAGTCTAACACTGGTAAGATTCTTAAAGATCATGTACATTCAGTTCATCATTTTATTTATGAGAAAACTGAGGATAAAACAGCTTTTTGTAATCATAAGAATTTAGAAGTCATACTTTTGTAGGCTAGGCAAGATCTATCATTTAGTTTTTTAAAAATAAGAGTTCAATTTGGAATCTCAAGACACCAAGAGACATGTAGACTTCTAAGAGGATCATTATGCTGTTCTTTCTTTTCCTACATAGAACAAAGTTAAATGAAAACTCAGATATTCTCACCATCATTTCAGCACTCTACTGATCAGATAAATTATTCTTTCTTTCTAGATGGACATTGCACGATTCAAATTCATTTACTTCTTATAGTAAATTCATTATACCTGAAAATAGCTCCTTTAGGATCCTGATTGGTCTTCTTTCCTGGGAAATTTATAAGACAAATGTCAGGAGGACAAGTTACAACTCGTGACGCTGCCATTTGTCTCTGGCTGGAACTGATACTCATCCTTTATTTCCTCTCCCACCAACAAAGTGAGCACCTCCATTGTTCTAAGCAATTTGTGTGGTGGGACAACCCAGACCCTCACCCTTCAGGTGTCTGAATTTTTGCTTATCATGTTCATCACATGCCTGTCTGATGCATTTGTCCATTTATCAGTAACACTGATCAGTGAGGTGGTAATTGTGACACCAGGACCATCTCTACAGATAATTTTGTCTGTATTGAGTACAATCATTTTTTCCTGCAAAGCAGATGGCAGCATCATCTCCTGACCATGTGGGTACAAAGGGAGGGAAGAAGAGCTCTGAGGAGTTTAGTGAGACTTAAACTAGCCAAAGAGGGTGATAATAAAGGGAAATGATCAAGAACAAGAGTAGCATTCATGTCGATGGCCTAGAGGACAGACCTCATGAGCATCTCGAAGGGTATCAGGAAGCTTCGTTGGTATGGTTACCCTGACATATGTCACATCAGAGCAATCAAAGAAGTCCCCAATCCATTAAACATCTGCATATTGCAGATAATACTCAAATTCAGGTGAGTGGCAGCTGTGTGGCTCCAGGTGGTCTACATGTATGGAAGTCATAGATCTACCATGTTTACTTCCTCTCGGTGACTTACTTCAACAACTGGGTGCACTGTGTATTCTTTTTAGACTCACTACAGCTGTAGTTATAGATAATGATACAAAAGACTTTACAGGATTCTTGAAAGGCTTAAATACAGATCACATCCTTAAAATGCTAGATATTGATTGGCATGTGGCATGGTGGATGCAGTACAACTCTCTTTTCCTCTCTGTCTTCCCAGCTATGCATTGAAGAAGAAGACAGAGAATACTGAAGGAGATTCCTGACATTCATTTCTCTTCCAGCATTACTTCTGCAACATGTACATAGCATTTTTTTCTTTGTACATGATACCCTTCCACTTTTCAGTTATGCTTGATAATTTTCATGTATCATCTATTACACAATCTACCTGCAATCCCCTCCTACAAAAAAAGACAAATGAAAAGGCAAGAGCAGAAACTACTTTGGCAAAAGCTGAGAAAGGCTATCAAAATGACATATGATATAAGAGTATGACCCCGGGACTTTCATAAAATAATTTAGCATCTAGAACTTCCTGATGATAAGTAGTTTAATAAAACCCCCGAAACTACAATCTCAAATTCAGGAAAGGCCAGAGGATAAACAGGGGAAATATTCACATTTGTTTTCAGAACCTCTCATGTTGACCATTTTTCCTTTCAAAATGAACTCAGGTTGATTTGGAAATAAACTACAAGGTCAGATTAAGAATATAATTTTAAATGCCATGTTATGGATCTTTCTTGCCAGCAACAGGACACATCTTGGTTAAGAACTTCTAGGTGCATCACTAGAAAAAGATGAGCCCTGGTGTGAATACACTCCCCTCCTTTCTTGACACGCACACTTCCAGGCACTGAAAATAATTACCTTCCTTTATTCTTTAAGCAAGGAAACAACAGAATAAAAATTTGTGTCAATGAACCCTCATGTTCAATCTATGTGGCCAGGCTATGGCCTTGATGCAAAAGGCCAGTTGCTCTGTCAGAAGGGGACCCTTCATAATGATCTTCTAGAAAGAGTGGCCATTGCTAATGTGGAGAGCATAACCCCATGCTAACTTAGCATAAGCAGACACCGTATTTAGAGCACATGCAGTAACTAAAGTAAACAACACTTGAGGAAGACAAGTGCAGTGGGCTGGTGGGAAAACACCACCTTTAGGATGCATGGCAGTTGAACTACAGAATCCACTCTAGAGGATGCACAGTGGAACTGTTTAAACAACACACGCAAATGAAGGCAGGAAGAGTACTCCCAGAATGGGCATGATGTAAAGGATGTTCAGACCCAAAATGAGTCCCTGCAAGGGTATAGGATTCCTGGACTTGGGTGACATGCCAACAACACAGCTTCTACCTGGGAGGAGTCCATGTTGAGGGTATCTCATGACCGACCATCACTGGACCTCTTGAGCTTGAGACTCTGTCTCAAAATATATAAACACACTGACAGTCTGCAGGTGGGAAACCATCACCGGACTTGGACTCCTGGGACTCTTGTGTTTGTCATCCCCTTTATCCTTGTTAATTATGTGCCGTGTGTGATGATTGTTGGCATGTGGATTGACTGTGGGAGGAGGAATGGGATGAGAAAGGCAGGGGAGAGCAATAGGGGTAAAATGGGAATACTTCAATAGAACAACAATACATTAATTTTAAAAAATTATAAAATCAGTAAATAAAGTGTGTTCAGCAACATAGTATGCTTGCGCCTGCTCTCCATTCCTCAGTTTGGGCACCTGAGGCTACAGGTCATGTAGCCTGGCTTATAGGAAGGACTGTATCATGGCATCTGAGTGGGCTCAGGGGTGTGATTGCTCAGTTTATTTGCAGAGACTGAAGTGGCAGTAAACTGAGTGGTCAGGTCTAGGCTGCTATCAGCAGGCTCACAGACAGCTACATGTATAGCACTAAGCTTGGTCATAGGTTGGTGAAGGTTAAAATCCTTTTATATGTTGAGTGCCAATTTCATTTTAAGTATTTTATAATCTGAGTTTTAGGGATGCAGAAACAAACTCATAGAAGATAACCTAACTTACTGCTGGCTTTCACATACCCTTATATGACTTGGTGTGAGTACATCTACTGATATTTGAGGCTGGGTTGTAGTTGGTCATGTTCAATCTCTTTGTTGATAATTAATACCAGGGCTATCCTTGTTTTGAAAAAAAAATTGGCAAATGGCTTTCTGTCCTCTAAAACAATTTATATAGCGTATACATTATACATTTCTAGAAAATGTGCAAAAGCTAAACAATTCAACTACTTATACTCAGAGCCTCTTTGGGACTAACTGAAGACTGATTGACATGATATTCTTTCCAAATTTTGCTCCCTTCAAGATTTCTACTATATCTTTACTAAAGTGGTTCATTTTTTTCCAGAAAATTATCAATATGCCATTAATATATTTTAAAATTTATTAGCAGATAACATAGCACTGTTTTTTTGTGATTTTATAAGTATTTCAATTAAAAAAATGTTGGGAAAGTAAATCAGCTATTAATGGTTAGTTTTTTGTAATTTGCTGGGTTTTCTGTGAGCTTAATTTAAGGACAGTGGACAAAAAAGCTCATTAGCAAGAGACAAGAGGAGAACGATGTTGCCGCTTCATATTGACACGCAAATCAAAACCAAAACATCCAGGACAAAATAATAACCAGTTGCCCACAACTAGAAAGCCAAAAATGTGCATTCTGAATTTAATAAGAATGTTTAAGGAAATTATAATTTCAAAATAAATAGAAGCACGGATGGGGTGGACCATCATGAAGGTATTATGTTGCCCCAGCGGTCATGAAGAATAACCGTGACTTGTGGTTTTAATGCTATAGCAAGTTGGAAACAAGGGTTTTTAACTTAAGATTGTAACGAATACACTATCCATCTAATTTTGTTATCTAAGATGGAGATGTCACATGTACCGAAGGCTCTTTCCCACACTCCTCATGTGTATTCATTAACTTATTCATTCAATCCACATAGTTATGGAGTATCTGCTCAGATCCAGGCACATGAATAGGACATATAAGGAAATTAACAATGACATACTCTTACATGTGATTAGCGCTAAAAATGACATGATCAGGGTGATATGAGAGAGAACAAAGATGATTTCTACTTCAGAAGGCTCAAGGAAGGTTTTCCAAAGGGGTGAAATTAACATGAGGAATATAAGATGAGAGCCAGTTACATGAGGTCCCAGAGGAAGAACACGAAAAAATACGGAACAGCAGGTAAGAGAGTTGTTGGGAGAAGGAGAGTTTGGCAAATCCAAGTGCTCTGGCCAGGTGTCCCAAGCTTTGGGAGTGATGGAGGGAGAAAGATGAGGTGAAGCTGGAGTGATGCTGGTAGGCAGGGATGGCACTCCAGGGGCCTTACTTAGCAAGCAGAGGAAAACATGTCCTAGCTTTGGGGCAGAGCGGATCACAATCGGTAGGGAAAGGACACGCAAACAGGAGACATTCACGTCATTTCTCTTTGCCACGGTGGTTCTTCAGTGTTCTAGCCTGGGAGGGAGGTGGGTTTCAACCAAAGCCTACACTTCAGAAGGTGTCCTTGCATCAAAGTAGAATGCCTCGCACTCTCCATTCTGAAAGCCTTTAGCTATTCAATACATTCTTGTTCAGGAGTTGTTCTATTTAGCATGATGGATTGGTATGAGGGACTTCTGGATAGATTTGGTTTATAGGGTCAGATGACAACCTTTTTTAGCAGTGTTCAGACGTAAGTGTTTATGTGACTTTACACTGCTAGAAAAACTGAAATTTAAGTCATTCTTCAATTAATATTTTTTCCCCCAGGGAGATGGGCTTGGCATTCATTCCTACTTGAGAAGTAGGGTTAAAAGCATTAGAAAAAAATAGGTAAAAATTTCTCATTCTCTCCATTGTCATCTTCCCAATTTTACAATATTTTCTTTGACTCAAAAGAGAATGAGAAGGGATAGAAATCACAGACTCTTTCAATGGCTTTTGAAAAGAAAACTTTTTGCAAGAAGGGAGTCGTTGAACTTAAATGTCTTAAACCACCTGATATGGGGCTTTCAGATGTAGTTATTAGGAAAGTTAACATTTTAGTTAACAACGTTAACGCCAACTTTATCTCACTATGATCTGTATTTACCTGCCTGAAAACACCTCCTTGGAGTGGATTGTCATCTCCCACTCTGTGCTGATTTTCTGTTGCTGCTGTAACAAATTTCCACTCACTCTGTGGCTTAAAACAACACAGATGTGTTCCCTAATGGTTCTAGAGGCCAGAAGTCTGATGGCATTTCATGTGCATAAAGTCAATGCTCTACCACGGTGGTCTTTCTGGCTGCTCTGAGGGGAGGAGCTGTCTGTCCTTTTCACCTTTTTGTGGCTATGGGTATTCCATGCCTTGTGGCTCTTTTCTCCATCTTCAAAAAGCATCACTCTAATCTCTGCTTCCCTCATCAACTTTCCTTCTCTCTGAACCTGACCCTTCTTGTGTCTCTCTTATAAAGACAGTTAACAATTACATCAGGTCATCACGGATTACCCGGGATAATTTCCCCATCTCAAGCTCCTTGACTGAAACACATCTTCAAAGACACATTAGTGGCATTCCCAGGTTCCAAGGATGAGGTCATGAACATACTTGTGGGTGGGGGGTGCGGGCTATTATCCAGCTTATATACCCTGAAAGCCAAATTCATCCACAGATCTGTATTCTTGTTCATATGATCAGTTCTCTATGAAAACCTTCCTTCCTTGTCCATTTCCAGAACTTGTAGTGATCTTCTTTCCTTCAGAAATACCCAAGAACACCAAAATCATAGTACTAACCACAACACACATTTCTCTCTCTCCCTAAAATACTTGGGACCACCTGGGCCTTATTGGGATACTTATCCCAAATCCTAAAAAAATAGTAAATACTCAATAAGCATATGTCAAGTGACTGAGTTAAATGACGTAATGTCTTCCTTAGTCTCCTTTTTAGGTTTTACTTTAAAGGACCTGTGTTCCTAGAGGGTACAGAAAATACAGGCAGAGGCATTTTGTAATCTTTAAAATTATAAGATTTCTCTCTTATTCTTTTTTTCATACAATGCAGGCCACACACCCAGATGGCCTAGATTTCCTCAAGAATTTTCAAGCAGTTCATGACAACTGAAGAGAGTGTCAGCTACCAGCTGGGAGCCGGATAAAAGACTGAGCTGGTGGCACAGTGTGGCTGGTGTTTGATAAGGACAGTGAGATGACAAGAAAAAAAATGAAAGTGGGTGTCTGGCCTCTTCTTTTATTTCTGACACTTTGGAAAGCTGCCCTCATTCAAAGTTAGTGACCTTGAGGCTTCCAGCAAACAAAGGTGCATTTTATCATTTGAGTCTATTTGACTAACACCAGCCATTGCTTTAATAAAATCACTGTATAGGGGCCTCTACTTTCTTCTCACACTTTCCTCATGGCTTTCTGGTGGGAGGCTGGCCTCCTGTGGCATTCCGTTGGGGCAGTGGGAGAGGTCGGGGGGAGATGGGGTGGGGTCTGCAGCCGACACAGCCTTGGCAGGCTCTAGAAGAAAATGTACATGGCCAGATGGAGGAAACATCGGATTCTTCGACACAGGCAGGCAAATGCAGAAAAAATAAATCACATTTTTATTTTTATTTTAATGCCAAATACCAGAAACACAAACAGCAGTTCAGGGTTATTGCCTGATCACTTCTATACTTAACCCTGTGTCAGGTTCTTATATATTTTTTCTGATTCAATGACAATCTCTGTCAATCAACCTGAGACTACGTAGATTGCCATCAAAGCCACTCAGACTCAGTGGTAACTGGCCCGAGAAAACACAGCTAGTAGGCTGTCGAGTTGAGATTCAGACCACCAAATTGGTAAATGCAGGTTACATCGCATCTGGAGTCATAAAGTTGCAAAGATACGGACTTGCTCTATCTCACTTTCACGGTGTACCCTAGGGGCTGGAGGCATTGGAATGCTACCCAGGGAGAGGCGCAGGGCTTGTGAACCTAGGCTACTTTTGCAGAGGTCAAGAGAGTCAAGAAAACTATATATTATGTTTGGATATAAATGTGTCTTTGTGTGTGTGCATGCTCGTAGTGAAAACGGTGAGTAGGAGTGGAAATTCAGATAGATTCGTGTTCTCATCTCAGTTCTACAATTAACAACTGGGTGATCATTTGAAAGCTAACTACCCTTTCTTGGCCCTTGTCTTCTTAGCCACTAAATGGAGAACATAATACAATGATAGTGCAAGTCAAATTATTCAGCTCTAAAACTAATCTGATCAGTAGACGCTCCGAATAGCACTCAGGAAATGTTACTGTTTTTATTATTGTAACTGTTATTACTACTACCCTTTCAAACTATAAACCACACCCATTTAAAGTTCTTCAAAGTACATGTTCCCTCTACATTCTTGCTGCAAGTTAGAAGCATAGGTTCAGTAGGTCGTGGCAATGAGTTTTGTATCCTAGAGACAAGCCTTGATAATCAACAATGGGATATTTTACAAATAAAGTCTCGTAACATCCAAATTAAACTCTAAACTATGGAGCAAAAGCAAACAAAGGAGATAGATATCATCACAAAGTTGTGTGAGCAACAGTTGAGAGAACTGGAGATATTTAACAAGGAATAAAACTGGCTTAAAGAGTTCTGTAGATGATCAAAGAGTTGTTTTAACAAAGAGAAATGTGTCCTTCTTAACAGCATTTGTACAAAGTACTATGCCCAATGGGTGATGATTACAGAGAGAGAGTGTGAACTTAAAAAGCCATTGAATGTTGGAACGGGCTATTGTATTAGGTAATGAGCTCCCTGTCAGTACGTTTCTATGAAGGATCAATAATGCTGATATCAAAGACACTCTGTGGCAACTTCATAATTAATTTCTAATATGTCTTTTTTTTCTCTTCGTTATGCCATGTGGATACTACTACTTGCTTGTGTGATCTCTGTTTCTCTTGGTCATGATAGATCTAAGGAATCAGAGATTTACAGAAAAACTGGTGCCAATGCTTCTCTACCTCCCAGACCCAGTCACCAGTATGGTGGGTCAGAGTGGAATTTAAGCCAAAAGACTTTGTTATTAGAATGTGCATTTTCTTGGGGTATCCAATTTCTTCTGTCTTTGCAACACAAGAAAGCTAACAGCAGGAGATAGACAGAGATTTTAACTCATTTTTCTGGAAGCATTAACAAAACTACTAAGACTAGCTTATCCTACAGTCTTTCTTTTCCAACTCTTGGTCTCAAATTCTACCCAATATTTTTACCTGAGAGTTTCTTTCATATTATATGTATTAATAAACCTATCTATGTACCTATTTATCTATCATCTATCTACCGATCTTCGTATTGGTAATCCAGGTCTCAAGTTATCTTTGATTAATCTGAACCTTACCACTCGTGCCTAGTGTCTTCATGGTATATTTTATGGCTTTGCTGAACTCCCAGAAAAGAAGGTCAGTGTCCTTCAATACTTAGGTCACTCTCAGTGCATATAATACCTTAGTTAGGTCATGTTCTGAACCAACACCTTGTATATGTCATTTAAGAAGTTAGACACTTCTATGCGGACTAATTTTCTCCGTACAGTTTGGGGTGGAACCAAGCTCAGCCTTTTCTGAAGATGGATACCCCAAGTCTAATAGGTTTTATCTACCTAGGACTCACCCATGGTGATCTATGACCACCGTGTTTTGCCACTCATAGAATATCCATCTCAATTAGTGAATTAGCAGCCCATCAAGTTGGTGTCAAAAATGGGAAACCTGAAGAAGGTTCATTGCAGTTAAGGAAAATATGCTTAGAAATCCCCTTTTCAAATGAGTTGCTAGCAAGAAATTGGGTTATTATGGTAAGCTGTGTTTAGTTCTGTAAAATCAATTTTCTCTTCAGCTGTCATATAGCAACTTATCAGATATTTAAAGCATCAAATGAACCATCTGCCTTTAACCATCCTTAGAAATTGGGACCTTTTCACAGTTTATCAAGTGTCATTAGGGCCATTATTATTCAGACTGAAAACACAGCTAAAGAAAATAAATTAAAAAACGTTATGCTTCTTTAAATGTAATCATTTCATTCATTTTAATCAGCATTGGTTAAAAGATAGCTGCCTTTCTTTGGATAGTACAGATTCCAGGCAAGACGTGGTTAAAAATATTAAGTGCCGTACATTATTTCAAACATCTCTAAGTGTTTGTATTGCACATTATAATGACCTTGATATAAAATGCCACAATTGAATAGGAAAGTATTAAAAATGTCAGCACTATTATATCACTTCTGATGACCAATTTGCCTTTTTTTTTTTTTTAAGGTTGTAATGAGCCTGGTTCATTTTGCTTCCTATCATTTATCTTTTCAGTAGTAATAGAAAATGGCCCCCTTAGGCACAGCATGCTATTCTTGTCTTAGATGATTAGGCAGAAATGAAGAAGATCATAAAGGTGCGAGATTTTTTTTTTTTTCCCACACATAGTATGGTGCTCAGTATGGTAGCTTATTCAATTTAGATTGAGAAATTCTACCTGAACTCAAGGGTGGTGGCTTTGTAATGTAGCAGAGCCTGGAGAAAACACAGAACAAAGCATCTGTTTCTTACCATACTGGGAGGTGCGTGGGAAGCCAAGTTCAGACTCTGCCTCGGCCTCTCTTTGAGTGTTTGGAAGCTGTCCGACAATATAATTTCGCTGGAGAATGTAAAGTGCTGATCTCAAGTGAATGGAGGCTAGAAAAACAGGAATGAGATCATTGTAGGGCTACCACATTTACACTGGCAGAAACATTTTTTTTCCCAGTGATTATCTTGGTTGAGGATGGGCATTTGTATATCAGAAGTGTCTGGAACAGAGAATGCTCATTGATTGTTCTGCCCCCAGAAACAAAGGTGTTAATTGCACGTTTGAGAAAGAACAGGGAAAGAGCGGGTGTTCTTTGCCTGCTTCTGCTGCTCTCTGATGATTCGTCCAGAGGCCACATAGATCCCCTGCGTCCTTTCCCTTACCTGCAAATGCAGTCGTAGATTTGTTTGAACTGTATGAAACTGTTACTTGGGTTTTTTACCCACCACGTGGAAAACTACACTGTTGTCATGAGAATTAACAAATAAATAAATAAATAAAATAAAGAACTCCACAGACAACACGTGGCGGGGCGCCATCAATTCCCTTTCCACGTCAGTCATGAACCGTCAGAGCCTCTCAGATGCTGCATTGATGCCAGCCCCTTGTCAAGAATAAGGAAGCATCTATAGCGATGAGTATGATTGGACTGATTGATCAACAACTATGCATACAAGTCGGCATGCATACCTCACGTAAATAATCCTTACGGTAGGAAATCCGTCTTATTTCCACAGTGTGAAGTCTCAAACTGAGACCAGGAGTTAAGAACTAAACTCAGGAAGGAAAACCGGAGAACTCATGGTCTTAATCAGCATCCTGTACTCCCTCCTCAGAGGTCAGGGAGCAATTTCAAATGTTATGAATAGAATCTGATTGCTTAAGCCTCCTTTATAAGCTTTTCCACTTAGTTATAGTGCACAGTCACGTGATGTTTAGCATGTTTTAGGCATGCAGATTCTGTAATAACACTTCCAGGGTTCTGGTCCCAGGTCCCTAACCTTTTAGCTCTATGACGTTACTACAATGGACAAGTCTTTATTTTACTTAGTTTTATCTATTGTATCTTTTGATCTCATAGGTAACAACTACTGTTCTAGGCATTTGCTTGCATTCCCCACTTTCATACCCACATTAATCCTGGTGGAGAGCATTAAAACTTCCATTCTGCAGAGGTTAAAACCTGGGCACAGGGAGCCTACATAACTCACTCAATCCACGTCAGGCAACTAGAGAGCAGCACCAGGATTTGAACCCAGTAGTCGGATTGTAGATCTCACACTCCACCATTATGCTGGATTTCAGCTCTAATCTCCATTCCTTCGATGTTTAAATGAGATTTAATGGGAATATGCATAAAAAGGCCACACATGCTATGATTAATAAAAGTTTTCTATTACTATTGGTAAGATTTCATTAACTACTTTCTTACAAATAGATACTGTTGTGTGTGTGTTATTTTCCCTGATTTTAGATTTTAAAAAATGGAAATTTATCAGCTTGCATTGCCCAAAAAGACACCTCAAAAAAGCCTGGAAATGACATTTTTTTACTTTTAATCCACTGTTTCTTAAAAATTCGCTCCTCCATTATATTCACTTTAAATGTTTATTATTAATTTATAATTTTACCTGACACTCGTTTCGCCAACTGCTGGACATGTTGTGGTTCACTCCTCACAACTGAACTGATTTCCAAGAACTACCCTCAGTCGAAGAGGCCACTTTGCCAGAAGGCCCCACCTGTCCTTGCAGGTAGCGCATACCCTACGAGTCAGTGAAAGGGTATATAAGACTGACGCTCCTGTCTCAAGGTGGCAAAGCTCTGAAGGGCCATATAAACTCCCACACTTTTGGTGGGCTCTAGAATTAGCCACGCAAGGCCTTTGTTTCCCTCCAAGAGGGAATAAGGACTAGGGTACAACATGCCCTCAGTACTATGCTCTTTATTCCACCAAAGGCCTGGATCCAGTGAGTACTTCCCAGTAAAATGCCGGCACATGGATGTCTACCTCAGAGTATGATTCTTAAGAGAACTGGACCTCAAGTGCTCAGGTTTTTAAGAATGGGAACTGCTTCGCCCCTTACCTTAATGTAATCTGATTCTAGAACATTTCAATGATTCCCAGACTGGGTTGGTGCCATCATGACTGTGATTAGCGTTCTCTGATTTTGGTCATTGTCTCCTGAACTCTGGCCTTCCAATACCGTAACATATCGCAACTGACCCAGAACAGTGAACCACGGGTTGTTCCAACTATTTGCAACAATGTGTCTTCACGTCTTATCTTGGGTTCAGGCGTATTTGTTTTTTCTCCTTAATGCAATCGCAACCTTTGGCCTCTCTCAGCTGTAGTACCATTTCCAACGTTCTCGGCATTGGAATGTTGTATTCTGTAGTTGACCTCTGGCTTTGTACCACTTCTAGAGAGAATTAAATTCTGTTACAGATGAGCTCTCGCACTCTGTGTTTTCTCCTGGATTTAAAAGCTCAACTCCATCCCTCTTCAGAGTTAAATTTAATTACCATCTGACTGCGTATATTCTCATGTCAGGATAAACCTCACACTTTGAATTCCTGCACCACTTCCCAAATTTCACTGCTTGAAACTAAAATCTCATAACCTATTAAAGGTGCTCCTCAAGAAAAGAAAAACCTTTTTGAAAGTCATTTGGTAAAATTGCCTTTCTAAACTCCCATTTAATGACTGACATTTTTCTTCACATGTTAAAGGCTCTCATAATTTCTGCAATCAAGACATTCTGTCTGCTTACCTAATTTCCCCTATTTCCCAAATTTGAATTGACCACAGAATGCTTTTTGTTTCTATGCTTTGTAAAGTAGCTGGCAGCCTTTCACAGAGCTAACACTTTGCCTTGGGACAAATTTGGGGAACACAAATGTAGCTCAACCTCTAACCCAGTTTAGGATCCCTTTCTATATCTGGGGGTGATTCTCTAACGAGGAGAGAGATGAGAGAGATTTACTACACTTGAATTTCACTCGACTTCTGCTTTTCATTTCAGATATTTGAGGGTTTTTTTTTTTTTTTTTTTTTTTGTCTACAAGTAGCAGGCATGAAAATGAATACAAAGGCAGCAACATGCATCATACCTTCCCTGTGCTGTAGGAGAGGGCATCCCAAGTTGAGGGGGACTTGGGGAATAGGGGCCAGGCTGGCTCTCTAGCTTTGTCATGGACACCTACCTCTAGGGAATAAAAAACATGCCTTTCAGAGGCCAGACAATTTCACTGCTGGACTGCTCTAATTATCCTACCTTTTCTTCATTATAATTTCTTTACACCTATCATACATAGAAAAAAAGTTTTATTACTATTATACTTTTTAATAATATACCATTCCTACAGATATTTCAAGTCACCCAACTCACCCTACTCAAGACTTCTGCCTCCCGACGAAACGCAGATGGATTAATGTCCCACAGCTGTCACATTTTACAGACTCCTTCTAGAATGTCTTCCGCACTTGAATATATGCTGGCTTACCACTAGAATTAATATCGCCCCCTTTCAGTTGCCCCTAGATACCATATTTCCATAACAACATTCAGTTGTTCAGGTAGTTGCTCAAAGAAGATGCACCAAAATGGGATCAAATGCAGCTTCCTTGTTTCAGAGGAATGGGTCAAGTTTGCCTTTTCTTCCGAGCGTTTCTCTCTCAATAAAGAAGTGGATGAGAGAACAGAGAAGACTCCTGTTTTATTTTTCTTGACTGTGATTCAGGGCCTCCTGTGCTGAGATGGCTGCATTCTTCGGTGACTTACACATCAGCTGACATATGTCATTTAAGAAAAGGGAGCCAGTGGGTTAAGGATTACTCAATAGCATTAGGTCCTCCCTGGGAAATGAGAAGTCAACACTTGCTTTGCTTTACTTTCCCGACTTATGGAATTACCACAGTTCTTGCCAATATTTTAAACTTCAAATAAATCACTCATAAGCACAAAGCCACTTTACACAGATTTCCTTACTTAAAATGTCATTGAGAGGAAAGCACACTACTGAAAATCACAGCTTTCTCAGTGATTGATTGTGGTTGAGGTCCTGTATTGGGAGCAGGTATAGTTTGATAATGAAAAACATTGAATATGATTTATCAGTGCATATAAATAAACTCCACTGAATCTCATTTTCTACAAATATCAAAACAGAACAATAAGAAGGCCAAATCAGAGTATTAGGCTATTTAACAAAGCAAGATAATGAGAGCCTGTTTAATTATATTATTGACTTTTCTTTTTAAGTCCTTGTTTATTTTCTTTTTTCCTAAAGAGAAGGTTAAATATAGATTATGGTGCTTAAATCGAACTTGTTATCCTATGCTTCATGTAGTCCACAACTACTCCGTTTGCTCACTGCATGCTGGACAGCTCTCACTGACTCCATTTTATTTTGTTTGAAATAGAAGATAGAAATGAGAGGAAAAAGAAACAGATGTTTTCATGATTATATCGCTCCTGGAAGACTTAACGACTGTCTCATCCAACGTGACGTCATAGTTTTGGGTGGAAGGGAGAGGAAATGCATAATTTTATTTCTTCCTTTAATATAGACATTAAGTTTCACAGGAATTCAGCTTGGTAGATTCTGTGAGCTCTTTGGGTTCCTTTGTAAATGTATCTGACTTCTCAGGAATCTCAAGAACTTACTCACATCCAGAAAGACTTGTAAATTATAGTTGAATTAGATATGAGTTCTGGTGCTCGGGAAAGTTAAAGATGTAAACAGCAAAAGCTATGGAGACAATCTAGGCTGCTTCTTTTCAAATGAAAAAAGAATCAGATAATAAAATAAAGATAAAGATATATATAATTTCTAAGTACTTTATTGACTCCTAACCTTTAAAATAAAGTCTCCAGAGAATGAGAACAAACCTATAGCCCATCCGTGAATTTTAAAACATTAGATAAAACATTTGCAAGAAAAGTTGTCCATTGGAACATAAATAATAATGTGTATTCCCAAGAGTAAAATTAGTTAAAAATGTACAATAGTTACTGACATTTTCTGCCATTCGCTATAGTCTTCATTTTAAACCAGCAAAGCATTAGAAAATTTGGCTTTGATCAGTTCTATTTACTCTGAGTTTTAGTTCCCCCATGCACTAAGAATCCAACAATGACAATAACAACAAAAAACCCATAACAAACCCAAATGACATAAAACCGAACCGAAACAAAGAAAAGGAACACAAAGACCACCCCCCACTGAGGCTACTACTGTTGTATAGTTGGTGTCTAGTGAGAAAGTGAGTGGGGACTGAAAGGAGTAACTTCACTTAACTCGTCATCGTCGTCGGCAGCCGTCCGTCTCGAGAGACGATGGCGTAGCTTCTTGAGAGTCTATCTGCACCGCCGAGAATGGCTGTGCAGTCCGACTCGGGAGTGACAATCCCTGCCGCACTTGGTACAGGTGAAGGCAGATGGCCGTTGTTGCTGCTGTTGACGCTGCTTCCGCCTCGATCTTTTCTGGACTGCCTCCTCGTTGCGCGCAGCCTCTGCACGTGACGTACCTTGCCTGACCGCGAGCCTCCAGGCTAGGCGGTCGTCTGCTTGAACTTCCCATGTGTTGAGATTGATGGAGCATTGTGTCATGTCCTTTTTGCAGATGTCTTTGAACCGCAGTTTTGGGCGCCCTGTCATCCTCTTGCCTTCTGCTAGCTCGCCGTAGAGGAGGTCTTTGGGGATACGGCCTGCATCCATTCTTTTGACATGGCCGAGCCACCTGAGGCGTCTCTCGCTAAGAACTGCATGCAAACTGCTCATATTGGCTCGCTTCAGCACCTCGGTGTTGGGGACCTTATCCTGCCAGGCGACATGCAGGACGCGTCGCAGGCACCTCATGTGGAAGCTGTTGAGTTTCCTTTCGTGCCTTGCGTAGGTGGTCCACGTCTCGCTGCCATAGAGGAGAGTGCTGAGTACGCAGGCTTGGTAGATGCGCAGTCTGGTTTTCTCAGTGAGGCTGGAATTGTTCCACGCTCGCCGGTTCAGTCTGGCCATAACTGTGGCTGCCCTGGCGATTCTCCAGTTGACCTCCAAGTCGACTGACAGAGAGCTCGAGATGGTGGACCCGAGGTAAGTGAAGTCGTTGACAACCTCTAGGGTGTATCCGTCGATGGTGATGCATGGGGGAGTCCCCGTGCCTTGAGCCATAACATTCATCTTCGTCAGGCTGATGGCTAGTCCGAACTCCTTGCATGCGTGGGAAAGGCAAGTGACTAGCTGCTGGAGTCCCTCTTCGGAGTGTGATGTCAAGGCTGCGTCGTCGGCGAAGAGCATCTCACGGATGAGCACCTCTTTGACTTTGGTCTTGGCTCGTAGATGGGCCAGGTTGTAGAGCTTGCCATCGGATCTGGTGTGAATGAAGACACCCTCGCTGCAGTCCTTAAAGACGTATTGGAGGAGCATGGAGAAGAAGATTCCGAACAGCGTAGGCGCGAGGACGCAGCCCTGCTTTACTCCGCTGCTGACTGGGAAGGCCTCAGAGGTTGCGCCGTTGTAGGACACCGTGCTGTGCATGTTGTCGTGAAAGGACATGACCACAGCAAGCAGATGTGGTGGACAGCCAATCTTCCGTAGCAAGCTGAAGAGTCCGCTTCGACTGACCAGATCAAACGCCTTCGTGAGGTCGATAAAGGCGAGGTAGAGTGGTTTATGCTGCTCGTGACACTTCTCCTGCAGCTGGCGTAGGGAGAAGATCATGTCCACTGTTGATCGGCCAGCTCTGAAGCCACACTGGGACTCTGGGTAGACGCGGGAAGCAAGGGTCTGCAGGCGGGCAAGAGCGACCCGGGCGAATACTTTGCCGACGACGCTGAGGAGAGAGATGCCCCGGTAGTTGTTGCAGTCGCTGCGGTCTCCTTTGTTCTTGTACATGGTGATAATGTTGGCGTCTCTCATATCCTGGGGGATGTAACCCTCCTTCCAGCAGAGAGAGAGTAGATGGTGGAGCGGCTGTAGCAGGACTGGTTTCCCGCTCTTTAGGATTTCTGGAGGGATTCCGTCGCTTCCTGGTGCTTTCCCGCAAGCGAGGCGGTCGATGGCTTTGCCGAGCTCTGCCGCAGTAGGTGGGGTGTCTAGCTCCTCCATGACTGGTAGGTCTGGGATGGCGTTAAGAGCAGTGTCTGTTACGGTGTTCTTCGTTGCGTACAGCTCGAGGTAGTGCTCGGTCCACCGCCGCATTTGCTGTTCCTGGTCAGTGATGACCTCACCTGTCTTGGACTTAAGGGGGGCGATCTTGGAGGGGATTGGGCCTGTTGCCTTCTTGATACCCTCATACATTCCTCGTGCGTTGCCTATATCGGTGGCTTCCTGAATGCTTCTGCACAGGTTTAGCCAATAGGTGTTGGCACAGTGGCGGGCGGTCTTCTGGACTTTGTTCCTGGCAGCCCGTAGAGCTTGAAGTGTACTGGGAGTGGGCGTGACCTTGTAAGCCAGTAGGGCCTTCCTCTTAGCCTCGATCACGGGTTCCATTTCTTCCCAGTGAGCCTCGTACCAGTCAGCGTTCTTCCGCTCTTTCTTCCCGTAAGCAATAATGGCGGAGTTGTATATGGCGTCGCGGAGACGTGGCCAATTGGATTCGATAATGTCATCTGCCGCCACTCCCTCGCCGAGTGCATCTTCCATCTTGTTGATGAATTGCTGGGTCTTAACTGGGTTGCTGGCACAACTGGTGTTGATGCGTGGGCGACCCTTCATCTTGGAGTGGTGCAACCTCTTCGGCATTATGCGCACCTTGCTTACCACAAGGGCATGGTCCGTGTCGCAGTCTGCACTGTGGTAGCTGCGGGTGAGGAGGGTGCTGCCAATATCCGTTCTTCTGGTGATGACGAGGTCAAGCTGGTGCCAGTGGCGGGAGCGGGGGTGCCTCCATGACACCTGGTGGATCTCTTTGCACTTGAAGAATGTGTTTGTCACGCACAGGTCGTGGTGACACGAAAGCTCAAGCAGTCGCTGACCATTCTCATTGATCTTTCCTCTCCCAAAGTTTCCGAGGCAGGTGGGCCAGGCCGTGTGGTCGGCTCCTACTCTTGCGTTGAAGTCTCCAAGGAGATAGAGAGCGTTACTTCTGGGAATCTTGGATAACGCTTCGTCCAGTGCATGGTAGAACTGTTCTTTCTCTTCGGTGGTGGTGCAGAGGGTTGGGGCATACGCGCTAAGAATGCTGACTGGGCCGAAAGTTGTTGACAATCGGAGGGTAAGTAATCTCTCTGTGCCTCCTGTGGGTGGCTCTATGGAGTTAACAAGCGTGTTCTTCACAGCGAACCCAACACCGTGCTGTCTTGGTTGGTCCGGAGACTTCCCTTGCCAGTAGAAGGTGTAGTTGGTTTCTCTGATAGTTCCGTTGTCGGCCAACCGGGTCTCCTGTAGAGCCGCAATGTCGATGTTTAGTCGTGCCAGTTCCCTATCGATGACAGCGGTTTTCCTGGCACCCTTGATCCATGGAAGGTCTGCAGTAAGTCCGGGGCACATGGTCCTGATGTTCCAGCTAGCGAGGCGAAGAGCCGGAGGCTTCTTTCTTGTTGTTTGCTTGGAATTAACTGGTGCGGGTGTTTTGTGGCCCACTTTTCGAGAGGCGCCTCTCTGATCCCCACGCACCCAGTGGGGCAGGCGAGCCATGGCGAGACGGTAGCTGTCCAGTGAGGTGCGATGACCTCTCCCACCGTCAGAGGAGACCCCTGGCGCTCGTTTCCTTCGCCAATCGGATGAGCTTATAACCGGTATCTGTCTCCTCCCGTGTTGAGTCGACATCTTGCGATGACGCTGGAGTGTCCTCTCAAGTGAAACTGAAGCTACAGAGCCTGGGCAGGGTGATATGGAGGGTCTGCTGTTGCCCATGCAGCAGACCCCCCCTCTCTTCGCAGCTGAAGGGTCCAAGGGAAAGACAAAGTCAATACAGCTTGGCTTCAGGTGCGCCGCAGGAGTTGCCGGTGTTGACTACAATGTCAAACCGCCTTAGGGACTCCGGCTCCGGATTTTCTGTCGGGGTTTACTCCCTTAGCCTTTCCCCTGAAGAGGTATGCCGCAAGGCAGCGGAGGTTTTTTGGGGTCAGAGTTTTCCTTCTCTGATTTTAGAGATGTCCTTCCTCTTTCCTCCTTTACAGTCTTGAGGGCAGCATTTACAGGCTAAAATAGAAAACTGGCAGTGTAACCTTCTAAGCAGTACTACCAATACCCTGCTTGGATATACTCACCCAACAATAAACATCTCTTAAATGTCCTCCAAGTGCCATGCCTCGAATTAGTAAATGGCAGTGCAATGGCAGCCAAACATTTGGATCAGTTTCACTAAGTAAACCACCAACAGAAGTAGGTTTTTAAAACAATAGAATAGTGTCTCATTTTATTAAAAATAATAACTATTTTTAAGCAACTTACCAGCAACACTGAATAAAAACCTGGCTGTGTTTCCCACTGTTTCAACTGCTCCTCAGCTGGCTTTAACACAGCAGTATCCTGACTGGTGGCCTGAGTTAAGACTTGAAGAACAACAGTGCTGGCACTATTGAGATCCACGGAAACCAATTGGCTCAGTCCGAATAGCCCGGCTCTCCAGCTTCCACTGTCCAACACGAAGTGGCGTCGGTTGGTCCCGCGCCCCACACTTGCAAGTCCACGCGCCGCCGCCCACTGATGCCGAAAGCGGCTTCTAGGAACGCGCCATGTTCTGAGTCGCAGCTCTAAACGATGCGGACGCTAGAATATCGCGTCACAGACATCCACAGCAATAAAAAAGATCAAAATACTGATACACAAAACAACACAAATGAATCTCAAAAAGCATTACGCTAAGTGAAAGAAGCAAAGCACAAAAGTCTACATGAAGTTCTAGAAAATGCAAAATTATAGAGACAGAAAGTAGATCACTGGTTGCCTTGGGCTATGGGGCTAGAGGAAAGGATGATACAACAAGACACAGGATAATTTTTAGGGAGATGGAAATGCTTTAATCTTGATTCAATAGTAGTTATGCTACCGAAAAGCAATTTGGGGTCCTGCTGCCTGCCGCCACCCTCTAGGCAAAATTCCAGAAGCAAAGGTTTGGTGATAAAGAAAGTCTATCCAGTCACAGCTTCAATTACTTAAGCCTATCAATTAAGGCTAAACTCTAACACCTGGGCCCTGCTATCATTTCCCCCTGTTTTAATCACCTTATTTCTATAGGGCTAGTTACAAACTAAAACAGCATAAAATACAAAAACTACACAACTTTGGAAGAATGACAGGCTTCTGCCTCATAGCCTGTTCCCTCTAGAACACCCAAAGAATAAACCAGGGACCCTCTGCCAGGCCAGCCCAATCCTTTAGAAAAATAGGAAGCCCCACACTTTGTTCTTCCACAGAGACACGAACTTAACAATATACTGTCTAAAAACGCTTTAAGAGAACTCCAGAAACCAGTTAAAAAGTCATAATATCCCAGGAAAGTGCAAAGCCAAAACCAGCTACATTAAAATGGTTAAAATATTATTTCACCCATGAGAGCCCCTCCCCTAAGCCAGCACAGAAACAACCTTAAAGAAATGAAGACCTAATAATTATGAGACAAAAATAAAAACGACCATCTTGAATAAGTTCAATGAACTTCGAGAGAAAACAGACAACTAAGGAAAATCAGGAAAATGATGCATGAACAAAATGAAAATATCTTAAAAAACAGAACTTCAGGAATTGAAGAATATAATAATTCAATTAAAATATTCACTTCACTTAACTAGCCCCGTGTAAAGTCTACACTGGGTCAGTCATTGATTCAAACCTTTACAGATATTGAGTCACATATTCCCTAAATTAACCAGAGGAGCCAGATAAAATTATTTTTCTCATTTTCTGAAGGAAACTGATAAACAGAAAAGTCAGCTATCAGACTCAAGGTCACAGAGCTGGGAGGGAGTGAAACTGTCTTTGACACTAGCAGTCAGACTCAGGAGAGCCTTTTTCTTCCTATCTTTGTGCTGGGTGAGTTCTCAAACAATTTTAGTCCGAGATCTCAAAAAGTTTTAGCCCAATACAAAAGATCGTTCTTCTACCTCTCATTAAATATCTTACTATTTAATAAGAAATTTTAATTTAAATTCAATAAATTCTATAATTTCCTATCTAGAACCTGGTACATAATAGTAGTAAATAAATAGAAATCACTCTTCTTGTTTCCAATACTGTATTTCCTTTTTGTTATTTTGAATCTGTCCTTGTATGTACCGAGGAAAACCCACTTTCTCACATACTACATCAGGCTATATTAATGCTTATAAAGTCCTATTAAATATTATGAAGCAAATGTCTATCACTGAATATTCTGGACACTAAAATTTGCAGAAAAATACAAAAAATTTGTGAGCATGATTTTGTCAAGTGAAGCATCAGTTTATATTCCTCCTCCTTCCTATTACTCTCCATGTCTCCAGAGGTCTTGGAAAGAGAATGTTATGGGATGAAGACTGGAAAAAATAATGCATGCACACACACACACATAAATATATTTACACCTGAAAAGATCCTCTATTTTGTTGATATTCCACTAAAGATGTTTCAATACCTAAAGTCTTCCCATTGAAGAACAGAAACTACACACTAGAGACTACCTTGCCAGAGTACAGCAGGTACAAGGAGGGAAGAATGTTACTGGAGGAGGAGTACAGGAGTCGAGAGAGAGAGAGAGAGAGAGAGAGAGAGAGAGAGAGAGATCCTGAACATCCATCCTAGAAGATTGTTTGGATTTGAAGGTTTGCACCATATGCTAAACTTCGGATCTCATAGTGACCTTCTAATTTCGAGTGTTTTAGGAATAACTTGCAACTTCACAAGCATCCCCCTCCCCCACCTACCCCCAGTGTGAGAGTACTAGGAATTGGTTTTCTAGACTATAGTCTCAAGTATTGAATTAACAATGCATTTGACCTGGCTGCTGTGGCTCAGTAGATTGAGCATCGGCCTGCGAGCCAAGTGTCGCTGGTTCGATTCCCAGACAGGGCACATGACTAGGTTGCACGTCAGGTCCCCAGTTGGGGGCGCGAGTGAGAGGCAACCACACAGTGATGTTTCTCTCCCTCTCTTTCTCCTTTCCTCTCTCTCTAAAAATAAAATAAATAAACAACCAAATAAATAAATTATTTGAAAAAGAAACAATGCATTTGAGAGAGGTAGTTTTCATTATGCTTACCAAATATTTGCTTTAAAAGTCAACTATTAAAAAAAAAATGAACAGCTCAATTGCCCACGTAGTCCTTGCGTTCGCAGCTACATAGTCGCAGGCGCTCACGTTTTTCACTGAGGATGCTACAGAGGGTCAGCTGCCCTTTGACCCTCCCTTGTCCCCTTCTGCAGACCTGTAATAATGTGATTCTAAAGCCCAGGTTCACTTTAAAATGGAATGTTCCTCGGAAGTGCCATCTTTTTAGTCTCCTCACTTGTACCTACTGACCTGAGGATAAACTGTCAATGGTGGAATCACCTTTAATGTGGTGAACTTCCACATGCAAGTTCAGCTTTTGGTCTCCCCTGTGAAGACAATCAAGCAAACCTCATAATGCTATAATTGAAATGTTAACAGATAATTACCTATATAATTATCCCAAGTCATTTTATGATCATTAGAAGAGGATAAAAGTCAGTGGTATAATTCCGTATCAAATATTACTCAATTACTGAGATACATTTAATGTTAGTGCATCTGTTTTATTAAAAACTTGGGAGTTTTCATTCTGGCAGAAAACAAAGACGATGCTGATTTGGGGCATAGGAACCATTCTAGAAATCGGGAATCTTGTCCCTGGTGCCTGTCATTTACCCGGGTTAGGCCCATCTCACTTAACTCAACAATAGCTTCTAAAATTGTTGGGTTTTCTCCTGGGGTACCTCCAGCATGCAGCATATGGGTGAGAACAATTGTTCCCTCTACAAAATGGGCAACAGAGGTGATGAAGTCATCAACCTGCGCTTTACTGGTGCATCCCGTCTTAGTCGTGGGGCAACTCTGTCGCAAGGGCTCCTTCCTTCCCTGTAGGCTGGGAGCCTCCCGTTGGCGCTCTTCCACGGCTCTGATGCTTAGCTGTTCATGATTCAAAACTTACTGACTTCCTTCAAATTTTGTAGACTCCTTTTGCTTACTTAATTTAATTTAAAATTAAATAACCTCAGTTGAAATAATAGACATATTTACTTTATTTTTTTATTCCATAGTTTATTTCTCCTTTGATTTGGAACTGAAAGTCGGACAGATTTTGTTTTACATCAAGAGGTCAGCATCAGTCTTATTATAGTTTTGTTGGGGGGGCATCTATAGTACAAAATCTAACATTGAATTATTTACCTGAGATTGATATATATCCATGTTTTTGTGTAACGGGAAAAACACTGTTCACATTTAATGTAGGTGTTTCTAAATACAGACAGACTGTGTAGAGTGATCAATGGTTTATTTAATAGATGGGCTAACAATTCTAAATATAGCCAAGGTTTGTGGGACCTCAAGTCACGCTTATTGCTTCTGATCTGTTACACTACAGTTCAGATAATTAATTTTTATCCCCTCATTCTTTGAGCACTATTAACTGCAAAAGACAAATTCTAACACTAGTTAATTTTCATAAAACTTTTTAGGAAGTCAATTTTAGTGATTTTATTTTTTCATTTAATTTTTATTATAGTTTTTCCACTACCATTTAGTCTTCTTATGCCCTCCTGCCGCAGCAAACACCACACTATGTTTAGTATATAACTCAGGCTGCTGCTTTGACTTTCGGAAATGACTGAAGCACAAGAGTCTGTACCTGATTATTCCGTCTCGAGTCAATTTCTCAAGAAAAAACAAAACTCAGTTTCACTAGGAAGCAAAAATTGCACTCATTTTTTATTATTTCTTAATTCTCTTGAAGGTCAATATTTAAAGAGTTTTTATGCTCAGAATGGGACACAAAGGTGCCTAATTGTTGATTCATTTTTTATTAGTGAACCAAAAGTAGGGTTTTTTTTTTTTTTTTTCTGGCTTGACATGAGCAAGCACATTTTTTTCACTAGATCAAAAATTGCCCCGTACCTTCCATTACTTAGTTTTCACGGCTATAAAGTGTATGCCAGATGAAATGTGTATTCAATTCATCAAGCAAAGCTTTAGGTCCCTGTGGCTAAAACCACGGGAGCATTTTTAGTTCCCAGGGTTCATTGTTGCGTGCCTGGCAGGAACTGGATCAAACTCCTTAGCACGGGTGATTATTGGGAAATGACGCGATGGATGAATTGAAATTTAGGGTCTTTTCAAAATTGCCAATGTTTGTTTATCTCTTTAATACAAAACATCATCAATACACAGATTCCAAACCAATTCAGACTTGTCTGTCTTCAAGTTTTCAACACCTAAGAAGAAGCCATAGTAGGGTATGCAGTTATTACGGGTGCCATGTATACGCATCTCTCAGTCACATACAAACTGCACTTAATAAAAATAACTAGTGTCCTGTGAGTTTTCCTCCTTTTCTTCAACATGTTGACCAATTTCATTTCTGGACAAATTTACATCTACACGTGCTTATTTCAGCTCAGGACCCATCCTTCCTGCTGTACTCGGAAGAGCCCTTTATAGACTCCCCTTTGGTAAATGATTTTGATAGATCAGTTTTACACTGAACACCTTTTACAGCAGCATCGCTTACTCTCCTCTCCTTTGGGAACAAACCTGGCTCAAGTTTCAGTGTTATATTTGGTTTCGTTTATTAAGTTGTCGTTGGTGCCTCTTCGGCATGCACACGCCATAGCACTTAACATATCTGTTTGTTCGTGACACCTCCATTGTATGTACTGGCACGGGCACATTCGGTTTGCATATGAAGCATGTAGAAATTCTTTTTATTTCTAAAGGATAAATATATTTTCTTACATTTTCTTGGCAACGTGAGGCTTTTATCCTCCATCTTTAATTACCCCTCCTTGATAAGGGTACAGGTACAAAAGTGTCTCACTTTCTTTTTAAATCTTCTATAAAAACAGAGCTAACACGATGATGAATTACAGCTAACGTAGCCCTCAAAGTTTGGAATACAAGACAAGAGTAAGAATACTGATATGACAAGGAAAAAATGTTCATTGGCTCCAGGATATTGCTGCCTATTCACAGATATCTCTAGCTTTTAAACAGAGGTTAATATATCCAGCTTTTTATATACAATGTCCAACTTGTAAGTGTTGGAAATGAATCATTTTAACTTTGTGCAGATGAAGGTAAGCTCTTGTTTGCTAACTAATCTGTGAGTGCTACTATGAATAATTATGAAACACATCAAATTTTTCACTGAACATTTCTCTCAGAGTTTGTTGTTGAGCACAAGTGACTAATGGTTCTTATAAAAACAACATTATTTGAAAAAATCTGGAAACTTTTGAATAAAAATAAATGATAGTAACATTTTCACTTCTAACTTTTATTTAGGGTTTCACCTTCAGAAGTCTGGACAATGCTCATAGTAAATTGAGAAGAAAGGGATTAGCTTTCACTTCTGAAGACAATTTTGTTGACCATTACTTCCAAAACAATCTTGATTACGAGTAGACTTGAAACTGCTGAGAGCGTGGTATGACAGTGATGTGACATCCATTTCAAGTGCAACAATTTTACAGTGAACTTCAGAATCTGGTGTGGGATCATACGGAGTTATCCTGTGGATTCTTTTCTATCTTCAAATGCTCAGATTGCACAGACTACATGCACAGCACTGTGTGCCCCCTGTGAAAGTATAGAGATGGGAACTACAATTTAAGAGAGGATCCAGATGTTCACATACGAAGTACAAGATCAAGTGAGCTGGTTCTACAATGTACGAGATAGTCTTTGTAAGCTCTCCATTTCTCTATCTTTCTGTATCTAAAAAAGCCATATCATTGATTTGACTTAATTAATTAATATTTGCCAATAATGTCACCTGAAAGATTCTTCTTAACGTACAATAAAGTGTTTATTGTCCTTCCTTAAGCTCACTGCTTCTTCTGGCAGAGTTTATTTAATTTTAATATTTTCACCTAAAATGCCATTACCATCATGGAAATAATCTTCCCAACCTAGATAGATTTAGTCAAGCTTTCTTTATTCTCATAGACTCCTGTCTATTTATCAGCAGTAAAATACTACAATTACATTTCGATGCACATGTTCTCTTTAACAGAATATCAGATATGTATGGGTCAACATCTTTTTGGGAATTGTGTGTCCCCAGTGACAAGCATGGCTAATATCTGTGGGATAAACAAGTGAACAAATGAAATTGGCAAAAGCAACCAGGTGGAAAGATTAATGTGTTCTCTTGTTGCCATTTCCTTTCTTACATTCTTTTCTATTGAGATAAATTAGCTGGTGATAGATTAATGGGATGTTCTTAGAAGAAAATAGCTATCACAAACACTTCAAACATTTAAAAAAATTAATACCAATTCTTCACAATCTCTTCCAAAAGTAGAATAGAAGTGAACAGTTCCAAGCTCAATCTATGAGGTCAATGTTCCTCTCATGCCAAGAAAAAGACATCACAAGAAAAAAATAACTGAAGACCAATATCCCCTATGAATATAATGTAAAATATACAGAACCACATACTGGCTACCCAAGTATGGAAATATATTAAAAGGATCATACCAGGTGAGTCAAAGTGGGACAAAATGTGATTTGTTCCAAAAAGCAGATAAGTTCAACAAACAAACAATAATGTAATGTACCATATTAAGGACATAATAAGAAAAAAGCAAATGATGACCCCATAGACACAGACAAAAGCATCTGACAAAATCCAACAGCATTTCATGATGGAAATACTCAACAAAGTAGGAATAGCGGAAGTTTATCTAAACCTAATAAAGTGTGTTTATTAAAAATAAAAATAAAAAACCAAAAAGACCCCGATGGTAAAAAAATTAAAGCCTTTCTTTTAAGATTATGAACAAGAAAAGGATATCCATTCTTGCCACTTTTATTCGACACTGTATTGGAAGATCTAACCTTGGCATTTATACAACAAAAATAAATAAAATACATCCAGATTGCAAGAGAAGAAATAAAACTATCTCTATGTGAATGAAGATGGCATGATCTTGTAAATAGAAAATACTAAAGAATACAAACACACAAAACCACCCACTAGAACTCACAAACCAGTTCAGCAAGTTTGCAGGATTCAAGGTCAATATGGAAGAATCAGTTGTATTTTTCTATATTAGCAATGAACAGTCTGAAGATGAATTCAGATGTGATTTAAAAATAGCATCAAAGAATAAAATATTTAGAAGTAAACATAACAAAATAAGTGTAAGACTTGTGAAATAAAAACCACAAAATTTTGTTTTGAGAGAAATAAAAATCCTAAATAAATGGGAAGAAATTCTATGTTTTTGGAATGGAAATCTCAATACTATTAAGATGACAATGTTCACAAAAGACATCTACAGATTCCACACAATTTCTATCAACATTCCAGATGCCTTTTTTTGCAGAAATTTTCAAGCTGATAAAGCTTATGTGAAATGCCAGTAACCTCAATCATGAAGAAGAAGAAGAAACTTGGGAGACACATGCTTCCTCATTCTAACCCTTACTACAAAGCTGTAGTAACCAAGACCATGTGATATTGGCATAAAGACAAACAGAGATCACTGGAATTAAATTAAGAGCCCTAATATAAACTCACATATCTGTGGTCAAGTGATTTTTTCCTCCAGGAAGCCAAGATAATGCAATGTGAAAAGAAAAGTCTTTTCAACAAATGATGCGGGGACAGCTAGGCATCCACGTGCAGAGAAGTATCAGTCTACCCCCCTGCCTCATATCATATACAAAACCCAATTGCCCAAAGAGCTAAATGTAAGAGCTAAAAAATTTTAAAAAATTAAATATTCTTAGAACAAAACAGTAAAAAAAGAAAATCTGTGATCTTGGATTTGGCAATGATTTTTATACATAACACCAAAAACAAAAATGACAAAAGGAAAAAAATGTATAAATTCAACTTCATCGACATGAAAAACATTTATTCTGAAAACACAATTCACAGAACAGAAGAAAATAATTGAAAATCAATGCTTGAAATTTGTATTGAGAATATGCCTTTAAAATACTCTTATAGCCTAATAATAGTCAGATAAATTGTTCAGTGAAATAATGGGTAAAAGATTTGGATAGAGACTTATCCAAAGAAGATATGCAAATGACCAATAGTACATGGAAATATGCTTTACATTGTTAGTCACTAAAAACTACGAATCAAAGCCATAGTGAGATACCATCTTACATCTAGTATGATGTCTATAACCAAAAAGTCAGATAAAAATAAGTCTTAGTGAAGATGCGGAGAATCTGAAATGCTCACTCGCTGTGGGCTGGAATGCAAAACAGTGCAGGAGCTTTGAAAACAGTTTCCCTGTTTTTCAACGTGTTTTGTCTAGAGTTACCAGTTCCACTTTGGGGTACATGAGGCATGTATACATACCCAAGAAGAATGAAAATACATACCCACACACAACTTGCACATTTCTATGCAGAGCAGCATTATGCATAATAACTAAAATGTGGAAACCAGAGTTAATTGATGGGCTCCAAGTGCCCATCAATTTAGGAATGAATAAGCAAAATATGGTCTAGCAACACAATAAAACAGTCTTTGGCAATAAAAAGGAATGAAGAAGTACTAATTCATGATACAACATGGATGAACATTGAAAACATGAAGTTAAAGAAGCCAAGCACGGAAGGCCACATATGGTGACTCCATTTAACATGGAACATCCAGAATAGACAAATCACAGCTACAGAATGCAAGTTAGTCACCAACACAGAGTATTGGCTTATGTGTATGGGGTGCCCTTTGAGGTTATAAAACTGTTCTGGATTTACGTAGTAGTGATGGTCGCACAACTTGGTGAATCTAAAAACCACTAAATTGTACACTTAAGAAAGATGAATGCTAATGACTTTAAAAGTGTGAGATATATTTCAATTAAGAAAAAAAAAAAAACACTCAGAGTTTACAGTGCTAAATAACTAAGTTCCCAAACCAGAGCTTCCTGGAAGCACAAAATACACTGAAATACAAACAGATATTCTGTATCAAGGGTCTAATGCTTCTGTTGGGCTGCATGTGGTGTGCACTGGCGTTTGATTTTCATGGGAATGAATATTGCATTCTTACTACATTCCAGGATCTTTCTTAAAGTGCCTTACCTCATATTTTCATCTAAGTCCTCATAAAATTCTGCAAGAATCACTGATTTTACAAATGGAAAAAAGACCAAAGCTTTATTGATTAAGAAATGAGTCCAAAGTCTCTTGGTAAGTGAGTAGCTAGATTTGAACTGAGATCGGTCTGACTTCAAAGTTCAAAGCGTTCTACTGAAGAATAAACTTCCATTAATTAATTGACTGATTGATTTATCGATAAATTGTAACATGTACTAATAAGTATTTTCTTATTTTGTTTCTACCATAGCTCATTTTTAAAAGCAGGCCATACAGCAGGAAAAAAATCAATGCTGTTCCTGGGGACAACATTCTCATGGACACGCATAAACAAGCAGGAGACACCTTAATTAGGGTGAGATCTCTGATTAAATAAAATGTGGGGACATGATAAAGAGAGAGAGAGTAGTCAGAGGATCCTTTGAAGGGGAGGTGACCTGAAAGCTAAGACCTGAATGATGGAAGAAACCAGCTCTGCATAAACCTGGAGAGAGAGAGCATCAGACCCTGGGTGCAGATAGTGCCCAAGCCTGGAGGCGAGGAAGAGCACTAGCAGAAAGAAAGCAGACACCGTTAGCGCAGAAGGATGGAGGTGAAGTCTCAGGAAGGGGCTTTGGAGAGCCAGGCGGGGCCACATTGTAGAAGGCTCTGTAAACCCGAGGAGCAGGTTGGGAGAGGAAGAGAACAGCAGTCATGATGGTCTTGATGATGGTAGTAGTGATGGTTATACCTCTACCAGAAACAAACAAGATCACCGTTCATGCCCAGCATGTGCTACCATCTCGCAGACTGTTTTATTTACATCGTTCCCTCGTATTCTCAAAGAGCACAGCAAGGGGAGAGTCACCTCCGTCTGTCCTCAGAGGATCTGAGGCACAGAGAAGTTCGCTCACTCTCCCAACAGCACACAGTAAATGAGCCCCAGAGAAGGGATGTGCATCCATGTGATTTCTTTACCAAAATTGTGAGTCCCAGCTGCCTTCCACGGGAAAATTCTGTGGCAGAACACTATGTATTTTTATCACTCAACAATATTTTTAGTTGAATTAATTAGGCAGAAGTTCTTTTGCCCACCAAATGTCTCCTGTCTGTGTCCCACCCTCACTGTGGTTGGTAATAATTCCTAAAGAGTCAATGTTTATTATTTATATCTCTGTGACTCTAAGAATAACAATGTCGTGATTTCACAAAGAACCCCCCACATCTCAAGTTGTCATTCTAGGTCACTCCCCTTGAGGATATTTTAAGTGGGCACCTTATGTTCTAGGGAGAAAATATCTCCATCTCACTGCAAAAGCCAGCATGCACGACTCAAAGGCTATGGCCAGTCTCCAGTGTCAGCTATTAAGCAGGTTGCTCTAAATAAGCAGGTGAGATCTTGTTATTTTGACATGCATTTGAAAGAATGAGCTGGCAGCCCAGGAGCACAACATGAGATGTCTCAGAGTCCAGGGATATGTCATTGTCCACGAAAAGCCATCAGCAACTGCTTGAAAACATCAGATTTACATTTACTCCGCCAAGGAGTAAACAGTATTGACAAGTGAAATGTTGCTTGCATTCTGTCCCCTGGGAGGATTTTAAGAAAGACAAATGATACCTCTTTTATAGCTGTTTTTTAAGAGGTTCAAATATGGGTCAGAGCAATGAGGAAAAACGGTGGCACTACTGTGCAGAAAGACTTCTGCCGTTTCATAGAAACATGTCTTTTTTTTTCAGAATGATCATGAAGGCTTAAGAACAGAGGAATGCTTATTATCCCTGTTTTCATATCAAGTTGGATTTCTACTCATTATTGCTGGGTAACTGAAGCTAAGTCGCAGGGAGCGTGCCCAAGGCATCGTTGCTGGCTGGAAGCACAGCCAGGATTTTAACCTCAGCAGCCTGCCCCTAGAACCTACGAAAACACTCTCCATATGAGGAAGGAACCACATATGTATCTCTTCTTGGGCGAAAACCATTCTAAGTCATGCTGGTTAGGCAGGATGAGTATCGCATTCAATGAAATGCCTTCCTGAAACCCTAAGGCGTAATTGATTCCTAATTCCTTTATGTTGTAAAAGAAATATCTTCAGAGTGCTTTGACTCACTTTAACATTTACCTCACTGTATAAAAATTATTAGTTTATGTATTTCTATGCATGCCCTACCCTCATCCCCAACTAGAATGCTATGTCTGAAATGGTCTGGAGTTGTCATTGCTTTTATTTTCTCTGCGTCTCTAGCAATGAGCCTGCAAAGAAGTAAATGAATAAATGATTAAATAAATTAATAACTCAAGCTGGAAATGATCTAGTAAATGATACTTCAGAAGCTTCTGCCAGTCTTTGCCACGGAGTTACGGTTTGGGCACTCCTTTCATTCCCATGAGATAAAACTGTTCAACCTTTCATTTGCCCTTGAAGAAAAGGCCACCTTAGCATCATGCCCCTCCAAGGTAAGTTCAGAAGGATGCTTCAGTTGCTGAGTTTTATGGTAAAGTTTTCAGCATGATAAGGAGAGAAGTAGCTACCCCTCTTCCAGATTTCCAAAATTGCTTGTTTTATGGTTAAAAAGAATAAGGGAGTTTTAAGCAGTGTTGTTTGTTCTTCGCCAAGCAGCTTTAGATTTTTTCTTTTTTTTTCTTGGAGATACTATAGTTTATCTCAATAGGTGACCACATAGCTGCAAAACCACCAGGCAAGGACTTGGCCTGCGGCAGCCAATGTAGTGGTGAATTGGCCCTCTATTGATTGTCTGGTCGGTCAGGATGTGTGAGGGGGACACACTAAATGAGTAGTCTAAGTGTCAGTCTTGAAATAAAATCATTGTGTGCTTGGGGAGAGGATTAGGCAAACAGTCTGTCTCTCTCCTGTTAACATAGCTCTAGCTCCATCGTCCGCCCTTGATGGCATTAGGTTTCCCAGTGACATCTGGTTAATCAAACTACTGAGGCCCTAATGGATTATTGATTGGAAGGTTAGCAAAAGAGCGGTGGTACTAACATAAGATAAAAATATGAAGCCAACAGCTGTACCTTCCATTCTATATTCTGACATATAATCAGAGTTCCTAAAATTCCAATTAGTTGACTTATAATGAGTATTGACTCATTCCAAGCACCAGCTTAGGCTGTTTATATGGTTTACATAATCTTTACCTGAAAGTCAAATACTATTGCTTTTACTTTACAGATGCAGACATTGTGACTCAGAAAGATTAACTGGTCAAAACAGAATATAACTCAGTTTGAGTAGTACCAGTTAATAGCTGTGATCTTTGTACTGATAGTCATGACATTTTAAGCTTATCATAATCATATGTTAGAGGTGAATGTTTTGTTCATGAATCAATACATAACCAACACATACCTGTATCTGAAAAGGTCTATGAAAAAGATGTCCCATTATGATTCTGGTTATCGTACCTCACAAGTAGTCCTCAAATCCTTTTAGACTTATTTTTTAAGGATTTCTAGAGCTCTGTTTCAAGCCAGTTATTTCTTGATGATATTACTTCGCTAGCCTTCTAATTACACTGCCCATTTCTATTTTTCTATCCATTTGATTCATTTTCCCTTCTTTAGTTAGAGGTAATATTTTGAAAATGATATTCCAACAATTTAATTGCCTTTAAAATGAATTTTAAAATATTTAATATCTACCAAAAGCCTCTTCCTAAGTTTCTAGCCTCACCTGAAGCCATTCCCTTTGTTTCCCTTTATTGAATATCCAGGCACCTCAAATTTTTAAAAAGTGTCCAAAATATGACTCTTGACAACTCTTCTGGCTATTCAGTGGTACATAATAAATTCTTAAAATCAGTGGCTTAAAAACAATAACAACATTTATTTTGCCCATAAATATGAACACCGGAGAGGCCGTGGCAGATAGTTTATCTCTGCTCCTCTGGGCATCAGCAAAGTGGACCCAAAGTCGTTGGAAGTTTACTCACTTCTATGTAGAGCGGTCGATGGAGGCTGTGGGCTGAGGCCTCGGGAGGGACTGTGAGGTCCAACACCGAGAAGCGAGCTCGCCGTGAGAACTGGGCTTCTCACAATGCGCTAGCTGGGCTCTCGGGCTGAAGCGGGGGCTGTACACCCATTCCCATCCTAGTCTTTAAACCCAAACATTCTATATGTTAAGGCAAACATAAGGTCCTGCATAATTTCAAAAGGAGGAAAACCGGACCCTGTTTTGTGAAGGGAGGGAATAGCAACACTCTAGGAAATCATGCAGAACTGGAAACATCCCTGTGGCCCTGTCAGCTGGCAGAGTTAAGGTGTCTGTGTGTGTGTGCCTTTCTCTCTTTCTCTATATAGAGAGCTTATAGGTGATAGATGATAGATAGATTGATAGATGATAGAAGTCTACATGGATCTTTGAAACAGATGTCTGTGTGCACATGTACACACACAAATATGGAGAAAGAGAAATTTAAAAATACTTATATATGTATCATCTCTATTATTGAAATCCGCAACTCAATGAGTTCACACTAATATTTCTAATTTAATTATTTCTATCCAACGTCACATGTTTATTCTGCTTTTCTTTCTTTGCATATCTGTATCTCTCTTCTCTGACAGTAAAGGTCCCCGTTTCCTAATGTACAAATTTATTTGATCAACTTTTTCTAGACAACCAATCAAGTTCTCATTGCCACTGCTACTGCTTTGCCTGCACGGGCACTTTCTTTAACCTGTTGCATTCCTTCCACTGTGTCCGGGGTTGCCCATCTGCACGTAGGCTCCTCACCTCGTTAGTCTCCACGCTGTGTGGGTGCCCCGTTACCCCTCCTCAAGCTCTGAATTCCCACACCAGCGGCCCGGGCTGCCCCTGTGTTCTTACCATGCTTGGGCTCTGTGCTCCTGAGCTCGTGTGTGATATGCATGGATGTCTTTTCACCCCACTGGCCCTGACACTCCCAACCAGGCTTCTCACTCCTACCCACCCCGATAGCCAACATGGACACCCACCTTACCCCACTTGGGCTCCAATGCCCAACAAGGACACTCCTCTATGTAGACACTCTCATTACCCTGTTTGGGTTCTGAAACTCTAAGCTGGGCCATCTACAAACACGGGTGCCCTCCTCACCCAAGGACTCATTTCCCGTGACAGCCCTTTTCATGCAGACATCCCCTCAACTCCTTTGGGTTTGAAATTCCCATACAAATCTGCCATCCTAGGTGGTAAACGACTGCCTTGCTTGCCCTGATTTAGTGACTTCAGGACTAAATTGCTTAGGAAGTTGAAGGGAAGGATGTGCCAGTTGGATCCTTTGGAAAGAAGATGCTAAAATGGACTTAGGAGTGCAAATTTTTTGTTATGGAGTAGCACCTGAGAAGTCACAGGGCAGAAACAGTATTCTTCCCAGTTCATCCATAAAACTGATGCCACTGGTAAAACTAAGGCAGGCAGAGCTAAGCCTCTGTTGGCCAGTAGAGTATAGATTGCTCTTCAGGTAAGTACTGTGCTGTTCTTAGCCTCTGTCTAACAAGAAAAATGTGACCTCAATTCAAACTCAGAGGCACTGCCGAGGGAGTTACCTTTGGGACATGCCAGGGAGGCAGAATGCTCACAGCTTGTCAATAAGTTTGTTTTTGAACATGAATATGCATCTGCCACAGGCAGGGCAAGGAGAAAAGAAAGGGACAGGTTTCTACTAACTTGTAATATGTGTTAGTGAATATCAGCAGGAACGCATAGCCATACACTGAATAACTATTCTATAATCAATACAGTTAATATTGGTTCTCAAACATCATTGTTTGTCAACACCACCCTGGGCAACTGGCAAAAATATAGATCCTAGTCACCGCACCCTATATCTAGAACTGAAACTCCTGAGAATGAGTTTCAGAAAACTACATATTTTAACCAGTAAATTAAGTCATTTAAAACATTTTAAATTCTGCCTTTGGGCCCCTTAGCCACTCAGCAAATATTTCCTGTAAGTTCGTTTTTATCACCATGCTGTGTTGACTGATCTTACACTTGGCTTAGCCCATAACTCTGGGAACTGTAACTATTGTTTTGCTGACTGCAACTTCTTGTCCTTTTATTGTAAATCTATTTTGCTCTGAGGCACACTTTTATAGGTCAAGAGTCCTTGCTGTGTTATTGAAAAATGTAGGTTGAACTGAGAAGAACATTGTTTTCTGCAAAGTCACAGAGTTAGGCCTAATGTGATAGATAGTCCTAGGTTATTCACGTTACAACATACCTTGAACGTTAAAGTTATCTCGGTAGGATCCTTTGTAAATCTGACCTGACGTGCCAACATCAAACATTAGGCATTAATAATGGGCAAAAAGAACTATGGACAAAAGCCAACAGTCTCTGATATTTGATCAATGACACTTCAACCATCTTTTGGTTTTCTTTGAGTTACCGGCCCTCTTGGCTCTGAGCCTTAACTCTGTACCTCTTCCTTGTCTTTCACCTCAAGGCTGCATTTGTTAACCTGATTTGGTTATTTTGCCTATCTGTGTACATAAGTAAACCCACACAATTGATAAATAGTGCCCCCACTATCTTCCATTTTCCCATGGTCAACTATTACAACCGGAAAGCCTTCCTCTCTTAAGAAAACTGCCAGATATGTTGGTCTTTCTGTATTTCTTCATTAGATCTCTTGCTCCAAACTTACGTTGCTATGTAAAGAGACACCCCAGGTGTAGTAGCGCACCAGGATTACAATTGTTTATTTTTCTCATGCAGTTGAGTTTTGTCAGGGATGAAAAGTAGAGTTTGTCTCTGTTCCTCGCACCTTTAGCGTCAGCAGCACACAGTAAGATATTACTACTCAATGGCTGGCGGCTGCGATAGTATTGAGTCCCACTCGCTCTCATCTCTGGGGGTTGATGCAGCTGTTAAAGTGAAGCTGTTGGCTAGAACGCTTCTGCATGAGGGTTTTTCACAGCATGAGAGCTGTGTGATAAAACCTCAGACGCGGAAGCTGATCACATCTTAAGGCCTGAGGCCCAGAAATTAGTCATTTTTCTTGACATTCTTGACAATTATCTATCAATCAAGTCAAAGAGGCCATATTTCAGAGAGGGAGACATAGACCTAACATCTCAAAGGAAACAATGTCAAAGGCTTTTGGGTCATTATTTAATACTTCCACACCAATACATCACAATCTTTTGCAGTTGTGAGTCTTAACCTTACCTATAAGATCAATCATTCTCAACCAAGTTTATTAAAAAAACCCTCAAATTTTGGTAGTGAGCAATAGGTCACAAGTGAGAAGTGTGCTAAAGAAAAAGACAGAGGAAGTGTACTTGACTGAATCTTAAAATGTTATTATTCTAGAAATAATATCTAGGAGGGAGAAAACTTCTGTTTGGGATTTCTCTAGCAATAGAGAAATTATAGTTTGTTAGACTTTTCAAAGCAGGAGCACTGTCAATGTTCCACATGTTTTTAGCAATATCAACCAGAGAAATTAACATTGCTATTATTATTTATATACCAAACATACATATTTTTGTGATATTAGAAGATACGTTCAATATTACATAGCTAGTAAGTAGAGAAACTAAAATCAAAATCAATTTTTCCTTAAATTCAATGTCAGTGCAAATTTTGCTAACAAATTTTAAATTTCAAATTAGGGAAGAATGTCCATATTTGAATTGACAAACTAAAATCGATACATTATGAGACATAAAGAATGGAAAGACTTCCGTCCAAGATGGAGGAACAGACAGACATGCTGCATCTCCCTCCACAACTAAGAAGGAATATAACTACTTCAAAACTAGAAAAACCAGAAGTTCCAGAAAATCAAACTGCATGCAAGTCCAGCAAACAAAGACATAAAGAAGAAATACTCACCCAGACAGGTAGGAGGGGCAGAGCCCGGGCGGAGAGGGCACAGTGTGGTGACGGCAGCAGCGGCAGCAGGAGGGGGACCTGGGGAGTGTTCCCAGCTCCTCACCAGACCTAGCAACTCATCAGCACCAGGGAAAATCAAGCCTCATTACTTCTGACTGTGCAGACCAGTGAGTGTTGGGGTGGAAGCAGAAACTGCTGATCTCAGCAGAGTTCACTTCTTTAAAGGGTCCCCATTGTCCTAGAGCATCCACAGACCCACCCACTCTGGAAACGACAGCCAGGGCAGCAGCTAGAGGGGCACTAGTCCGGTGCGGAAGTGGGAGAGATGCCTGGTAAAGGGGCAAGTGCTGGGCAGGTGGCATTGTTCCCTCTCAGACCCCTCCCCCACATACAGCGCCACAACATGGTGAAACAGGTCGCCCTGTACTGATGAATCCCTAAGGCTCCACCCTTCACAATGTAACAGGTGAGACAGCTCTACCTGGGACTCGGAGGCAAACAAACACAGGAGCCTGTCAAGATGAGGAGACAAAGAAATTTGGCCCAAAAGAGGGAACAGATCAAGGTAGCAGTGGGAGAACTAAGTGACAAGGAGATAGCCAACCTAACAGATGTAGAGTTCAAAACACTGGTGATAAAGATGCTCACAGGCTTGACAGATAAGCTTGAGTACGGCAAACGCATAAGAGAAGAAGTGAAACCTATGCTAAGTGAAACGAAGGAAGATCCACACAAAACCAATAATGAAGGGAAGGAAACCGAGGTTAAATCAATGATTTGAAACACAAGGAAGAAAAAAAACAGTCAACCAGTGCAGAATGAGGAAGCAAGAATTGAAAAAAAAATGAGAAAAACTTCCTAAATTTTGCAAAGGAGATGGACATACAGGTCTGGGAAGCACGGAGGGCCCCAGGCGAGCTGGACCCAGATGGAACCACACCAGGATGCATCATAATTGAGATGCTAAATGTGAAAGATAAAGACAAATTCCTGGGGGCAGCAAGAGAGAGGTGGGGAGTTGCCTACAGGGGGGTGCCTATAGGATTATCAGCTGATTTCTCAGAGGACACTTTGCAGGCAGGAAGGGACTGGCAAGCAGTATTCAATGTGATTAAAGACAACCTACAACCAATATTACTCTATGCAGCAAGGCTATCATTTGGAATGGAAGGGCAGATGAAGTGCTTCCCAGACAAGGTGAAGCTAAAGGAGTTCATCATCACCACGCCATTTGGATGCTGGAAATCAAGACTTCTGATTTGAGGACACTCCAGCGTCATCGCAAGATGTCGATTCAACATGGGAGGAGACAGATACCGTGTCACTCCCGAGTCGGACTGCACAGCCATTCTCGGTGGTGCAGATAGACTTTTAAGAGGCTACACCATCGTCTCTTGAGACGGACGGCTGCTGACCGACCGACATGCCTCTCGTCCAGGTGTTCAATGATCCAAGCAGCGAGCTGGACTCGCTGGTGCCGACAGTCTCTGACTGCTCAGGCCTCAGGATCTTAAAGACATCCTGTGACTTAAAAAGAATCTTGCTGAGTACTCCATCTTCCCTGACGTTGATAAGGAAATCAAACAAAACTAAGCACAAATGGTGTTTAACCTTGATTGTTTTCTGTTAGGGTTTAAGGAACAGTGCATCCATTCCATAGCCTTAAAAGAATAAGTGATTGGATTTCTGTTTTTCTGTTTTTGAATCTATAGATGCTATATAGACTTGTTTGTCAGGAAGCGTTCTCTTCAGTTAATCCTTTAAGCTTCCTCTGTTCTAAGTTTCAAGTACATTGTAATCATTCCTGGAATGTGCCTGTGAGCTCATTCCTGGACCCTCCCTGTTGATTAGCATATCTGCAAAATCCAATAAAAGGAAGGTGCTTGCCCTGCTCAGTGCTGACCTGCCTGAGCGTGCAGCAGCCCTCTGTCCGTCCCACATTCTGTCTGCTGGAATTACTTGCGTGCCCTGTTTCAATCGAAGCAGCCCAAGGGTTCTGTTATAGGATGGGCAGAGGAGGCCAAAGAGGGAAAATTGAGACAACTGTAATAGAATAACAATAAAAAATGAGTTTAAAAAACAACTCAGTGATTTCAGTTAAATAGAAGATACAAAACACTTAAAGTAGACAGAAAGGAACTAAGACAATTGATCTCAATGGGGAGGCTATTCCTGACAAGAGAAGGTAATTGCACAGTACCCACAAAGCTTCTTGAGGTCACAAGTAATTTTGGTGACAAAAAAACAGTTAACAGCATGGCTCATTCTAGTGGTAGCATTCAGTAGCTGTGTTAACTGTGGTTGACAAATTGTGTTCTAAGACTGGCGCGTGTTAGTATGGGAATGCCAAGAAATTAATCCCTTTATGAAAGAACAGTATCTTTGGAACCTACGGGATCAAGATTCAGTCCCATCTGCATGGAGAAGGACACAATTTGGGATGAATAGAGCCCAATTCAAAGTGTTAGACTTCCTAATATTTCCCTGGTTCTCAAAGAGGGGTTTATAGGAAGTAGATATGAAGAAGGAAAGTTATAAGTATGACCATTTGGTGAACTTTGGCACTATGCTAGGTGTTGCCCATCTCTGGGCTGCCACGAGATTTTTCCCTACATCCTTTATTCCCATCTTCTGACATTCAATTCTTGGGTAAGTGGTATGAGGTATGTGCCAAAGATAGAAAGAGATAAGGCACAAAAGCAGGCAATGTCGCGGGTCAGAGTAGGGGAGGAAGAGCATTGTCAAATGTTTTGTTACTTTTCTGAGGTGCGCTTTCTCCAATGCAGACTTCTGGAGGAGTTCTGCAGAGCCTGAAAGATGCCCACATCTTTGGAAGATTCAATAGGACCAGCATAGGGTCAAGAAAAAGGGACTGTGGAATGAGATTGATTTTCATTTATGTCTTAAGATTTTGAAAAGTTCTTAATGTTTGTTTATGATTCCACAGAGTTCTCAAAGGGAGACAATTAGAAAAAAAAATTTTTTAAGACAAAGATAGTGAAAAAGAGAATTTATTTACCTGTCCTTTCTTTTATCTCTCAGAGGGAAATGGCCTGATTGAAACTGGGGATCTCGGTTTACTCTGACCGGCACTTATCTTCTCCTTGGCCTTCACTTATAGGGGATCATTTAATCCCTTTAACACTCTCGCACGGGCAAAGCCACTGTAATAGTTTCCTGAAGGCTGCTGCAACAAACTGTCATAAACTTGGTGGCTTAAAACAATACACTTTTATCTTATCCAGTTCTGGAGGTCAGAAGCCCAAATCCGTCTCACTGGGTTGGAATAAAGAGGTTTGCCAAGTCGCGCGGCTCCTACAGCATTAGGAGGCAGTCCGCTTTTTGTTTTCTTCTCTTTTTCCAGATTCAAGCACTGAATTTTTTCATTCCTTGACTCTTGATTGGGGCTTTTCTCTGTCTTCAAAGCCAGCAGTATAATGTCTTGCTTCAGTGATAGCAATGCCTTTTCATCTTTTAGTGAAATCTTCAATTTCCCTCTTGCCAGACAAAAATCAAAGCCTGCCTGGATAATCCATGATAACCTCCTCTTCTTAAGATGTTTCACTTAATCATATTTGCAAATTGTTTTATGCTGTATAATATTCACAGCTTCCCAGGATTAGGACTCAGACGTTTTGGAGTCCATTACTCAGCTCACTAACGCTATATTTTCTTGCAATTTGGATAAAATCACAGGGAAGTAGTGCCTGATTGAAATTCAGATATTACTATAGGTTACATTTATTTTTTTTCTTCCTTACCTGCAACTACTCTATTGCTTTGGTCAAGGGAAATGCACCACCATTTCTAGATATAGGGGCTCCTCTTACCACTGGGATTCCAGAGTTTACCCAGGGACCTATGATACCAGGTATGGATGGCAGCAACTTACATGACAAAGCACTTTATTTAGAGGAAATATGTCAGAACTCACATATATCCCATCATTAAGTGTACACATAGTGAGACTCAAGTATTTGAACTCGTCTGAGACTCCCTTTCTTCATCTTCAAAACAGAAAAATTATATGGGCCCTATAATCTCATCAGCTTATTGGAAAGACTAGATGAGGAAGAAAGATGAAAAGCTATTTGAATAGTGAAACAGTATGATCAGGTACAATTTGGGGGTTATGAATTCCTATCTAAGTAGTTCTGAGGAAAGTGGAATTTTCATTTTTCTGACAGACACATCACCCCTTGATTTTTCATCTTCTGGGGATTGTATGAAATACTTGACTTAAATTGTAACTTTTCTCTGAAGCTGCAAGTATCATTGCCAAACCTTATTAGCAGGTGGCAAGAAATATATTTTGGCCTTCTGAAGAGACTAGCAGAAATAGTTTGCCTTATAAATATTGAAAAAATGAATTGAAGACTCCCTTAGAAAGAAATCGGATTTTTTGATGAAACAGCTGGACGACTACATTGACTCCTTTCCAATCTGATTTTACCTTCCTGTATATTTGATCCATCCATGCTGCTGTTCGGCTCCTTATCTGAGCATAACGGAATCCCGCAGACCAGAGGACAGCTTCAGTGGCCAAGTGCATTCTGTGTAACTGCTGCTGAGCTGACATAAATCTGTCAACACTTGCAGCGTCTTAAAGCAACGGGGTTGGCACTGACCCTGGGAGTTGCCCAGGGGCTCCAGGGTAAAATGGAAAGATCGCTGGACTGGGCATCTGAAAAACCACTTTCTAAGTCCCTCTGACAACCCTGCTCTCTTCCACGGCCACCTCATCTCTGTCACTGTTGCACACAATGCCACTCCCTTTATGACCCGTGTGAGTAGATGCTTAATTACCTTTGCTTTGGACATTGGTCACGAGATTCTAGCTATGTAAATGTTCATCGGCACTGTCATTTAGCTCCGTGCTTCTGCGTAATGTACTCTGTTCCTATTGCAATTACTAACAAAATAAAAATAGATCATGTCTGACCATTGGTTGTTATGAAGGTTGAACGATAGGTAGAAAGTTTCTGTCACAGTGGCTGAAAGTAGCTGGCACCTAAGAAATACTAAGCAGATACCGTAGAGTTTCTTGGTTCCTGTCTGTCTCAGGCCCAGTTTATATAAAATATAACTGTCAGATTAATTTTTTAAAAATCATCTCTGATCATGTTACTCCTTTATTCAAAAATTTTCACTGGTTTCTTACTAACAATCATTTGACTCACTCATTCCTCACACCTTTCAGCCCCCCCGGCTCCCTCACCTCAGCAGTCTGCGGTCGTACTTATCCTGTAATCGGGGTTCCTAACACCCACTTTGTTGCCTCTCTTTTCATTGCCAGTTTTTCCCTGCACCAGGCCCGTCCAAACCCGAGCGGCCAATGGAATAAGAAACAAAAGCGATGTAATTTCTGGGCCAAGGAAATGGATATATGCAGTTACTTTCTTTCTCTCTTTCTGTTCAGACTGCTTGAAACATATTACTTCTTTAATGTAATAAGATATATCTCCAAAAAGCACTAAATAAACAAAGAGCACAAAGCAACATCATATTTATTAGTAGAATCACTTTGGGAGGACGAAGCAGTGGGTTCTGCTCGTGTTAAAACAATGCGTGCTCTTGGGCTCACTCATTACTCTTCTGGGTGTTTACCCGACAGAATGTGGCCCTTGGGTTTACCACTATTCATAACAGTTTGGTGGCATTAGTAACAGTTGGTCTGGAAACAACTTCACGGCACATCAAAGAACATGTAAATAATTGTCATATTCACATATTGGAGCACGATCCAGCCACAAAAATCAAACCAACCAACAAACAAAAGAAACAAAATCTAAAAAAGTAAACAAAATGACTTGGGTGACTCTAACAGCCTAATACTGAGCAGAATAAACCAGACATTTAGATTCCACTTACGTGAACTTCAAAAACAGTCAAAGGTGAGCAATGTAAGTATAACTCAGGATAGTCGTTAGAGTCGGGGTGACTGAAAGAGAGCAAGAGAGGATGCTAGTAATGACCGTTATGTACACGAGTGATATGGCTATGTTTCCCTTGTAAAAAAATTATTTATCTTTTAACCCATGGGCTTTTACTTTGTCAAGTGTGCATTGTGACTGAATACTATTGGACACGCTGGAGCTGCCATAACAAAGCAACACGGACTGGGTGAATAAGCAAGTGACAGAAATAAATTTCCAGAGTTCTAGAGACCGAAAAGTCCAAGATCAGTGTCTCACAAGGTAAATTTCATCCGAGGCCTCTTCTCTTGTCCTGGAAACAGCTGCCATCTTCCTTTGTGATCACATGGCCTCTTTGGGGGTTTTGGGTGGACAGAGAGAGGAAGCAAGCTCACTGTGTCTTTCTAATAAGGACAATGATACCATCATGGAGCTTCTCCCTCTTGAAGCCCCACCCCCCTTACCTCATATAAACCTAACTATCACCCCATATCCAAGGCCATCACATAAGGGCTTGGGGTTTCAACATATACATTTTGGATTGACACCAATCAGTCCATAGCAAATGCCATGTTGTAAAAATAAATACAGACTTTAGTCCCTTAAACTCTTTTTTTCACATCTCCCTTAAAATGTCCAATTATTTAATTCTTAGAACATAACATGACGTGGAGAGTTTTGCGATACTCCAGTACTCTTCCTCCTCATACCCCATTTGCAAGCCTTTGGTGTCTAGAATTATCCTTCCTACTTATGTCAAATCACTACAGGGAGAGGATCCACATCATCCCTCTGTTGTAGCTTCTGAAGTCTACCCATCTGACTACATGCCTTTCCTAACCTGCTCTTCCCACTTCCAATGGCCACCTCAGTTGCAGATTTTAGGCAGCAAATAAGCATCCTTCCGGAACTAGAAATCTACCCTGAGTTTCTGACAATGGGAGGAAGTGACTTATTTCCACACGAGTCTTGCTGATTTCCTCACTGCAGACCACTCTTTTACACCATCTAGCCAGACCGGAGTCCTGTTTCAAAAGACACCCTTGAAACTGCTATACAGTCAAGTCAATATCAAGCCAAGGCAAACACATTTAGCTCTTCCACCACCTAGACTCCAGAATCTACTCTTTGGGTGATTTCCTTCAAAGCTCAGTTCCTATTCAGGTCTGTTATTCTAAGCCTAGAATTTGTTTTTCTGATTCCGCTTTGGCCAGCGTCACCGAGGGGACACATGCCAAGCATCCGGAATCATTTAAGTGATGACACATTTGCTATGGTCCTACCTCATTTCTGCTTCTCTCAACTTTCTTCTCATTCATTTGTTTTCAATAAAATTGATGTCCCTTGACATTAATCTTTTAAATTACAAAAGAAAAAAGAGTGGACTAGTCATATTTTTAAAAAAGAAAAACAATCATTTTTGGAAATTAAAAGTATAAATTATAGAAGTGCAGGCGCAGAAGGTAAGAGCACTTGAATCTGGAAAGTTATTCTCCTTCCCAGGTTAGTAAAATGGGAGTGAGGCAGCGTGAGGCAGGGAAAGGTGGAAGGCATGACCAGGTGATGTATAGAAGCTCCTCTGAACTGTGATATTTTGGGTCTCTGAATGCTGACGAAGCCTGAGGCAAGACCTCTTGTTTCCTTGAAACAGAAGAGTCATAGTGGACAAACTTGGATGGAAATAGCATTAAAGTCTATAACATTTATTGCTTTCATCTTTAAATTAATCAAGCTGTTATCCAACTAATTGTTTAGCTAATAGTTTAGACATATTAAGCATGAAAAGTGTTATTTAACAGTGAAATTTTTTGTGGTTATTTTTAAGCTGAATTTATTGGGATGACATTGGTTAATAAAATTATATTGCTTGTAGGTGTATAATTCTATAACGCGTCATCTGAAGACAGAAGCTATCATTAAAAAGTTCCTTTAATTATCTGGAGTGGCTAATGCATTATCTTATGCCTATTTTCTCCATGCTATGGTCATAATAAAATGCATCAAATTAATTGTTTAGTAATTATTTTCCATAAAAACACAGATTAAATGTAAGCTTGTAATAATAAAGAATAGTCGATATTCTAAAAGATGGAAGAAGAATAACAAGACATTCTCCTTAATTTTATTATCTCCTCTTCTTTATCTCTTACCCTTCCTTTTCCTCCTTCTCCCGTCATATCTTAAATCTAACTCATTTTACTGGTGCTACATTAAACCAAACACTGGAAAATGAAATAATAAGCCTGATGTGATAATTCTGTCAAATTTTGGTGCTGAAATATCAGCTCATTAAGAACATCAGTATAAAAACCATATAATATACCGTCACCATCATCACCACCACCGTTATCATCATTACGTCATCCCTGATACTGGGAAGGGTGATATAAAATAAACTGTGTGAGCAAATTGGCACCACCTTTATGAAAAGCCTTTTAGATGTAGTATCAATGTAATAACACAAGCTTGATAAGCTTAGATCCAAATACTACATCTCTGGAACTCTATTCAAAAGACATAATCTGAAATATGAAAATATCATTACATCCAAAAATATTCAACATAGTTATTTATTATACTAAAAACTTCAAAACAACTTAAATGACCTGCAAGATTGGAATGATTAAACACATTATAATATATGTACTCAATGGAAAATTACACAGGATTTAGATTGCATGCCTTTAAAGAGGATGTCATAAATTATAAACATTTCCCTTATTAAAGGAAACAGCAGGATGAATACTGTATATAAAGTATGATTCTAATCATGTTCAGAAATATGAATCTAAATAAGTAAGTTCCCACTGTAGAATTCAGATTGTGGGAGAATTCTTCCCCCTACCCATATATTTCTGTTTTGCAACTTTTATTTAATGACTCTGACTTGATTTCATAATGAAATAAAGATAAACATATTTTTGAATAAATTTATTTTAGTAACTTTAGAGGCCAATGCTTTTTAGTTAACCCAAATTTACATATCCTGCAGTGACAAATGACTCACATGCTACCCGCTCTGCTAACCTCCCAGGGAAAGCAGGGAGGTCGGAGATACCCTGGCTGGCCTCAGGGACTCCCCGCCAACACCGGGGTGTGCATGCTGATCGAGTTCAGCATAAAAGGATGCCGGTCCTGAAGGCGTCCACAGGATGAATGCGAACTTAACTTCTCTGGGCCCCCCGAGAACGAAAACGCTAGTTCTGGGACGAGGGCTCAGGAAGGGAGCTGGCAGTGACGTCTGAGACAGCACTTGAATCTGGGGCAGCGTTTTCGTTTACGACTTGGGAACGTCAGATCCAGAGGAAGGCGGTCCCCGAAGCCCCAGAAGGCATGCAGGGGCCACATTCAGAGAAAACAGGATAGCTTGGTTTGACGGGAAGCATCCCCGGGACGTATCAGTCTCAGTGACAGCCACGTATTTAGTATACAGACACACACACACCACATACACACACACGTGTGCAGAGATACACACACAACCTGCAGTAGGAAAAGGATTGATGTGGATTAGGAACACCAGGTGGCTACTTTAAGGGGAATTGTAACACCCAATTGGAGGGGAAAAAAAGGGGAAAAAATACCCTTGTTTTGTGACAGACACTTTACATGCTCTGCTCGAAGGTCCCTGCATGCTTTAGCTACTTAGAAAGTCTTTTCCCTCTGGGACGGCTGAGAGGGACATCGTGTGCAATGACAGACAGGAGCCATGGAGGCGACTCAGTTCTGGCCAGTCAGATGTATGCAACCTGTTCTGTCCAACGTCCACTACAGCTGCACGAACAGGAGGCTGATTTACCTGAGACGAGGTCCCTTTTGTCTTTCCCCATCCTGTCTAGCTACAATGTGGACATCGTTCCAGGGCCTCTAGTATTTATGACAGGAATTATTTTGCTAGTTTATCCATGTAAGTACTGAACAGCATTTCTAAGTTTGATTCTAAGTATATTAATATGTTTATGATGTTTTGCTGAGATTTTTCTATTTTGTTTTTTATTTTTATTGTCTGTGTACAAGAAAACAAATCTTTATATGCATTATTTTTCACTTGAATGTCTTAGTGAGCACTTGGATTATTTATCTTGCTTTCCTAGAGAGGCATCATAACGTCTGTAAGATAATTATAATTTTGCCTCTTTGTTACCGAGCGAATAGGGGGTTCCGTCACGTGGCCTTGGTATAAAACCCAACAACTAGTGCTGAGGAGAACAGGTCTTTATTTACAGTGTTCCAGCCTGGGGAGGGCCGTGAGCACTTCAGCTCAGAGCCCTGCTCTCCCACGGGACCCAGCACTGCCCTTGCTCCCCAAAAGGTGAGAAGCCAAAACCATTCCCAGAAGTTCCCCATCCTTATCTGTCAGCTGTCTCCTTCCGGACCTGGGGTACAATGTCATCAGCCTCCTTTTAGTTGTCCACATGTCATCAGCTTCCATATACCAGGAAAGCATGTGCTGTGTTGCCCTGGATCATGGTGAAGTC